>NC_138307.1:82699118-82836618 GCF_965601325.2 Salmo salar | reverse complement strand
TGTTTTAAACCCCATGAAATATCCTGTATCTTTTAGAATCCACAATTGGCATGCTCGACTCAATAGTTCCTCAAAGTATTTGGGTGCAGGGTTCAACTGTTTCTGTCCGTTGTTTTCAGATGGGTCTTTTCCTGTTGATGCTGCTGCTGATTCTAATGGCTTGTTCTGTCTGATTTCTTCCAGGTTGGAGGCAATAAGCACACCATGAGTGACCACATGCACGTGGGGAACCACCAACAGATCCACGTTCAACAGCTGTTTGAGGAGAACAGCAACAAACGGACAGTGTTGACTGCACAGCCCAATGGGTTGACCTCTGTGGGCCGGGCAGGGCTACCGCAGCCTGACCGACAGCAGCCTGACCGACAGCAGCCTGACCGACAGCAGCCCGACATCACCACTACCACGGCCCAGTGTCGGCAGGCCAGCTCAGCCTCCCTCAAGTCCACCGACAGCAAGCCTCAGCCCGCCACCCTGACCCCGGATCAGGCCATGAAGCAGTTCATGCCCAAGCTTACGGCCTTCGAGCACCATGAGATATTCAGCTACCCAGAAGTGTACTTCGCTGGCCCCAACGCCAAGAAGAGGCCGGGGGTGATCGGGGGGTCCAACAACGGAGGCTACGATGACGATCAGGGCTCCTACATCCAGGTGCCCCACGACCACGTCTCCTACCGCTACGAGGTTCTCAAGGTGATTGGCAAGGGCAGTTTCGGTCAGGTGGTGAAGGCCTACGATCACAAGGCCCACTGCCACGTGGCGCTGAAGATGGTGAGGAATGAGAAGAGGTTCCACCGCCAGGCGGCGGAGGAGATCCGGATCCTGGAGCACCTGAGGAAGCAGGACAAAGACTCCACCATGAACGTGATCCACATGCTGGAGAACTTCACATTCCGTAACCACATCTGCATGACCTTTGAACTCCTCAGCATGAACCTGTACGAGCTCATCAAGAAGAACAAGTTCCAGGGCTTCAGCTTGCCGCTCGTCAGGAAGTTCGCCCACTCTATCCTGCAGTGTCTGGACTCACTGCACAAGAACCGTATCATCCACTGTGACCTGAAGCCAGAGAACATTCTCCTGAAGCAGCAGGGACGCAGCGGGATCAAGGTGATCGACTTTGGCTCTAGTTGCTACGAGCACCAGCGGGTTTACACCTACATCCAGTCTCGTTTTTACAGAGCTCCTGAGGTCATCCTGGGGTCACGCTATGGGATGCCTATTGACATGTGGAGCCTGGGCTGTATCTTAGCAGAGTTACTCACTGGGTACCCTCTCCTGCCGGGCGAAGATGAAGGGGACCAACTGGCATGCGTCATCGAGCTGCTGGGCATGCCCTCGCAGAAGCTGCTGGACTCTTCCAAGAGAGCCAAAAACTTTGTGAGCTCCAAGGGTTACCCCCGGTACTGCGCGGTGACGACCCTGCCAGACGGCTCGGTGGTGCTGAACGGGGGGCGGTCCCGCCGGGGCAAGCTGAGGGGACCCCCGGGGAGCAAGGAGTGGGTGACGGCCTTGAAGGGCTGCGATGACCCCCTGTTCCTGGACTTCATCAAGCAGTGTCTGGAGTGGGACCCTGCCGTGCGCATGACCCCCAGCCAGGCCCTCAGGCACCCCTGGCTCAGGAGGCGCTTGCCCAAACCTCCCACGGGGGACAAAACGGCCGTGAAGCGTATCACCGACGGGGGCTCTGGTGCTATCACCTCAATCTCCAAATTACCCCCCACCTCGGGCTCCACCTCCAAGATAAGGACTAACCTGGCACAAATGACGGACGCTAACGGGAACATCCAACAGAGGACAGTGTTGCCAAAACTAGTCAGTTGAAGGAACAGTAAACAACACTAGTTGGTTGTCTAATCTAGGATATCTCTTCTTACTGGTTTGGTTGGTTTTTTAAATGGAGAGATGATTGTGTCCATCTCTGAGAGCAAAAACAACCGGGGAAGCCAAACAGTACTAGTCCCAGTACTCAACAGTGTGGTTTTTAGACAGAGGGGATTATTCAGCGTTATTATTCACTGCATCATTGTTTAGCAGCTCTGTAGCAGCTTTTATCGAAATATAAACAAGACAAAAACATGAAAGTGGTCATGATGAAGGGAACAAAGCTTTTAGGTGTTTAGTCTCAGGACTGTGTGCTATGATGGGGCAGGTGGCTACCGTTCACACAATCTGGCCCAAGCAGAGATTGATAACCTGGGCATGATAGTGTAGAAAAACAGAATGGGTGGCTGGCCACGATAAACACATGTCCATAACTAACTCATTTCAGACACTGGAGATATTTAGGCTCTGCTTCTCTACCTTACCTGATTGACATTGTGACATTAAATAGCTGTGAGAAAGGTGTTTTTTATAAGCTAAGATAATAGTATCTGAGATGAGGTTTTGGTCAAAGAAATGCAAGGAGGATGGAAAGTGACTGTTTTAAGACTGTTAAGAGTTAAAGTGAGAGGTTGGACCGCGGTGTGGAAACATTTGTTTACATGACAGACTATGGTACGTGCCTGTAATTCTCTTGACATTCCTTAAACAACAGAACTAGAACGAGGGGGAAAAAGAGTGCAGGTTTGTCGGTTCTCACCTGTACCACAAACAAGGGAGTGATACACAGAATGTGTTCTGTCAGAGAGGAGAGGAGGGAGAGGGGAGGGGAGAGGGGGGGAGAGGAGGGGGGGGAGAGGAGGGAGGGGAGGGAGGGAGAGGAGGGGAGGGAGGGAGGAGAGGAGGGAGAGGAATGGCATCTATCAGAATATAAGATGTCGACATAATAAGTTAGTAGGTGCTGTTTCTTGGTACAGCTGCTGTGAACTGTATATCCTCACAGCAAGACAATGGTGCTTTTTATTTGAAAATGGATGTATAGAGGATTTTGGAGCAAAAATGTCTATTTTGTTTTGTTGTAGCAGATTATTGGATGATTAGAAACTAAGTGTGCTGAGGCAGAGTAGAGCTGAGGTGAAGTGGCTTTGAATATTATAATGTCCTCATCAGAGAGGACTGTGTCTGTGTTGAAGGACTGTGGATATTATAATGTCCTCATCAGAGACGACTGTGTCTGTGTTGAAGGACTGATCTAGGGTCAGGCTGGGTAGGTAGGTAGGTAGGTAGGTAGGTAGGTAGGTCAATGAGGTGCTTACTACATGGACATGACTCCATATACTTGAATAGAAGGTGTTCTTCAGAGCCTGGGTGGTCTCAGTAGTACTGAATAGAAGGTGTTCTTCAGAGCCTGGGTTATCTCAGTAATACTGAATAGAAGGTGTTCTTCAGAGCCTGGGTTATCTCAGTAGTACTGAATAGAAGGTGTTCTTCAGAGCCTGGGTGGTCTCAGTAATACTGAATAGAAGGTGTTCTTCAGAGCCTGGGTTGTCTCAGTAATACTGAATAGAAGGTGTTCTTCAGAGCCTGGGTTGTCTCAGTAATACTGAATAGAAGGTGTTCTTCAGAGCCTGGGTTATCTCAGTAATACTGAATAGAAGGTGTTCTTCAGAGCCTGGGTTGTCTCAGTAGTACTGAATAGAAGGTGTTCTTCAGAGCCTGGGTTGTCTCAGTAATACTGAATAGAAGGTGTTCTTCAGAGCCTGGGTTATCTCAGTAATACTGAATAGAAGGTGTTCTTCAGAGCCTGGGTTGTCTCAGTAATACTGAATAGAAGGTGTTCTTCAGAGCCTGGGTTGTCTCAGTAATACTGAATAGAAGGTGTTCTTCAGAGCCTGGGTTGTCTCAGTAGTACTGAATAGAAGGTGTTCTTCAGAGCCTGGGTTGTCTCAGTAGTACTCCAGGTTGTAGTGAAAGGCAGTGAGTGTAATAACATGTGGTTATAAAGCACTCTGATGAATCAGGACTCAAGGTGGATTCATGTAGCTTTTTGAATTGCTTAGCTTATACCATGTTGACTGTTGCTACTGTAGAGTAGGAGTTTCATTTTCATTTCATCCTTTCTTCAATATTTTCAGTAGTGAACCAATACGTGTCTCTGGCCAGAGTGTAAATTCCTAAAACGCTTGTTCCCTTGCACAGCCAAAATAGTGTTCACATACCCCCCCTTACTTTATGTGGAATTCAACCTTTAAAACAGATTCCTAAACCTAGTAATAAACATTTCCCCAAATGTGTTGAACCTTCACATTTTCTAAAGTATTTGACAAAGGTTTTATTAGTTCACCATAATCAGACTGGGAATTCATTAAAGCTTTGTCAAAGTTTTACTTATTTATTTCACATTTAAAAAAAATTGTCAAATGAAAGAGGCAGTGTAAAAGATATTAAACTGAACTTAGGGCTGAATAGAACAGAATGTTGTGTTGTTGTTTGGTCGGTCGGTCGGTCGGTCAGTTGGTCGGTCGGTAACCACGGAGTGACTTATGACCTAATACACAACAACACTACACTATGGGATCCTATCAGACTGTCACTGTGTGGATACTTGGAGGCTCCAGGACACAGAGGAGAAGTCTCTGTTTGATTGGAGCTCACTACTTCTACTCTACAGAACAGGTGTGGCTGGCTGGGGATTGGATGGATGACCCGGTGACCTCATCAGGTCAGGGAGTAGAGCCCGGCCAATGGCGCCCCAGTGGGCGTCGCCTCACCTGCCCCGCTGATGATTGGTTCAGTGCCTGCCAGGGCCAGCTGCACACTGCTCAGTAGCCCCGCCCCCTTTGGAACCCACTGCCACCTGCTGATTGGAGAACATCGGTGGGGCAGGACAGGGGGCCGGATCACAACGTTCTCTTGACTTTTTATTGTAGTTGTTTTGTGGATTGATAGTCGGGAGGAATTGTGCCCTGAGGTTGAATACAATGTGCCTTTGGTTATCAATGCCATTCATTTAGTAACCCAAGACCAATAACATAATGACATCATCTCCCTACACCTACCTACAGCACATCTCCCCTGAACATACATCCATTTCACAGATGTTTGAAATGTTTACAGTCATTTTCATGGATGTTTTCTTCAAGCAATGCCCAAAGACAGTCTTCCTGGCTGAACCTCTGAAGTGGTAGCGAGGAGGAAGCCAAGCGTCCGCACAATGACAGGTATTACACGGGCTACATCCAAAATGGTACCCTATTCCGTATATATAGTGCACTACTTTTGGCCAAACCCTACTTTTGATAGGGCCCTGGTCAAAAGTAGTGCACTATATAGGGAATAGGGTGGCATTTTGGCAGCAGCCGTGCAGTTTGGAGACAGAGCTTCAGTCCTGTGGGATGACTAACTCTCTCACCTGGAAACACCCTTTGCCAACAGGGAATGCTTAGTAAGAAGCAATCACCTTATGCTCTGAACGGGTTGAGGAGCTGACAGCCTCTGTCTTGTCTTAACATCGAAACAATTCAAGGGGTTATAGCTGTTTGCTTCGTTTTATTACTCCTGAAGAGAAGGACAAAAACACATTTTAATCTTTACCTCAGACTGTTGTGATAGATATATCTTCGTATTGTGATTTGAGTAAAGCAGGGCATTTGGTTACATACCAAAGTGCATTCCTTTCTACGTTTGTGGCTATGAGGAAATGAAGCCAGTGGATTTCTTCTCTTATTTTTATGAGTAGAAATAAGGCTCTCAAACCACTTTTGGTCATTCAAGGGCCATATCTGTCTATCTATCTATCTGGAGAATGCTTGTCTTCAGCTGAGAAGGAAGTAGGGAGATGGAGGGAGATTGAGTAAAGTGTTTTTATTTTATTACACCACCTGTTCTGTCTGAACGGTGTAGCACAACTCCTAACCTCTGTGTTCTCGACATGGTTGGATGTAGCTTCTTTTCAGTGTAGACTGTCCTATCACAATCTACAGTCTGTAGTCGCTGTGTCAGTCAGCCCAATGTGCTACTCCACGGTAAGGTAACATAGCTGTGGCAGAATCAAGCATTTGGCTATATCGTAAATGTTTTCAAAATGAATTTTTAAAAAATAATACTTTTTTGCTACTTTCTTGTAAGAATTTTAACTCTTGACTGTCTCGGGAGCTCTACTACACAACTTTTAGAAGGAAAAAAACCTGAATCTTGAACTGAGCAACAAAGTTGATAGATGTTAGTACTCTTTACCACAGCCACGTACGCTGTACATATGTGAAATTTGCGATGGATTCAATGTGGATTTGTACATATGTATAATGTTTTTGTCTTTGGTGAAATGCTGCTGGAAGCACTACATGAATGTTGTAGTGGGGGTTTAAGCTTGGCCAGTTTTACTATAGTGTATGTAATGTACAGCTAATGGAAGGTCACTTTTTTTAGTGATTATTTGTTACATTTTATTGTTGTGGCCGGAAAACGTTATTAAATAAAAAGTTTTAATGTCCATCTTTATAAATGAATTGTTTACTGGTGGTTATTTGTCACAGGAATGTTTATTCCAGGTCAAATGTCGTCAGGGAATGAGGTCCAAAGTACTTGAATGGATGTAAGGTTTGCTTCAGTAAAGACTTCATTGAAGAGGAGGATTAAAACTAGTTGTACAACTAATTTCTTAGTTCTGACTAAGTAATATATTTATTTTTACAACGAATCATCATTGACCAAAGTACATTTCTTACATCGATACAAGCCGCTAGCATACATCTCTGTGTGTTTCATATTGAATAGATATAGTACTAGCCACTAGCATACATCTCTGTGTGTTTCATATTGAATAGATAGAGTACTAGCCACTAGCATACATCTCTGTGTGTTTTCATATTGAATAGATAGAGTACTAGCCACTAGCATACATCTCTGTGTGTTTTCATATTGAATAGATAGAGTACTAGCCACTAGCATACATCTCTGTGTGTTTCATATTGAATAGAGTACTAGCCACTAGCATACATCTCTGTGTGTTTCATATTGAATAGATAGAGTACTAGCCACTAGCATACATCTCTGTGTGTTTTCATATTGAATAGATAGAGGTTGAACCTTGTCCTTTGGGCTGAGGGCTTTGCCTCAGTTGACTCCCTCTAAGAATACCGTATGACACAACAGCCAGTCATGAGACGGGACTGAGCCTGGAGCTCTGGCCAGAGACCTCTGTACTGTACACTGGCTGGCTGTTTCACATAGCGTATGGTGCAGAGCAATGCATTACAGGACAGAGTAATGCCGACACACACACACACACACACACACACACCCTATATAGATACAAAAGTATGTGGACACCCCTTCAAATTAGTGGATTCGACTATTTCAGCCACACCTGCTGCTGACAGGTGTATAAAATCGAGCACACAGCCATTTAATCTCCATAGACAAACATTGGCAGTATAATGGCCTTACTGAATAGCTCAGTGATTTTCAACGTGGCACCGTCATAGGATGCCACCTTTCCAACATGTCAGTTCGTCAAATGTCTGCCCTGCTAGAGCTGCCCCGGTAAACTGTAAGTGCTGTTATTGTGATGTGGAAACATCTAGGAGCAACAACGGCTCAGCTGCGAAGTGGTAGGCCACACAAGCTCACAGAACGGGACCGCCAAGTGCTTAGGCACGTAGTGCGGAAAAATCGCCTATCCTCGGTTGCAACACTCACTACCAAGTTCCAATCTGCCTCTGGATGCAACGTCAGCACAAGAACTGTTCCACGGAAGCTCCATGCGCAATGCCAAGCGTCGGCTGGAGAGGTGTAAAGCTCCCCGCCATTGGACTGTGGAGCAGTGGAAACATGTTCTCTGGACTGATGACGCACGCTTCACAATCTGGCAGTCCGATGGACAAATCTGGGTTTGCCAAGATGCCAGGAAAACATTACCTGCCTCAAAACAGTGCCAACTCTAAAGTTTTGTGGAGGAGCAATAATGGTCTGGGGCTGTTTTTAATAGTTTGGGCCCCTTAGATCCAGAGAAGGGAAATCTTAACGCTACAGCATACAGTGACATTCTAGACAATTCAGTGCTTCCAACTTTGTGGCAACAGTTTGGTGAAGGCCTTTCCCTGTTCCAGGCCCAATCGCCCAACATCAGTGTCCGACCTCACTAATGCTCTTTTTTTTAACCTTTATTTAACTAGGCCAGTCAGTTAAGAACAAATTCTTATTTACAATGACAGCCTAGGAATAGTGGGTTGACTGCCTTGTTCAGGGGCAGAACGACAGAGTTTTACCATGTCTGCTCGGGGATTCAATCTAGTGACCTTCCGGTTGCTGGCCCAACGCTCTAACCACTAGACTACCTGCCGCCCTGTGGCTGAACGGAATCAAGTCCCTGCAGCAATGTTCCAACATCTAGTGGAAAGCCTTCCCAGAAGAGTGGCGGCTGTTATAGCAGCAAAGGGGGGGACCAACTCCATATTAATGCCCTGCGAGGACAGACGCTGGGAGACGAGAAGCAAGTACAGGGAGTGAATATTTAATAAATAACAGACATGAAACAAAACACGGACAGTGTCTAGACAGGGGAAACATAACAACATTAATGTTGACACAGGGATCAAACTGAGGAGCAGACAGATATAGAGGAGGCAATCAACAAAGTTAAGGAGTCCAGGTGAGTCCAAAGAAGCGCTGATGTGCGTAACGATGGTGACAGGTGTGAGTAATGATGGGCAGCCTGGCGCCAGAGAGGGAGAGCGGGAGCAGGCGTGACATGCCCAAGATTTTGGAAGGAGATGTTTGAAGAGCAGGAGGCACAGCATGCACGCGCTCACACACACACACACACACACACACACACTAAGCATCCAGTGTGATTTCTGAGTAATGTATCATCATGTTATTCCCTGAGATCCATCAATCCCTATGTTGTGTCTGACACTCCAGAGGGGTGTGTGTGTGTGTGTGTGTGTGTGTGTGTGTGTGTGTGTGTGTGTGTGTGTGTGTGTGTGTGTGTGTGTGTGTGTGTGTGTGGCGTGTGTGTGTGTGTGTGTGTGTGTGTGTGTGTGGTACTAAATCCTTGTTTGTCCTCCGTCTGCAGTCCTGAGATGTTCTATGCTGTTGGGTGTCAAAACACTTCTACTTTAAAAACATGGCTGGTTTGTTCTTGTTCCTGACGTGATTTCAGAGCTAAGGTGGGTTATATGTGAGTTCATAGCTAAGGTGGGTTATATGTGATTTCATAGCTAATGTGGGTTATATGTGATTTCATAGCTAAGGTGGGTTATATGTGAGTTCATAGCTAAGGAGGGTTATATAACCAGTCTGGAAACATCAGCACTTGGACTATCTGCAGGAGAGACTGTTTTGAATGAAATAAGTGTTCAGTTAGAAACATGAACCTAAACGTGTCCTTGAAACTGAAGTGGATCTGAAACGTTGAAACTTTGATGGGATAGATTTCATGCTGCCTTTATGATGAGCATAACTAATGTTCCCTTTGTTGTTCTCCTGCTGTACTTCCCATGTGATCAAACAACTGTCCAGATAATAGAAAGGTGACCATAGTGTTGTTGGTTCAAGTCCCATCCAGCTCCAACCATCCAGCTCCAACCATCCAGCTCTAACCATCCAGCTTTAACCATCCAACTCCAACAATCCAACTCCAACCATCCAGCTACAACCATCTCGCTACAACCATCTCGCTACAACCATCTCGCTACAACCATCCAACTCCAACCATCCAGCTCCAACCATCCAGCTCCAACCATCCAGCTCCAACCATCCAGCTCCAACCATCTAGCTACAACCATCCAGCTCCAACCATCCAACTACAACCATCCAGCTACAACCATCCAACCATCCAGCTCCAACCATCCAGCTCTAACCATCCAGCTCCAACCATCCAACTACAACCATCCAGCTACAACCATCCAACCATCCAGCTACAACCATCCAGCTACAACCATCCAGCTACAACCATCCAGCTACAACCATCCAGCTCCAACCATCTAGCTCCAACCATCTAGCTCCAACCATCCAGCTACAACCATCCAGCTACAACCGTCCAGCTACAACCTTCCAACTCCAACAATCCAGCTCCAACCGTCCAGCTCCAACCATCCAACTCCAACCATCCAGCTCCAACCATCCAGCTCCAACCATCCAGCTCCAACCATCCAGCTCTAACCATCCAACTCCAACAATCCAACTCCAACAATTCAACTCCAACCATCCAGCTCCAACCATCCAGCTCCAACCATCCAACCATCCAGCTCCAACCATCCAGCTCCAACCATCCAGCTCCTACCATCCAGCTCCAACCATCCAGCTACAACCATCCAGCTACAACCATCCAACCATCCAGCTCCAACCATCCAGCTCCAACCATCCAGCTCCAACCATCCAACTCCAACCATCCAGCTACAACCATCCAGCTCCAACCATCCAGCTACAACCATCCAGCTCCAACCATCAAACTCCAACCATTCAACTCCAACCATCCAGCTACAACCATCCAGCTACAACCATACAGCTACAACAATCCAGCTCCAACCATCTAGCTCCAACCATCTAGCTCCAACCATCCAGCTCCAACCATCCAGCTCCAACCATCCAGCTCCAACCATCAAACTCCAACCATTCAACTCCAACCATCCAGCTACAACCATCCAGCTCCAACCATACAGCTCCAACCATACAGCTCCAACAATCCAGCTCCAACCATCTAGCTCCAACCATCCAGCTCCAACCATCCAGCTCCAACCATCCAGCTCCAACCATCCAGCTCCAACCATCTAGCTACAACCATCTAACTGGACATGTTTTCCATCTAATAAGTAGCACCTCTATTAGGAGAGAAACCAGCCGGTTGTCCTCTGTTGCTTCCTATATACAAGCTGCATCAACAATTCCTTTCCACTGTCCACTTTAAACATGTTGTTTGCTGTTGGGCATGACATTATGAAACATCTCATGTTAACTAGCAGCACTGTAGAAACTAATACATTACAATGGAACGATTTGACTAGTGCAGTGTTAGTTGACTTTGTCATAGTTTGATAATTGTGTAGTTTGGAGTAATTATCGAGGTTAGCTAGCCAGCTATTTTCGTCCCCCGCGACGAAAATAGGTTACCTAGCCAGCTACACGTTCAAACAAAGTCAACAACGCAGCCACTGCTAGCTAGCCTACTTCACCAACCAGCAGTACTGTATCATCTTCGTCATTTTAGTCAATAAAATTTTTGCAACCTAAGCTTAACTTTCTGAACATTCGAAGTGTAGTCCACTTGTCATTCCAATCTCCTTTGCATTAGCGTAGCCTCTTCTGTAGCCTGTCAACTATGTGTCTGTCTATCCCTGTTCTCTCCCCTCTGCACAGGCCACACAAACGCTTCACACCGCGTGGCCGCTGCCACTCTAACCTGGTGGTCCCAGCGCGCACGACCCACGTGGAGTTCCAGGTCTCCGGCAGCCTCTGGAACTGCAGGTCTGCTGCCAACAAGGCAGAGTTCATCTCAGCCTATGCTACCCTCCAGCACGTCGACTTCTTGGCACTGACGGAAACATGGATTACCACAGATAACACTGCTACTCCTACTGCTCTCTCCTCGTCTGCCCACGTGTTCTCGCATACCCCGAGAGCATCTGGCCAGCGGGGTGGTGGCACTGGAATCCTCATCTCTCCCAAGTGGACATTCTCTCTTTCTCCCCTGACCCATCTGTCTATCTCCTCATTTGAATTCCATGCTGTCACAGTTACCAGCCCTTTCAAGCTTAACATCCTTATCATTAATCGCCCTCCAGGTTCCCTTGGAGAGTTCATCAATGAGCTTGACATCTTGATAAGTTCCTTTCCTGAGGATGGCTCACCTCTCACAGTTCTGGGTGACTTTAACCTCCCCACGTCTACCTTTGACTCATTCCTCTCTGCCTCCTTCTTTCCACTCCTCTCCTCTTTTGACCTCACCCTCTCACCTTCCCCCCCTACTCACAAGGCAGGCAATACACTTGACCTCATCTTTACTAGATGCTGTTCGTCCACTAATCTCATTGCAACTCCCCTTCAAGGCTCCGACCATTACCTTGTATCCTTTTCCCTCTCGCTCTCATCCAACACTTCTCACTCTGCCCCTACTCGGATGGTATTGCGCCGTCCCAACCTTCGCTCTCTCTCTCCCGCTACTCTCTCCTCTTCCATCCTATCATCTCTTCCCTCTGCTCAAACCTTCTCCAACCTATCCCCTGATTCTGCCTCCTCAACCCTCCTCTCCTCCCTTTCTACATCCTTTGATTCTCTATGTCCCCTATCCTCCAGGCCGGCTCGGTCCTCCCCTCCTGCTCCGTGGCTCGACGACTCATTGCGAGCTCACAGAACAGGGCTCCGGGCAGCCGAGCGGAAATGGAGGAAAACTCGCCTCCCTGCGGACCTGGCGTCCTTTCACTCCCTCCTCTCTACATTTTCCTCTTCTGTCTCTGCTGCTAAAGCCACTTTCTACCACTCTAAATTCCAAGCATCTGCCTCTAACCCTAGGAAGCTCTTTGCCACCTTCTCCTCCCTCCTGAATCCTCCTTCCCCTCCCCCCCCTCCTCCCTCTCTGCGGATGACTTCGTCAACCATTTTGAAAAGAAGGTTGACGACATCCGATCCTCGTTTGCTAAGTCAAACGACACCGCTGGTCCTGCTCACACTGCCCTACCCTGTGCTTTGACCTCTTTCTCCCCTCTCTCTCCAGATGAAATCTTGCGTCTTGTGACGGCCGGCCGCCCAACAACCTGCTCGCTTGACCCTATCCCTCCTCTCTTCTCCAGACCATTTCCGGAGACCTTCTCCCTTACCTCACCTCGCTCATCAACTCATCCTTGACCGCTGGCTACGTCCCTTCCATCTTCAAGAGAGCGAGAGTTGCACCCCTTCTGAAAAAACCTACACTCGATCCCTCCGAAGTCAACAACTACAGACCAGTATCCCTTCTTTCTTTTCTCTCCAAAACTCTTGAACGTGCCGTCCCTGGCCAGCTCTCCTGCTATCTCTCTCAGAATGACCTTCTCGATCCAAATCAGTCAGGTTTCAAGGCTGGTCATTCAACTGAGACTGCTCTTCTCTGTGTCACGGAGGCTCTCCGCACTGCTAAAGCTAACTCTCTCTCCTCTGCTCTCATCCTCCTAGACCTATCTGCTGCCTTTGATACGGTGAACCATCAGATCCTCCTCTCCACCCTCTCCGAGTTGGGCATCTCCGGCGCGGCCCACGCTTGGATTGCGTCCTACCTGACAGGTCGCTCCTACCAGGTGGCGTGGCGAGAATCTGTCTCCGCACCACGTGCTCTCACCACTGGTGTCCCCCAGGGCTCTGTTCTAGGCCCTCTCCTATTCTCGCTATACACCAAGTCACTTGGCTCTGTCATATACTCACATGGTCTCTCCTATCATTGCTATGCAGACGACACACAATTAATCTTCTCCTTTCCCCCTTCTGATAACCAGGTGGCGAATCGCATCTCTGCATGTCTGGCAGACATATCAGTGTGGATGACGGATCACCACCTCAAGCTGAACCTTGGCAAGACGGAGCTGCTCTTCCTCCCGGGGAAGGACTGCCCGTTCCATGATCTCACCATGACGGTTGACAACTCCATTGTGTCCTCCTCCCAGAGTGCTAAGAACCTTGGCGTGACCCTGGACAACACCCTGTCGTTCTCTACTAACATCAAGGCGGTGACCCGATCCTGTAGGTTCATGCTCTACAACATTCGCAGAGTACGACCCTGCCTCACACAGGAAGCGGCGCAGGTCCTAATCCAGGCACTTGTCATCTCCCGTCTGGATTACTGCAACTCGCTGTTGGCTGGGCTCCCTGCCTGTGCCATTAAACCCCTACAACTCATCCAGAACGCCGCAGCCCGTCTGGTGTTCAACCTTCCCAAGTTCTCTCACGTCACCCCGCTCCTCCGCTCTCTCCACTGGCTTCCTGTTGAAGCTCGCATCCGCTACAAGACCATGGTGCTTGCCTACGGAGCTGTGAGGGGAACGGCACCTCTGATCAGGCCCTACACCCAAACAAGGGCACTGCGTTCATCCACCTCTGGCCTGCTCGCCTCCCTACCTCTGAGGAAGCACAGTTCCCGCTCAGCCCAGTCCAAACTGTTCGCTGCTCTGGCACCCCAATGGTGGAACAAGCTCCCTCACGACGCCAGGACAGCGGAGTCAATCACCACCTTCCGGAGACACCTGAAACCCCACCTCTTTAAGGAATACCTAGGATAGGATAAAGTAATCCTTCTAACCCCCCCCCCCCCCTTAAAAGATTTAGATGCACTATTGTAAAGTGGTTGTTCCACTGGATATCATAAGGTGAATCCACCAATTTGTAAGTCGCTCTGGATAAGAGCGTCTGCTAAATGACTTAAATGTAAATGTAAAAACTCCATCGCTAAATCACTTTTTTTACTTCATTATTTGAATGGAGCTGTGTTTCCACAGGTCAGGGGATGTACGGTGTGCATACATAGCTGTTAACCTAATGCATTCATTATCCAGACTTTCAATCCATTACACTGTGAGTCCAGTCAATGTTACGGTAGATCAGTTCTGTTGGATTACTCTGGTCTTCTCAGAGACACTGTGGCAGCATGGTAAAAATCATCTTCATCGTGATACTAACTCAGAACAGTTCCATCAATGACTGATGATGCATAAAAAAACATGGTGAGAACTGTTCTCATAAAGAACATGGTGAGAAGTGTTATCATAAAGAACATGGTGAGAAGTGTTATCATCAAAGAACATGGTGAGAAGTGTTATCAGACAGAACATGGTGAGAAGTGTTATCATACAGAACATGGTGAGAAGTGTTCTCAAAAAGGACATGGAGAGAAGTGTTCTCATAAAGAACATGGTGAGAAGTGTTATCATAAAGAACATGGTGAGAAGTGTTATCAGATAAAACATGGTGAGAAGTGTTATCAGACAGAACATGGTGAGAAGTGTTCTCATAAAGGACATGGTGAGAAGTGTTCTCATAAAGAACATGGTGAGAAGTGTTCTCATAAAGAACATGGTGAGAAGTGTTATCATAAAGAACATGGTGAGAAGTGTTCTCATAAAGAACATGGTGAGAAGTGTTATCATACAGAACATGGTGAGAAGTGTTATCATAAAGAACATGGTGAGAAGTGTTATCATAAAGAACATGGTGAGAAGTGTTATCATAAAGAACATGGTGAGAAGTGTTATCATACAGAACATGGTGAGAAGTGTTCTCATAAAGAACATGGTGAGAAGTGTTCTCATAAAGAACATGGTGAGAAGTGTTCTCATAAAGAACATGGTGAGAAGTGTTCTCATAAAGAACATGGTGAGAACTGTTCTCATAAAGAACATGGTGAGAAGTGTTATCAGACAGAACATGGTGAGAAGTGTTATCAGACAGAACATGGTGAGAAGTGTTAACAGACAGAACATGGTGAGAAGTGTTCTCATAAAGAACATGGTGAGAAGTGTTCTCATAAAGAACATGGTGAGAAGTGTTCTCATAAAGAACATGGTGAGAAGTGTTCTCATAAAGAACATGGTGAGAAGTGTTCTCATAAAGAACATGGTGAGAAGTGTTATCAGACAGAACATGGTGAGAAGTGTTATCAGACAGAACATGGTGAGAAGTGTTATCAGACAGAACATGGTGAGAAGTGTTCTCATACAGAACATGGTGAGAAGTGTTCTCATAAAGAACATGTTGAGAAGTGTTATCAGATAGAACATGGTGAGAAGTGTTCTCATACAGAACATGGTGAGAAGTGTTATCAGACAGAACATGGTGAGAACTGTTCTCATAAAGAACATGGTGAGAAGTGTTATCAGACAGAACATGGTGAGAAGTGTTATCAGACAGAACATGGTGAGAAGTGTTCTCAGACAGAACATGGTGAGAAGTGTTATCATACAGAACATGGTGAGAAGTGTTCTCATAAAGAACATGGTGAGAAGTGTTCTCATAAAGAACATGGTGAGAAGTGTTATCAGACAGAACATGGTGAGAAATGTTATCATACAGAACATGGTGAGAAGTGTTCTCATACAGAACATGGTGAGAAGTGTTATCATAAAGAACATGGTGAGAAGTGTTCTCATAAAGGACATGGTGAGAAGTGTTCTCATAAAGGACATGGTGAGAAGTGTTCTCATAAAGAACATGGTGAGAAGTGTTCTCATAAAGGACATGGTGAGAAGTGTTTTCATAAAGGACATGGTGAGAAGTGTTCTCATAAAGAACATGGTGAGAAGTGTTTTCATAAAGAACATGGTGAGAAGTGTTCTCATAAAGAACATGGTGAGAAGTGTTCTCATAAAGGACATGGTGAGAAGTGTTCTCATAAAGGACATGGTGAGAAGTGTTCTCATAAAGGACATGGTGAGAAGTGTTCTCATAAAGAACATGGTGAGAAGTGTTCTCATAAAGGACATGGTGAGAAGTGTTCTAATAAAGGACATGGTGAGAAGTGTTCTCATAAAGAACATGGTGAGAAGTGTTCTCATAAAGGACATGGTGAGAAGTGTTCTCATAAAGAACATGGTGAGAAGTGTTCTCATAAAGAACATGGTGAGAAGTGTTCTCATAAAGAACATGGTGAGAAGTGTTCTCATAAAGAACATGGTGAGAAGTGTTCTCATAAAGGACATGGAGAGAAGTGTTCTCATAAAGAACATGGTGAGAAGTGTTCTCATAAAGAACATGGTGAGAAGTGTTCTCATAAAGAACATGGTGAGAAGTGTTATCAGACAGAACATGGTGAGAAGTGTTATCATACAGAACATGGTGAGAAGTGTTCTCATAAAGAACATGGTGAGAAGTGTTCTCATAAAGGACATGATGAGAAGTGTTATCAGACAGAACATGGTGAGAAGTGTTCTCATAAAGAACATGGTGAGAGGTGTTCTCATAAAGAACATGGTGAGAAGTGTTCTCATAAAGGACGTGGTGAGAAGTGTTTTCATAAAGAACATGGTGAGAGGTGTTATTCCAGTCAGGAAAAAGAGGTGAGGAGGTTGATCAGATGGAGACCATAATTAACGATCACCATGGTGATAAAAATCCATAACATGCATTCCAAATGGCACGCTATTGCCTACGTAGTGCACTACTTTTGACCAGAGCCTTAGTCAAAAGTAGTGCACTATATAGGAAATAGGATGATATTTCGGACGCATCCATAGCCATGATAATGAAAAGAAAACCGCATTATCCTCGACTGGTTTTCAACATAACCCCTTTCCTTTTAATCAGTTACTTACCGTGTGACTCAACGTACATCTCCTCAGTCAGCATCAGTAGCTTAAGGCTCTGTAACTCTCCTCCTCTCAGGAGATGTGTGTTTGTAGCCAGGGAGAGACTAAAGGAGAGGGGGGAGGAGGCTTTGGTCTCCCAACTGCAGCACGTCAGGGTTGTTTGTTTGTGTGTGTGTGTGTGTGTGTGTTTGTGTGTGTGTGTGTGTGTGTGTGTGTGTGTGTGTGTGTGTGTGTGTGTGTGTGTGTGTGTGTGTGTGTGTGTGTGTGTGTGTGTGTGTGTGTGTGTGTGTGTGTGTGTGTGTGTGTGTGTGTGTGTGTGTGCGTGCGAACCCACGAACCCTAAAGGTCACTGCTGTCTCCTCACCTCTCTGCTCCAAGTCTCAGTTCAGTCCAGCAGACATTACCATCACAGCCAATGTTTAAATGAAGCAGACAGACCACCCATACAGGAGACCGCATGCTGCTATGCTAGCTGCTAGCATAGAGGGGTTATATTAGTGGTTAGTACTGGCTGATAATACATATCCTGGGGGGTAGAAAGCCAATGAGAGAGTTGTCCCATGGATCTAATAAAGTGATAGTCTACCTCCCAAATGGCACCATATTCCGTATTTAGTGCACTACCTTTAACCAGAACCCTATGGACCCTGGTCAAAAGTAGTGCACTATATAGGGAATAGGGTGCCATTTGGGATGCAGATATATCTGCCTGGTTGGTGCTGCTGCCTGTAAACGAGTGAGTCCATTTAGGATGGAGACATATCTACCTGGCCGGTGCTGCTGCCTGTAAACGAGTGAGTCCATTTGGGATGGAGACATATCTACCTGGCCGGTGCTGCTGCCTGTAAATGAGTGAGTCCATTTAGGATGGAGACATATCTGCCTGGCCGGTGCTGCTGCCTGTAAATGAGTGAGTCCATTTAGGATGGAGACATATCTGCCTGGCCGGTGCTGCTGCCTGTAAATGAGTGAGTCCATTTGGGATGGAGACATATCTGCCTGGCCGGTGCTGCTGCCTGTAAATGAGTGAGTCCATTTGGGATGGAGACATATCTGCCTGGCCGGTGCTGCTGCCTGTAAACGAGTGAGTCCATTTGGGATGGAGACATATCTGCCTGGCCGGTGCTGCTGCCTGTAAACGAGTGAGTCCATTTGGGATGGAGACATATCTGCCTGGCCGGTGCTGCTGCCTGTAAACGAGTGAGTCCATTTGGGATGGAGACATATCTACCTGGCCGGTGCTGCTGCCTGTAAACGAGTGAGTCATGCCCATTAGAGAGAGCTGGAGATGGCCTCTATTCAACCCTTATTAACACTGTGTTAGGTTGTGTTTGGCTGCTCTGATCAGAAAATATGGCGATCTCCTCAAGGGTAATGTATACAGTATATTTACCTGGTGGTTCATTTACCAGTTTTATTTTGGTTCCCAAAAATGAATTATACAACAAAGTCTGGTAACTACATTATCTGGAGCCCACAATGATTCATTCAGGTTGTTAGTTTCCTGTCAGACTGGTTCCATGTTGGTTAGGGTTCTGGTTATGTAACATCTGTTGGTGATGTCAGAGGAAGTGATTGTGTGCTCCTATCAGGTGATGTTATTCAGAGATTATGTTATTCAGAGGTAGCTACATTATCAACAGTGACTACTTTATCAACAGTGACTACATTATCAACAGTACCTACATTATTAACTGTGACTACATTATCAACAGTGACTACATTATCAACAGTACCTACATTATTAACTGTGACTACATTATCAACAGTGACTATATTATCAACAGTACCTACATTATTAACTGTGACTACATTATCAACAGTGACTACATGATCAACAGTAGCTACATTATCAACAGTACCTACATTATTAACTGTGACTACATTATCAACAGTGACTACATTATCAACAGTACCTACATTATTAACTGTGACTACATTATCAACAGTGACTACATTATCAACAGTAGCTACATTATCAACAGTGACTACATTATCGACAGTACCTACATTATTAACAGTACCTACATTTTTACCTGTGACTACATTATCAACAGTAATTACATTATCAACAGAAACTACATTGTCAACAGTAACTACAATATTGACAGTACCTACATTATTGACAGTAACTACATTATCAACAGTAGCTACATTATTGACAGTAACTATATTATCAACAGTAAGTACATTATCAACAGTAGCTACATTGTCAACGGCGACTATTATCAACAGTAAGTACATTATCAACTGTAACTACATTATTGACAGTAACTACATTATCAACAGTGACTACACTATTAACTGTGCCAACATTATCAACAGTAACTACGTTATTGACAGTACCTATATTATTAATTGTGACTACATTATCAACAATAACTACATTATCAACAGTAGCTACATTATTGACAGCAACTATATTATCAACAGTAAGTACATTATCAACAGTAGCTACATTATAAACGGTGGCTATATTATCAACAAAAAGTGCATTATCAACAGTAACTATATTATCAACTGTAACTACATTATTGACAGTGACTACATTATCAACCGTGACTACATTATTGACAGTGAATACATTATCAACAGCAACTACATTATTACAGTAAGCACATTATTAACAGTAAGTACATTATCAACAGTAAGTCACCATATTGACGGTAGCTACGGTACATTATTGTCAGTAACTACATTATCAACAGTATCTACATTATCAACAGTGGCTACATGATCAACAGTAAGCACATTATCAACAGTAAGTACATTATTAACGGTAACTACGGTACATTATTGACAGTAAGTACATTATCAACCGTAAGTACACTATTGACGGTAACTACGGTACATTATTGACAGTAACTACATTATCGCAAGGCAATAAAAAAATAACTGTTACTTCAACCGAAATGACATCTCACACTGTCCAACAGTTTTGTTTTTGTCACCCAATGAACGCAAATAACCATTTACATCTGCTTTATGTCATTGCACAGATTAGCACACATCCTGAACTCATCCTGAACTACAGCCGCAATAACAACTGCTGAACACGTGGATGTGACCAATACAATTTGATTTGATTTGATTCGAACTGAACAGATATCAACAATTTCTTCTACCTTTAAACGTAGACACCATTGTGAAAGATATGGACAGGCCGATGGAATTTAGCCTGCAGACATGGGTTTCTGTTCTGCCTGAAGCCTGTTTAGAGGATAACCCACAGGTCTAGAGGGGTGTGACAAGTTAACCCACAGGTCTAGAGTGGTGTGACAGGTTAACCCACAGGTCTAGAGGGGTGTGACAAGTTAACCCACAGGTCTAGAGGGGTGTGACAGGTTAACCCACAGGTCTAGAGGGGTGTGACAGGTTAACCCACAGGTCTAGAGTGGTGTGACAGGTTAACCCACAGGTCTAGAGGGGTGTGACAAGTTAACCCACAGGTCTAGAGGGGTGTGACAGGTTAACCCACAGGTCTAGAGGGGTGTGACAGGTTAACCCACAGGTCTAGAGGGGTGTGACAAGTTAACCCACAGGTCTAGAGGGGTGTGTGACAGGTTAACCCACAGGTCTAGAGGGGAAAGGGGGATACCTAGTCAGTTGTACAACTGAATGCCTTCAACTGAAATCTGTCTTCCACATTTAACCCAACCCCTCTGAATCAGAGAGGTGCAGGGGGCTGCCTTAATCAACATCCACATGTTTGGCGCCCGGGGAACAGTGGGTTAACTGCCATGCTCAGGGGAACAGTGGGTTAACTGCCATGCTCAGGGGAACAGTGGGTTAACTGCCATGCTCAGGGGAACAGTGGGTTAACTGCTTTGCTCAGGGGAACAGTGGGTTAACTGCCTTGTTCAGGGGAACAGTGGGTTAACTGCCTTGTTCAGGGGAACAGTGGGTTAACTGCCTTGCTCAGGGGAACAGTGGGTTAACTGCTTTGCTCAGGGGAACAGTGGGTTAACTGCCTTGCTCAGGGGAACAGTGGGTTAACTGCCTTGCTCAGGGGAACAGTGGGTTAACTGCCTTGTTCAGGGGAACAGTGGGTTAACTGCCTTGTTCAGGGGAACAGTGGGTTAACTGCCTTGCTCAGGGGAACAGTGGGTTAACTGCCTTGCTCAGGGGAACAGTGGGTTAACTGCCTTGCTCAGGGGAACAGTGGGTTAACTGCCTTGCTCAGGGGAACAGTGGGTTATGATAAATGAGCCATTACCTGAAACCCCCCCAGGTAAGCTGCATGATAAATGAGCCATTACCTGAAACCCCCCCAGGTAAGCTGCATGATAAATGAGCCATTACCTGAAACCCCCCAGGTAAGCTGCATGATAAATGAGCCATTACCTGAAACCCCCCAGGTAAGCTGCATGATAAATGAGCCATTACCTGAAACCCCCCCAGGTAAGCTACATGATAAATGAGCCATTACCTGAACCCCCCCCCAGGTAAGCTGCATGATAAATGGGCCATTACCTGAAACCCCCCCAGGTAAGCTGCATGATAAATGAGCCATTACCTGAAACCCCCCCAGGTAAGCTGCATGATAAATGAGCCATTACCTGGAACCCCCCAGGTAAGCTGCATGATAAATGAGCCATTACCTGAAACCCCCCAGGTAAGCTGCATGATAAATGAGCCATTACCTGAAACCCCCCCAGGTAAGCTGCATGATGAAGTACATTCAGTGCATCGGTAGTGAGAAGTGATGTCAGCTCTTATAAAGACTTCTTCAACTTGCTTAAGGAAATCCAGGCTGTATCACAACCAGCCGTGATTGGGAGTCCCATAGGGCGGCGCACAATTGGCCCAGCATTGTCCGGGTTTGGATGGTTTAGGCCGTCATTGTAAAACAGAATTTATTCTTAACTGGCTTGCCTAGTTAAATAAAGGTTTAATAGATACAAAATAATAAATGAAAAATCAGAGATCAAGGCCTTTTGCCTCTAACGCCTTACATCTGTCACATCAGACCACGGTGTGTGTGTGTGTGTGTGTGTGTGTGTGTGTGTGTGTGTGTGTGTGTGTGTGTGTGTGTGTGTGTGGCTGGGTAAGTACATTACAGTGTAGTGTTTCTCACCACTGTCTGTGCTTGGTGAGGCATTGTGGGTAGAATGCCCACCATATAGAAGCCCTGTAAACAAACAGCTGCTGATATCACCACTACGGAATGCAGTGGAATGCTCAATACTGTGAGAGAGTGGGAGGTAACTGAAAAGAGAGAGGGTAGGGAGAGGGGGAAAAGAGAGGGAGGGGCAGAGGGAGAGAAATAGGTTTTCCCCAATATATGTCCAGCTCCACAGTTCCCCAGTGTGTGTCCACCAGTGTATAATATGTCCTGTATAAGTTATCAAACTCCATGTTATATAGATAGTAGAGACTATCACTTAATATGGAAGCAGTACATGGCTGAATATGGAAGCAGTACATGGCTGAATATGGAAGCGGTACATGGCTGAATATGGAAGCGGTATATGGCTGAATATGGAAGCAGTACATGGCTGAATATGGAAGCGGTATATGGCTGAATATGGAAGCGGTACATGGCTGAATATGGAAGCGGTATATGGCTGAATATGGAAGCAGTACATGGCTGAATATGGAAGCAGTACATGGCTGAATATGGAAGCTGTACATGGCTGAATATGGAAGCTGTACATGGCTGAATATGGAAGCTGTATATGGCTGAATATGGAAGCTGTATATGGCTGAATATGGAAGCTGTATATGGCTGAATATAGAAGCTGTATATGGCTGAATATGGAAGCTGTATATGGCTGAATATAGAAGCTGTATATGGCTGAATATGGAAGCTGCATTTGGCTGAATATGGAAGCTCAAGACCTTTACTAGCAACTGTATTGAAATGCAAGATATTGTACAATTCATACATTGCTACATAAAGCCAGGGTGATTGGTCCACAGGGCTTGCTACTTGGCCCCCAGGGCTTGGTGTGCTTGGTGCTTGGTCCCAAGGGCTTGGTGTGCTAGGTGCTGGCCACGGCGTGGGGCAGGCCCAGGGCTTGGTCCCAAAGGCTTGGTGTGCTAGGTGCTTGGTCCCACAGGGCGTGGTGTGCTAGGTCCCCAGGGCTTGGTGTGCTAGGTCCCCAGGGCTTGGTGTGCTTGGTCCCCAGGGCTTGGTGTGCTAGGTGCTTGGTCCACAGGGCGTGGTGTGCTAGGTCCCCAGGGCTTGGTGTGCTAGGTGCTTGGTCCACAGGGCTTGGTGTGCTTGGTCCCCAGGGCTTGGTGTGCTAGATGCTTGGTCCACAGGGCTTGGTGTGCTAGGTGCTTGGTCCACAGGGCTTGGTGTGCTAGGTGCTTGGTCCACATGGTTTGGTGTGCTAGGTGATTGGTCCCCAGGTCTTGGTGTGCTTGGTGCTTGGACCACAGGGCTTGGTGTGCTAGGTGATTGGTCCCCAGGGCTTGATGTGCTAGGTGCTAGGTCCCCAGGGCTTGGTGTGCTTGGTCCCCAGGGCTTGGTGTGCTAGATGCTTGGTCCACAGGGCTTGGTGTGCTAGGTGCTTGGTCCACATGGTTTGGTGTGCTAGGTGATTGGTCCCCAGGTCTTGGTGTGCTAGGTGCTTGGACCACAGGGCTTGGTGTGCTAGGTGATTGGTCCCCAGGGCTTGGTGTGCTAGGTGCTTGGTCCACAGGGCTTGGTGTGCTAGGTCAACAGGGCTTGGTGCTTGGTCCACAGAGCTTGGCATGCTTGGTGCTTGGTCCACGGGACTTGGTGTGCTTGGTGCTTGGTCCACAGGGCTTGGTGTGCTTGGTGGTTGGTCCACAGGGCTTGGTGTGCTAGATCCACAGGGCTTGGTATTCTTGGTCCCCAGGGCTTGGTGTGCTTGGTCCCAAGGGCTTGGTGTGCTAGGTGCTTAGTCCACAGGGCTTGGTGTGCTAGATGCTTGGTTCACAGGGCTTGGTGTGCTTGGTGCTTGGTCCACAGGGCTTGGTGTGAAACCTGGTTCAAACAGGCAGACAAAGCATGGACACACAGCAGGCTGAAAGCTGGTTCAAACAGGCTTCTTGTCTCCTTCTTTCAGTTTCATTCATCAGACTCATAGTTTAGTCTTGAACAGGTATCTGAAGATTCAGACTCATAGTTTAGCCTTAAACGGGTATCGGAAGCATCAGACTCATAGTTTAGTCTTAAACAGGTATCTGAAGATTCAGACTCATAGTTTAGTCTTAAACAGGTATCGGACGCATCAGACTCATAGTTTAGTCTTGAACAGGTATCTGAAGATTCAGACTCATAGTTTAGCCTTAAACAGGTATCGGAAGATTCAGACTCATAGTTTAGTCTTAAACGGGTATCTGAAGATTCAGACTCATAGTTTAGTCTTAGACTTGTATCTGAAGATTCAGACTCATAGTTTAGTCTTAAACGGGTATCTGAAGATTCAGACTCATAGTTTAGTCTTAAACAGGTATCGGAAGCATCACACTCATAGTTTAGTCTTGAACAGGTATCTGAAGATTCAGACTCATAGTTTAGCCTTGAACAGGTATCTGAAGATTCACTCATAGTTTAGCCTTAAACAGGTATCGGAAGCATCACACTCATAGTTTAGTCTTGAACAGGTATCGGAAGCATCACACTCATAGTTTAGTCTTGAACAGGTATCTGAAGATTCAGACTCATAGTTTAGCCTTAAACAGGTATCGGAAGATTCAGCTCATAGTTTAGCCTTAAACAGGTATCTGAAGATTCAGACTCATAGTTTAGTCTTAAACGGGTATCTGAAGATTCAGACTCATAGTTTAGCCTTAAACAGGTATCTGAAGATTCAGACTCATAGTTTAGCCTTAAACTGGTATTTAAAGCACACACAGAGACTATCAGAAAAGCTGGCAGCAAAAGACCAGCAGTAAACAGACAGGAATGTGCAGGAGGGGCGTTATCAGTACAAAACAAGACCTGAGAAGACAGAGGGTCACTATGCTAGGCTATGCTATGCGAGACAAAGGATCACACCGGGTTATGCTATGCTAAACTATGCTAAGCTACGCTATGGGAGGAGAAAACACTCAGAAACGGATCAGCCAAACTTATCACATGGAGAGGATCCATGTCACAGCAGGAGGCTATTTATAATCAATGGATCAAATGTCAGACTGCTACCAGATATATAGAGAGACTCAACCTACTTCTCCTCACCAAACCCTGTACTAGGCTAGTGGCAAGGCCTCCATGTTTTTATCAGATACCTTTACCCGAGGTAGAACACAACATAACCATGTCTTTTCACATCTCTAATGTCTCACATTCATGAAATGAATGGTTGTGTAAAAATATTTTACCGAAAATAGATTTATTTACCCTAGAAATATATGGGGGATTGGAAACGATGCAGACAATTACATTGATAGAAGCAACAATCTTTCTTCAATATTAAAGCTGATCCACCCCTTTACATTTTTTTTTTTTTTAAATATACACTGCTCCAAAAAATAAAGGGAACACTAAAATAACACATTCTAGATCTGAATGAATGAAATAATCTTATTAAATACTTTTTTCTTTACATAGTTGAATGTGCTGACAACAAAATCACACAAAAATAACCAATGGAAATCCAATTTATCAACCCATGGAGGTCTGGATTTGGAGTCACACTCAAAATTAAAGTGAAAAACCACACTACAGGCTGATCCAACTTTGATGTAATGTCCTTAAAACAAGTCAAAATGAGGCTCAGTAGTGTGTGTGGCCTCCACATGCCTGTATGACCTCCCTACAATGCCTGGGCATGCTCCTGATGAGGTGGCGGATGGTCTCCTGAGGGATCTCCTCCCAGACCTGGACTAAAGCATCCGCCAACTCCTGGACAGTCTGTGGTGCAACGTGGCGTTGGTGGATGGAGCGAGACATGATGTCCCAGATGTACTCAATTGGATTCAGGTCTGGGGAACGGGCGGGCCAGTCCATAGCATCAATGCCTTCCTCTTGCAGGAACTGCTGACACACTCCAGCCACATGAGGTCTAGCATTGTCTTGCATTAGGAGGAACCCAGGGCCAACCGCACCAGCATATGGTCTCACAAGGGGTCTGAGGATCTCATCTCGGTACCTAATGGCAGTCAGGCTACCTCTGGCGAGCACATGGAGGGCTGTGCGGCCCCCCAAAGAAATGCCACCCCACACCATGACTGACCCACCGCCAAACCGGTCATGCTGGAGGATTTTGCAGGCAGCAGAACATTCTCCACGGCGTCTCCAGACTCTGTCACGTCTGTCACATGTGCTCAGTGTGAACCTGCTTTCATCTGTGAAGAGCACAGGGCGCCAGTGGCGAATTTGCCAATCTTGGTGTTCTCTGGCAAATGCCAAACGTCCTGCACGGTGTTGGGCTGTAAGCACAACCCCCACCTGTGGATGTCGGGCCCTCATACCACCCTCATGGAGTCTGTTTCTGACCGTTTGAGCAGACACATGCACATTTGTGGCCTGCTGGAGGTCATTTTGCAGGGCTCTGGCAGTGCTCCTCCTGCTCCTCCTTGCACAAAGGCAGAGGTAGCGGTCCTGCTGCTGGGTTGTTGCCCTCCTACGGCCTCCTCCACGTCTCCTGATGTACTGGCCTGTCTTCTGGTAGTCCCTCCATGCTCTGGACACTACGCTGACAGACACAGCAAACCTTCTTGCCACAGCTCGCATTGATGTGCCATCCTGGATGAGCTGCACTACCTGAGCCACTTGTGTGGGTTGTAGACTCCGTCTCATGCTACCACTAGAGTGAAAGCACCGCCAGCATTCAAAAGTGACCAAAACATCAGCCAGGAAGCATTGGAACTGAGAAGTGGTCTGTGGTCTCCACCTGCAGAACCACTCCTTTATTGGGGGTGTCTTGCTTATTGCCTATAATTTCCACCTGTAGTCTATTCCATTTGCACAACAGCATGTGAAATGTATTGTCATTCAGTGTTGCTTCCTAAGTGGACAGTTTGATTTCACAGAAGTGTGATTGACTTGGAGTTACATTGTGTTGTTTAAGTGTTCCCTTTATTTTTTTGAGCAGTATATATATATTTTACTGCAAAAGTGGTTAAATTGATAGATTTTGTGACACCCCACCTAAACTCAAAACGTGCACAATAATGCCAGGCTCTGATATGTCTAACATTTGAAATACAAGTCAGTTGTCTTTCCTAAATACACAAATAAGCAGCATCAGGATATATTTTTGCATCTAGGAAATATAGACCTTTAAACACAAAGATGCAATAGACTGAAATATCAACTATGAATATTCATTTTGAGTGTAATCTGCTCTAAGGAAAACAAGCGGGCACAGACATTGAAATGAAATGTTTTGGGGTCCAAGGTTCCTTGAATAATTTTTTATATATATATATATATATATATATATATAGTCCCTACCCTTGCAATTTAGTCAGGGTGCCACCACAGATTATATTTGGGGCCACCCTGGATTTAGCCTCAAATTCAATACGGTGTCCAAAATCCAACATGGCTGCCATAATACCATTTGATGGTGATTTAAACACGTGTAAATATGAATTTTGTAGATGAGAGGACTTGTTTCAGAATGGTGTACAACCCTCATGCCCATAAAGACTGTTTTGGTGTGAATCAATTTTATTCTGAGTCCAATATGGTCAAACTAATTACACTCAAACACCTTCTTCACCTGCATATAAATTGCCTTGGTTGATTTTGAATTGTGTTATTCTGTCTTTAAAAGAGTTTCATACGGCTCTTTTGTTTGAGTGAGGTTGACATGGTAGAGACGGTGTATTTATATGGAACAAATAGCATTTCGGGATTGTAAATGTGTAATAGCAGTGGAATTATCAAATTTACAGACAGATGCCACTTTGGAGAGTTTAGTGACACTTGGAAACGTCCCGTGACCACACCTGACACCACTACCTAAAACATCTACCCATTTCTAGTTGTTAGGTCTATCAATCCCATTTTTGTTGATATTGTTGACATGTTGTGGAAGCCATCTGATGTGTTTCCAGCTGTGAGCATCAATAAATCACTTCTAGCTTGTCAATGAAGGATGAATTTCAAAATACAAAAAATGGTTATTTTGTGTTTGTTTGATCTTGTGTATTCTGAACTGTAACTCCTATCTATCTTCTGATTATTTCCTCATAATCTCCCAGATGTCTTCTTTCCAAATATACCAACGTTTTGCATGTCAGAATCATGAATTTACACATGAATTGCAGTTACTTTTTGGATATGTCTATTTAGTTGGAAATCTACATTTTGCCATTACATTTAAGAGGTTATTAATATATATTTGTCAGGCAGCACCATACAGCACTGAAAGAGATCAGATTTGACTTGGAAAGTTGTCTATTAATCAGCTACCAACAAGTAAAGCTTACATTCGTCATGAATATTCATAGTTGATATATATTTCAGACTATTGTATCTCTGTGTTTAAAGGTCTATATTTCCGAGATTCATTAAGATATCCTAATGTTGTTTATTAGAGTATTTAGTGGAGACAACTGTACACTAGTATTTCAAATTTTAGCAATATCAGAGCTTGACATGTTGGCATGAGCCTATGTAGCCCATCCCTACAGACAGGTATTATTCTACATGTTCTGAGTTAGCCCATCCCTACAGACAGGTATTATTCTACATGTTCTGAGTTAGCCCATCCCTACAGACAGGTATTATTCTACATGTTCTGAGTTAGTCCATCCCCTACAGACAGGTATTATTCTACATGTTCTGAGTTAGTCCATCCCCAACAGACAGGTATTATTCTACATGTTCTGAGTTAGTCCATCCCCAACAGACAGGTATTATTCTACATGTTCTGAGTTAGTCCATCCCCTACAGACAGGTATTATTCTACATGTTCTGAGTTAGTCCATCCCCTACAGACAGGTATTATTCTACATGTTCTGAGTTAGTCCATCCCCTACAGACAGGTATTATTCTACATGTTCTGAGTTAGCCCATCCCTACTGACAGGTATTATTCTACATGTTCTGAGTTAGCCCATCCCTACAGACAGGTATTATTCTACATGTTCTGAGTTAGTCCATCCCCTACAGACAGGTATTATTCTACATGTTCTGAGTTAGCCCATCCCTACAGACAGGTATTATTCTACATGTTCTGAGTTAGTCCATCCCCTACTGACAGGTATTATTCTACATGTTCTGAGTTAGTCCATCCCCTACAGACAGGTATTATTCTACATGTTCTGAGTTAGTCCATCCCCTACAGACAGGTATTATTCTACATGTTCTGAGTTAGTCCATCCCTACTGACAGGTATTATTCTACATGTTCTGAGTTAGTCCATCCCCTACAGACAGGTATTATTCTACATGTTCTGAGTTAGTCCATCCCCTACAGACAGGTATTATTCTACATGTTCTGAGTTAGTCCATCCCCTACAGACAGGTATTATTCTACATGTTCTGAGTTAGTCCATCCCCTACAGACAGGTATTATTCTACATGTTCTGAGTTAGTCCATCCCCTACAGACAGGTATTATTCTACATGTTCTGAGTTAGTCCATCCCCTACAGACAGGTATTATTCTACATGTTCTGAGTTAGTCCATCCCCTACAGACAGGTATTATTCTACATGTTCTGAGTTAGTCCATCCCCTACAGACAGGTATTATTCTACATGTTCTGAGTTAGTCCATCCCTACTGACAGGTATTATTCTACATGTTCTGAGTTAGTCCATCCCCTACAGACAGGTATTATTCTACATGTTCTGAGTTAGTCCATCCCCTACAGACAGGTATTATTCTACATGTTCTGAGTTAGTCCATCCCCTACAGACAGGTATTATTCTACATGTTCTGAGTTAGTCCATCCGTACAGACAGGTATTATTCTACATGTTCTGAGTTAGTCCATCCCCTACAGACAGGTATTATTCTACATGTTCTGAGTTAGTCCATCCCCTACTGACAGGTATTATTCTACATGTTCTGAGTTAGTCCATCCCCTACAGACAGGTATTATTCTACATGTTCTGAGTTAGTCCATCCCCTACAGACAGGTATTATTCTACATGTTCTGAGTTAGTCCATCCCCTACAGACAGGTATTATTCTACATGTTCTGAGTTAGTCCATCCCCTACAGACAGGTATTATTCTACATGTTCTGAGTTAGTCCATCCCCTACTGACAGGTATTATTCTACATGTTCTGAGTTAGTCCATCCCTACAGACAGGTATTATTCTACATGTTCTGAGTTAGTCCATCCCCTACAGACAGGTATTATTCTACATGTTCTGAGTTAGTCCATCCCCTACAGACAGGTATTATTCTACATGTTCTGAGTTAGTCCATCCCCTACAGACAGGTATTATTCTACATGTTCTGAGTTAGTCCATCCCCTACAGACAGGTATTATTCTACATGTTCTGAGTTAGTCCATCCGTACAGACAGGTATTATTCTACATGTTCTGAGTTAGTCCATCCCCTACAGACAGGTATTATTCTACATGTTCTGAGTTAGTCCATCCCCTACAGACAGGTATTATTCTACATGTTCTGAGTTAGTCCATCCCCTACAGACAGGTATTATTCTAGATGTTCTGAGTTAGTCCATCCCCTACAGACAGGTATTATTCTACATGTTCTGAGTTAGTCCATCCCCTACAGACAGGTATTATTCTACATGTTCTGAGTTTAAGGGGGTGTGTCACAATATCTATCAATTCAACAACTTTTGCAGTAAAATATTTGTTTCACAGTTATCCATTTCATAAACGGGAGACATTAGAGATGGTTGTGTTTTGTTCTACCGCGAGTAGGAGTTTATCAAAAACTAAAACCTTTTTTGAGTATTGGCCAGTAACCTATACTGTATGGCTGTTAGCATGCACCATTCCAGCAGGAACTAGGAACATAATGTTTTCTTTTGTCTTGTTGATCATTGGCCAGAAAGCATGGGTAACTAACTACATTATAAGTAATGTTGTTATTTAATCAGTTACTTTTTATGTCACAAAGTAGAAGGTCAACCAAGGATATTCATGATGCCAGAAATACAGTAGTTGATTTTCTTATCACAGCCATATGTTGGAACTGATTTCCTGAACGATTGACTTGTAAGTTTAATAGTTATTAAAACCCTCAGTCTTAAATATCAAAAGGCCCAGGGTCACACAGACATCAGTGGGATCAGGTCAATAATAACAAGGTAACACCCTGGGGATCAGGTCAATAATAACAAGGTAACACCCTGGGATCAGGTCAATAATAACAAGGTAACACCCTGGGATCAGGTCAATAATAACAAGGTAACACCATGGAATCAGGTCAATAATAACAAGGTAACACCATGGGATCAGGTCAATAATAACAAGGTAACACCATGGGATCAGGTCAATAATAACAAGGTAACACCATGGGATCAGGTCAATAATAACAAGGTAACACCATGGGATCAGGTCAATAATAACAAGGTAACACCATGGGGATCAGGTCAATAATAACAAGGTAACACCCTGGGATCAGGTCAATAATAACAAGGTAACACCATGGGGATCAGGTCAATAATAACAAGGTAACACCATGGGGATCAGGTCAATAATAACAAGGTAACACCATGGGGATCAGGTCAATAAAAACAAGGTAACACCCTGGGATCAGGTCAATAATAACAAGGTAACACCATGGGATCAGGTCAATAATAACAAGGTAACACCATGGGGATCAGGTCAATAATAACAAGGTAACACCATGGGGATCAGGTCAATAATAACAAGGTAACACCCTGGGATCAGGTCAATAATAACAAGGTAACACCATGGGATCAGGTCAATAATAACAAGGTAACACCATGGGGATCAGGTCAATAATAACAAGGTAACACCATGGGGATCAGGTCAATAATAACAAGGTAACACCATGGGGATCAGGTCAATAATAACAAGGTAACACCATGGGATCAGGTCAATAATAACAAGGTAACACCCTGGGATCAGGTCAATAATAACAAGGTAACACCATGGGGATCAGGTCAATAATAACAAGGTAACACCATGGGATCAGGTCAATAATAACAAGGTAACACCATGGGATCAGGTCAATAATAACAAGGTAACACCATGGGATCAGGTCAATAATAACAAGGTAACACCCTGGGATCAGGTCAATAATAACAAGGTAACACCATGGGATCAGGTCAATAATAACAAGGTAACACCATGGGATCAGGTCAATAATAACAAGGTAACACCATGGGATCAGGTCAATAATAACAAGGTAACACCATGGGATCAGGTCAATAATAACAAGGTAACACCATGGGATCAGGTCAATAATAACACGGTAACACCCTGGGATCAGGTCAATAATAACAAGGTAACACCATGGGGATCAGGTCAATAATAACAAGGTAACACCATGGGATCAGGTCAATAATAACAAGGTAACACCATGGGATCAGGTCAATAATAACAAGGTAACACCATGGGGATCAGGTCAATAATAACAAGGTAACACCATGGGGATCAGGTCAATAATAACAAGGTAACACCATGGGATCAGGTCAATAATAACAAGGTAACACCATGGGGATCAGGTCAATAATAACAAGGTAACACCATGGGATCAGGTCAATAATAACACGGTAACACCATGGGGATCAGGTCAATAATAACAAGGTAACACCATGGGGATCAGGTCAATAATAACAAGGTAACACCATGGGGATCAGGTCAATAATAACAAGGTAACACCATGGGATCAGGTCAATAATAACAAGGTAACACCATGGGGATCAGGTCAATAATAACAAGGTAACACCCTGGGATCAGGTAAATAATAACAAGGTAACACCATGGGATCAGGTCAATAATAACAAGGTAACACCATGGGGATCAGGTCAATAATAACAAGGTAACACCATGGGATCAGGTCAATAATAACAAGGTAACACCCTGGGATCAGGTCAATAATAACAAGGTAACACCCTGGGATCAGGTAAATAATAACAAGGTAACACCATGGGCTCAGGTCAATAATAACAAGGTAACACCCTGGGATCAGGTCAATAATAACAAGGTAACACCATGGGATCAGGTCAATAATAACAAGGTAACACCATGGGGATCAGGTCAATAATAACAAGGTAACACCCTGGGGATCAGGTCAATAATAACAAGGTAACACCATGGGATCAGGTCAATAATAACAAGGTAACACCATGGGGATCAGGTCAATAATAACAAGGTAACACCATGGGATCAGGTCAATAATAACAAGGTAACACCCTGGGATCAGGTCAATAATAACAAGGTAACACCATGGGATCAGGTCAATAATAACAAGGTAACACCATGGGATCAGGTCAATAATAACAAGGTAACACCATGGGATCAGGTCAATAATAACAAGGTAACACCCTGGGATCAGGTCAATAATAACAAGGTAACACCATGGGATCAGGTCAATAATAACAAGGTAACACCATGGGATCAGGTCAATAATAACAAGGTAACACCATGGGATCAGGTCAATAATAACAAGGTAACACCATGGGGATCAGGTCAATAATAACAAGGTAACACCATGGGATCAGGTCAATAATAACAAGGTAACACCATGGGATCAGGTCAATAATGACAAGGTAACACCATGGGGATCAGGTCAATAATAACAAGGTAACACCATGGGATCAGGTCAATAATAACAAGGTAACACCATGGGATCAGGTCAATAATAACAAGGTAACACCATGGGATCAGGTCAATAATAACAAGGTAACACCCTGGGATCAGGTCAATAATAACAAGGTAACACCATGGGATCAGGTCAACAATATCAAGGTAACACCATGGGATCAGGTCAATAATAACAAGGTAACACCATGGGATCAGGTCAATAATAACAAGGTAACACCATGGGGATCAGGTCAATAATAACAAGGTAACACCCTGGGATCAGGTCAATAATAACAAGGTAACACCATGGGATCAGGTCAATAATAACAAGGTAACACCATGGAATCAGGTCAATAATAACAAGGTAACACCATGGGATCAGGTCAATAATAACAAGAACACCATGGGATCAGGTCAATAATAACAAGGTAACACCATGGGATCAGGTCAATAATAACAAGGTAACACCATGGGGATGAGGTCAATAATAACAAGGTAACACCATGGGATCAGGTCAATAATAACAAGGTAACACCATGGGGATGAGGTCAATAATAACAAGGTAACACCATGGGATCAGGTCAATAATAACAAGGTAACACCATGGGGATCAGGTCAATAATAACAAGGTAACACCATGGGATCAGGTCAATAATAACAAGGTAACACCATGGGATCAGGTCAATAATAACAAGGTAACACCCTGGGATCAGGTCAATAATAACAAGGTAACACCATGGGGATCAGGTCAATAATAACAAGGTAACACCCTGGGATCAGGTCAATAATAACAAGGTAACACCATGGGATCAGGTCAATAATAACAAGGTAACACCATGGGGATCAGGTCAATAATAACAAGGTAACACCATGGGATCAGGTCAATAATAACAAGGTAACACCATGGGGATCAGGTCAATAATAACAAGGTAACACCCTGGGATCAGGTCAATAATAACAAGGTAACACCATGGGATCAGGTCAATAATAACAAGGTAACACCATGGGGATCAGGTCAATAATAACAAGGTAACACCATGGGATCAGGTCAATAATAACAAGGTAACACCATGGGGATCAGGTCAATAATAACAAGGTAACACCCTGGGATCAGGTCAATAATAACAAGGTAACACCATGGGATCAGGTCAATAATAACAAGGTAACACCATGGGGATCAGGTCAATAATAACAAGGTAACACCATGGGATCAGGTCAATAATAACAAGGTAACACCATGGGGATCAGGTCAATAATAACAAGGTAACACCATGGGATCAGGTCAATAATAACAAGGTAACACCATGGGATCAGGTCAATAATAACAAGGTAACACCATAAGGATCAGGTCAATAATAACAAGGTAACACCATGGGGATCAGGTCAATAATAACAAGGTAACACCATGGGATCAGGTCAATAATAACAAGGTAACACCATGGGATCAGGTCAATAATAACAAGGTAACACCATGGGATCAGGTCAATAATGACAAGGTAACACCATGGGGATCAGGTCAATAATAACAAGGTAACACCATGGGATCAGGTCAATAATAACAAGGTAACACCATGGGATCAGGTCAATAATAACAAGGTAACACCATGGGATCAGGTCAATAATAACAAGGTAACACCCTGGGATAAGGTCAATAATAACAAGGTAACACCATGGGATCAGGTCAATAATATCAAGGTAACACCATGGGATCAGGTCAATAATAACAAGGTAACACCATGGGATCAGGTCAATAATAACAAGGTAACACCATGGGGATCAGGTCAATAATAACAAGGTAACACCCTGGGATCAGGTCAATAATAACAAGGTAACACCATGGGATCAGGTCAATAATAACAAGGTAACACCATGGAATCAGGTCAATAATAACAAGGTAACACCATGGGATCAGGTCAATAATAACAAGAACACCATGGGATCAGGTCAATAATAACAAGGTAACACCCTGGGATCAGGTCAATAATAACAAGGTAACACCATGGGATCAGGTCAATAATAACAAGGTAACACCCTGGGATCAGGTCAATAATAACAAGGTAACACCATGGGGATCAGGTCAATAATAACAAGGTAACACCCTGGGATCAGGTCAATAATAACAAGGTAACACCATGGGATCAGGTCAATAATAACAAGGTAACACCATGGGGATCAGGTCAATAATAACAAGGTAACACCATGGGATCAGGTCAATAATAACAAGGTAACACCATGGGGATCAGGTCAATAATAACAAGGTAACACCCTGGGATCAGGTCAATAATAACAAGGTAACACCATGGGATCAGGTCAATAATAACAAGGTAACACCATGGGGATCAGGTCAATAATAACAAGGTAACACCATGGGATCAGGTCAATAATAACAAGGTAACACCATGGGATCAGGTCAATAATAACAAGGTAACACCCTGGGATCAGGTCAATAATAACAAGGTAACACCATGGGGATCAGGTCAATAATAACAAGGTAACACCATGGGGATCAGGTCAATAATAACAAGGTAACACCATGGGATCAGGTCAATAATAACAAGGTAACACCATGGGATCAGGTCAATAATAACAAGGTAACACCCTGGGATCAGGTCAATAATAACAAGGTAACACCATGGGATCAGGTCAATAATAACAAGGTAACACCATGGGGATCAGGTCAATAATAACAAGGTAACACCCTGGGATCAGGTCAATAATAACAAGGTAACACCATGGGATCAGGACAATAATAACAAGGTAACACCATGGGGATCAGGTCAATAATAACAAGGTAACACCATGGGATCAGGTCAATAATAACAAGGTAACACCATGGGGATCAGGTCAATAATAACAAGGTAACACCATGGGATCAGGTCAATAATAACAAGGTAACACCATGGGGATCAGGTCAATAATAACAAGGTAACACCATGGGATCAGGTCAATAATAACAAGGTAACACCATGGGATCAGGTCAATAATGACAAGGTAACACCATGGGGATCAGGTCAATAATAACAAGGTAACACCATGGGATCAGGTCAATAATAACAAGGTAACACCATGGGATCAGGTCAATAATAACAAGGTAACACCATGGGATCAGGTCAATAATAACAAGGTAACACCCTGGGATAAGGTCAATAATAACAAGGTAACACCATGGGATCAGGTCAATAATATCAAGGTAACACCATGGGATCAGGTCAATAATAACAAGGTAACACCATGGGATCAGGTCAATAATAACAAGGTAACACCATGGGGATCAGGTCAATAATAACAAGGTAACACCCTGGGATCAGGTCAATAATAACAAGGTAACACCATGGGATCAGGTCAATAATAACAAGGTAACACCATGGAATCAGGTCAATAATAACAAGGTAACACCATGGGATCAGGTCAATAATAACAAGAACACCATGGGATCAGGTCAATAATAACAAGGTAACACCCTGGGATCAGGTCAATAATAACAAGGTAACACCATGGGATCAGGTCAATAATATCAAGGTAACACCATGGGGATCAGGTCAATAATAACAAGGTAACACCATGGGATCAGGTCAATAATAACAAGGTAACACCATGGGATCAGGTCAATAATAACAAGGTAACACCATGGGGATGAGGTCAATAATAACAAGGTAACACCATGGGATCAGGTCAATAATAACAAGGTAACACCATGGGGATCAGGTCAATAATAACAAGGTAACACCATGGGATCAGGTCAATAATAACAAGGTAACACCATGGGATCAGGTCAACAATAACAAGGTAACACCCTGGGATCAGGTCAATAATAACAAGGTAACACCATGGGGATCAGGTCAATAATAACAAGGTAACACCCTGGGATCAGGTCAATAATAACAAGGTAACACCATGGGATCAGGTCAATAATAACAAGGTAACACCATGGGGATCAGGTCAATAATAACAAGGTAACACCATGGGATCAGGTCAATAATAACAAGGTAACACCATGGGGATCAGGTCAATAATAACAAGGTAACACCCTGGGATCAGGTCAATAATAACAAGGTAACACCATGGGATCAGGTCAATAATAACAAGGTAACACCATGGGGATCAGGTCAATAATAACAAGGTAACACCATGGGATCAGGTCAATAATAACAAGGTAACACCATGGGGATCAGGTCAATAATAACAAGGTAACACCCTGGGATCAGGTCAATAATAACAAGGTAACACCATGGGATCAGGTCAATAATAACAAGGTAACACCATGGGGATCAGGTCAATAATAACAAGGTAACACCATGGGATCAGGTCAATAATAACAAGGTAACACCATGGGGATCAGGTCAATAATAACAAGGTAACACCATGGGATCAGGTCAATAATAACAAGGTAACACCATGGGATCAGGTCAATAATAACAAGGTAACACCATGGGGATCAGGTCAATAATAACAAGGTAACACCATGGGATCAGGTCAATAATAACAAGGTAACACCATGGGATCAGGTCAATAATAACAAGGTAACACCCTGGGATCAGGTCAATAATAACAAGGTAACACCATGGGATCAGGTCAATAATAACAAGGTAACACCATGGGGATCAGGTCAATAATAACAAGGTAACACCCTGGGATCAGGTCAATAATAACAAGGTAACAACATGGGATCAGGACAATAATAACAAGGTAACACCATGGGGATCAGGTCAATAATAACAAGGTAACACCATGGGATCAGGTCAATAATAACAAGGTAACACCATGGGATCAGGTCAATAATAACAAGGTAACACCATGGGGATCAGGTCAATAATAACAAGGTAACACCATGGGATCAGGTCAATAATAACAAGGTAACACCATGGGATCAGGTCAATAATGACAAGGTAACACCATGGGGATCAGGTCAATAATAACAAGGTAACACCATGGGATCAGGTCAATAATAACAAGGTAACACCATGGGATCAGGTCAATAATAACAAGGTAACACCATGGGATCAGGTCAATAATATCAAGGTAACACCATGGGATCAGGTCAATAATAACAAGGTAACACCATGGGATCAGGTCAATAATAACAAGGTAACACCATGGGGATCAGGTCAATAATAACAAGGTAACACCCTGGGATCAGGTCAATAATAACAAGGTAACACCATGGGATCAGGTCAATAATAACAAGGTAACACCATGGGATCAGGTCAATAATAACAAGGTAACACCATGGGGATCAGGTCAATAATAACAAGGTAACACCATGGGATCAGGACAATAATAACAAGGTAACACCATGGGGATCAGGTCAATAATAACAAGGTAACACCATGGGATCAGGTCAATAATAACAAGGTAACACCATGGGATCAGGTCAATAATAACAAGGTAACACCATGGGGATCAGGTCAATAATAACAAGGTAACACCATGGGATCAGGTCAATAATAACAAAGTAACACCATGGGATCAGGTCAATAATGACAAGGTAACACCATGGGGATCAGGTCAATAATAACAAGGTAACACCATGGGATCAGGTCAATAATAACAAGGTAACACCATGGGATCAGGTCAATAATAACAAGGTAACACCATGGGATCAGGTCAATAATAACAAGGTAACACCATGGGATCAGGTCAATAATAACAAGGTAACACCATGGGATCAGGTCAATAATAACAAGGTAACACCATGGGATCAGGTCAATAATAACAAGGTAACACCATGGGATCAGGTCAATAATGACAAGGTAACACCATGGGGATCAGGTCAATAATAACAAGGTAACACCATGGGATCAGGTCAATAATAACAAGGTAACACCATGGGATCAGGTCAATAATAACAAGGTAACACCATGGGATCAGGTCAATAATATCAAGGTAACACCATGGGATCAGGTCAATAATAACAAGGTAACACCATGGGATCAGGTCAATAATAACAAGGTAACACCATGGGGATCAGGTCAATAATAACAAGGTAACACCCTGGGATCAGGTCAATAATAACAAGGTAACACCATGGGATCAGGTCAATAATAACAAGGTAACACCATGGAATCAGGTCAATAATAACAAGGTAACACCATGGGATCAGGTCAATAATAACAAGAACACCATGGGATCAGGTCAATAATAACAAGGTAACACCCTGGGATCAGGTCAATAATAACAAGGTAACACCATGGGATCAGGTCAATAATATCAAGGTAACACCATGGGGATCAGGTCAATAATAACAAGGTAACACCATGGGATCAGGTCAATAATAACAAGGTAACACCATGTGATCAGGTCAATAATAACAAGGTAACAACATGGGGATGAGGTCAATAATAACAAGGTAACACCATGGGATCAGGTCAATAATAACAAGGTAACACCATGGGGATCAGGTCAATAATAACAAGGTAACACCATGGGATCAGGTCAATAATAACAAGGTAACACCATGGGATCAGGTCAATAATAACAAGGTAACACCCTGGGATCAGGTCAATAATAACAAGGTAACACCATGGGGATCAGGTCAATAATAACAAGGTAACACCCTGGGATCAGGTCAATAATAACAAGGTAACACCATGGGATCAGGTCAATAATAACAAGGTAACACCATGGGGATCAGGTCAATAATAACAAGGTAACACCATGGGATCAGGTCAATAATAACAAGGTAACACCATGGGGATCAGGTCAATAATAACAAGGTAACACCCTGGGATCAGGTCAATAATAACAAGGTAACACCATGGGATCAGGTCAATAATAACAAGGTAACACCATGGGGATCAGGTCAATAATAACAAGGTAACACCATGGGATCAGGTCAATAATAACAAGGTAACACCATGGGGATCAGGTCAATAATAACAAGGTAACACCCTGGGATCAGGTCAATAATAACAAGGTAACACCATGGGATCAGGTCAATAATAACAAGGTAACACCATGGGGATCAGGTCAATAATAACAAGGTAACACCATGGGATCAGGTCAATAATAACAAGGTAACACCCTGGGATCAGGTCAATAATAACAAGGTAACACCATGGGATCAGGACAATAATAACAAGGTAACACCATGGGGATCAGGTCAATAATAACAAGGTAACACCATGGGATCAGGTCAATAATAACAAGGTAACACCATGGGATCAGGTCAATAATAACAAGGTAACACCATGGGGATCAGGTCAATAATAACAAGGTAACACCATGGGATCAGGTCAATAATAACAAGGTAACACCATGGGATCAGGTCAATAATGACAAGGTAACACCATGGGGATCAGGTCAATAATAACAAGGTAACACCATGGGATCAGGTCAATAATAACAAGGTAACACCATGGGATCAGGTCAATAATAACAAGGTAACACCATGGGATCAGGTCAATAATATCAAGGTAACACCATGGGATCAGGTCAATAATAACAAGGTAACACCATGGGATCAGGTCAATAATAACAAGGTAACACCATGGGGATCAGGTCAATAATAACAAGGTAACACCCTGGGATCAGGTCAATAATAACAAGGTAACACCATGGGATCAGGTCAATAATAACAAGGTAACACCATGGAATCAGGTCAATAATAACAAGGTAACACCATGGGATCAGGTCAATAATAACAAGAACACCATGGGATCAGGTCAATAATAACAAGGTAACACCCTGGGATCAGGTCAATAATAACAAGGTAACACCATGGGATCAGGTCAATAATATCAAGGTAACACCATGGGGATCAGGTCAATAATAACAAGGTAACACCATGGGATCAGGTCAATAATAACAAGGTAACACCATGGGATCAGGTCAATAATAACAAGGTAACACCATGGGGATGAGGTCAATAATAACAAGGTAACACCATGGGATCAGGTCAATAATAACAAGGTAACACCATGGGATCAGGTCAATAATAACAAGGTAACACCCTGGGATCAGGTCAATAATAACAAGGTAACACCATGTTAGGTAGCCTTCCCTGTGGCTCAGTTGGTAGAGCATGGTGTTTGCAACGCCAGGGTTGTGGGTTCGATTCCCACGGGGGGCCAGTACAAAAAAATGCATGAAATGAAATGTATCCATTCACTACTGTAAGTCGCTCTGGATAAGAGCGTCTGCTAAATGACTAAAATGTAAATGTAAATAATAACAAGGTAACACCATGGGGATCAGGTCAATAATAACAAGGTAACACCATGGGATCAGGTCAATAATAACAAGGTAACACCCTGGGATCAGGTCAATAATAACAAGGTAACACCATGGGGATCAGGTCAATAATAACAAGGTAACACCATGGGATCAGGTCAATAATAACAAGGTAACACCCTGGGATCAGGTCAATAATAACAAGGTAACACCATGGGGATCAGGTCAAAAATAACAAGGTAACACCATGGGGATCAGGTCAATAATAACAAGGTAACACCATGGGATCAGGTCAATAATAACAAGGTAACACCATGGGATCAGGTCAATAATAACAAGGTAACACCATGGGATCAGGTCAATAATAACAAGGTAACACCATGGGATCAGGTCAATGATAACAAGGTAACACCATGGGGATCAGGTCAATAATAACAAGGTAACACCATGGGATCAGGTCAATAATAACAAGGTAACACCATGGGATCAGGTCAATAATAACAAGGTAACACCATGGGATCAGGTCAATAATAACAAGGTAACACCATGGGGATCAGGTCAATAATAACAAGGTAACACCATGGGATCAGGTCAATAATAACAAGAACACCATGGGATCAGGTCAATAATAACAAGGTAACACCCTGGGATCAGGTCAATAATAACAAGGTAACACCATGGGATCAGGTCAATAATATCAAGGTAACACCATGGGATCAGGTCAATAATAACAAGGTAACACCATGGGGATCAGGTCAATAATAACAAGGTAACACCATGGGATCAGGTCAATAATAACAAGGTAACACCATGGGGATCAGGTCAATAATAACAAGGTAACACCCTGGGATCAGGTCAATAATAACAAGGTAACACCATCGGATCAGGTCAATAATAACAAGGTAACACCATGGGATCAGGTCAATAATAACAAGAACACCATGGGATCAGGTCAATAATAACAAGGTAACACCCTGGGATCAGGTCAATAATAACAAGGTAACACCATGGGATCAGGTCAATAATAACAAGGTAACACCATGGGGATCAGGTCAATAATAACAAGGTAACACCATGGGATCAGGTCAATAATAACAAGGTAACACCATGGGGATCAGGTCAATAATAACAAGGTAACACCATGGGGATCAGGTCAATAATAACAAGGTAACACCATGGGATCAGGTCAATAATAACAAGGTAACACCATGGGATCAGGTCAATAATAACAAGGTAACACCATGGAATCAGGTCAATAATAACAAGGTAACACCATGGGGATCAGGTCAATAATGACAAGGTAACACCATGGGGATCAGGTCAATAATAACAAGGTAACACCATGGGATCAGGTCAATAATAACAAGGTAACACCATGGGGATCAGGTCAATAATAACAAGGTAACACCATGGGGATCAGGTCAATAATAACAAGGTAACACCATGGGATCAGGTCAATAATAACAAGGTAACACCATGGGGATCAGGTCAATAATAACAAGGTAACACCCTGGGATCAGGTCAATAATAACAAGGTAACACCATGGGATCAGGTCAATAATAACAAGGTAACACCATGGGATCAGGTCAATAATAACAAGGTAACACCCTGGGATCAGGTCAATAATAACAAGGTAACACCATGGGATCAGGTCAATAATAACAAGGTAACACCATGGGATCAGGTCAATAATAACAAGGTAACACCATGGGATCAGGTCAATAATAACAAGGTAACACCATGGAATCAGGTCAATAATAACAAGGTAACACCATGGGGATCAGGTCAATAATAACAAGGTAACACCATGGGATCAGGTCAATAATAACAAGGTAACACCCTGGGATCAGGTCAATAATAACAAGGTAACACCATGGGATCAGGTCAATAATAACAAGGTAACACCATGGGGATCAGGTCAATAATAACAAGGTAACACCATGGGGATCAGGTCAATAATAACAAGGTAACACCATGGGATCAGGTCAATAATAACAAGGTAACACCATGGGATCAGGTCAATAATAACAAGGTAACACCATGGGATCAGGTCAATAATAACAAGGTAACACCATGGGGATCAGGTCAATAATAACAAGGTAACACCATGGGATCAGGTCAATAATAACAAGGTAACACCCTGGGATCAGGTCAATAATAACAAGGTAACACCATGGGATCAGGTCAATAATAACAAGGTAACACCATGGGGATCAGGTCAATAATAACAAGGTAACACCATGGGATCAGGTCAATAATAACAAGGTAACACCATGGAATCAGGTCAATAATAACAAGGTAACACCATGGGATCAGGTCAATAATAACAAGGTAACACCCTGGGATCAGGTCAATAATAACAAGGTAACACCCTGGGATCAGGTCAATAATAACAAGGTAACACCATGGGATCAGGTCAATAATATCAAGGTAACACCATGGGATCAGGTCAATAATAACAAGGTAACACCATGGGATCAGGTCAATAATAACAAGGTAACACCATGGGATCAGGTCAATAATAACAAGGTAACACCATGGGGATCAGGTCAATAATAACACGGTAACACCCTGGGATCAGGTCAATAATAACAAGGTAACACCATGGGATCAGGTCAATAATAACAAGGTAACACCATGGGGATCAGGTCAATAATAACAAGGTAACCCCATGGGGATCAAGTCAATAATAACAAGGTAACACCATGGGATCAGGTCAATAATAACAAGGTAACACCATGGGGATGAGGTCAGTAATAACAAGGTAACACCATGGGATCAGGTCAATAATAACAAGGTAACACCATGGGATCAGGTCAATAATAACAAGGTAATACACAATAAGTTTGTTCAGTACACAGTGCCACACACCTGTGGTGACATAATATGCACATGGATAGTCTGTGTCCCAAATGACACCCTATTCTCTATGTAGTGCACTTCTTCTGACCAGGGTCCATAGGACTCTTGTCAAAAGTAGTGCACTATGTAGGGATAGGGAATAGGGTGCCATTTAGCATTCAGTCTCTGCTCTGGAGAAACCAGAATTTCAGGTCTGTACTTTACGTAGCCGAGGCTGGCTGCTGCAGCAGCTGTTTTAAGACACATTCCTGAGCCACGTAACGAATAGTTAGCGTGCCACCGGTCTATGACAACGATCGGTCCTTGGTACCAAACGGCAGCCCATTCCCTACTGAGCCTTACCGGGCCCTTGGTACCAAACGGCAGCCCATTCCCTACTGAGCCTTACTGGGTCCTTGTCTAAAGAACTGCACTTTAAATGGAATAAGGTTTCATTTAGGAAGTAGTATTAGTGTTTGTCTGGTTTCCCTGGAGGTTTGAACCTCTTTCTGTCCAACCATCCAGGAGTGGGGTGTCATAGATACAACCCCCTGAAACAGGTTATTCCTGTGCAGGCATCACGAGGTGAAACACGAGTGGGAATCCTATAGATAGTAGGCTATCCATGGTAGAGGCTACATACAGTTGAAGTCAGAAGTTTACATATACATCTTAGCCAAATACATTTAAATGCAGTTTTTCACAATTCCTGACATTTAATCCTAGTAAAAATTCCCTGTCTTAGGTCAGGTAGGATCACCACTTTATTTTAAGAATGTGAAATGTCAGAATAATAGTAGAGAGAATGATTTATTTCAGCTTTTATTTCTTTCATCACATTGCCAGTGGGTCAGAAGTTTACATACACTCAATTAGTATTTGGTAGCATTGCCTTTAAAGTGTTTAAGTTGGGTCAAACGTTTCGGGAAGCCTTCCACAAGCTTCCCACAATAAGTTGGGTGAATTTTGGCCCATTCCTCCTGACAGAGCTGGTGTAACTAAGTCAGGTTTATAGGCCTCCTTGCTCGCACACGCTTTTTCAGTTCTGCCCACACATTTTCTTTAGGATGAGGTCAAGGCTTTGTGATGGCCACTCCAATACCTTCACTTTGCCATTTTGCCACAACTTTGGAAGTATGCTTGGGGTCATTGTCCATTTGGAAGACCCATTTAGGACCAAGCTTTAACTTCCTGACTGATGTCTTGAGATGTTGCTTCAATATATCCACATAATTTTCCTTCCTCGTGATTTTGTGAAGTGCACCAGTCCCTCCTGCAGCACCCCCACAACATGATGCTGCCACCCCAGTGCTTCACGGTTGAGATGGTGTTCTTCGGCTTGCAAGCCTCCCCCTTTTTCCTCGAAACATAATGATGGTCATTATGGCCAAACAGTTCTATTTTTGTTTCATCAGACCAGAGGACATTTCTCCAAAAAGTACGATCTTTGTCCCCATGTGCAGTTGCAAACCGTAGTCTGGCTTTTTTTTATGGCGGTTTTGGAGCAGTAGCTTCTTCCTTGCTGAGCGGCCTTTCAGGTTATGTCGATATAGGACTCGTTTTACTGTGGATATAGATACTTTTGTACCTGTTTCCTCCAGCATCTTCACAAGGTCCTTTGCTGTTGTTCTGGGATTGATTTGCACTTTTCGCACCAAAGTACGTTCATCTCTAGGAGACAGAACGCGTCTCCTTCCAGAGCGGTATGAAGGCTGCGTGGTCCCGTGGTGTTTATACTTGCGTACTATTGTTTGTACAGATGAACGTGGTACCTTCAGGCATTTGGAAATTGCTCCCAAGAATGAACCAGATTATTTTTCTGAGATCTTGGCTGATTTATTTTGATTTTCCCATGATGTCATGCAAAGAGGCACTGAGTTTGAAGGTAGGCCTTGAAATTCATCCACAGGTTCACCTCCAATTGACTCAAATTATGTCAATTAGCCTATCAGAAGCTTCTACAGCCATGGCATACTTTTCTGGAATTTTCCAAGTTGTTTAAAGGCACAGTCAACTTAGTGTATGTACATTTCTGATCCACTGGAATTGTGATACAGTGAATTACAAGTGAAATAATCTGTCTGTAAAGAATTGTTGGAAAAGATACTTGTGTCATGCACAAAGTAGATGTCCTAAACAACTTGCCAAAACTATAGTTTGTTAACAAGAAATTTGTGGAGTGGTTGAAAAATTAATTTTAATGACTCCAACCTAAGTGTATGTAAACTTCCGACTTAAACTGTACATACTGTGTTGTGCTGTGCTGGATGCCACATATGAACAGTGTATGGAGACACAGCAGGGATCTCTTTTAAAGAGAAATCATGTTTCACCTTTGAAAGGCTTTTCACCACTCAACCATGGACAATCACTTCCCTTTATAGACAGTGTATTTGGCTATCGTCTTGAACTACTGTAGAGGTCTGGCCATTGTTTCAATATAGGAATTTGCTTTGGCCGGGTCTGAGACATCACCCCCCCTACTTATTGGTACTCTATTTCCTGGTTCTCTATTTCTTGGAACTCTATTTCTTGGTTCTCTATTTCCTCGTACTACATGTTTTGGTATTCTACTTCCTGGTACTCTATTTCCTGGTTGTCTTTTTCCTTTTACTCTATTTCGTGGTTTGCTATTTCTGGGTACTCTATTTCTGGGTACTCTATTTCCTGGTACTCTATTTCTGGGTTCTCTATTTCCGGGTACTCTATTTCCTGGTTCTCTATTTCTGGGTACTCTATTTCTGGGTACTCTATGTCTTGGTAATCCATTTCCTCGTACTCTATTTCTGGGTTCTCTATTTCCGGGTACTCTATTTCCTGGTTCTCTATTTCTGGGTACTCTATTTCTGGGTACTCTAATTCTTGGTTGTCCATTTCCTCGTACTCTATTTCCGGGTTCTCTACTTCCGGGTACTCTATTTCCGGGTACTCTATTTCCGGGTACTCTATTTCCTGGTTCTCTATTTCTGGGTACTCTATTTCTGGGTACTCTAATTCTTGGTAATCCATTTCCTCGTACTGTATTTCTGGGTTCTCTATTTCTGGGTTCTCTATTTCCTGGTACTCTATTTCCGGGTACTCTATTTCCAGGTACTCTATTTCCAGGTACTCTATTTCCTGGTACTCTATTTCCTTGTTCTCTATGTCACGCATGTGTGTAGAAATGGACCAAAGCGCAGCGTGGGTATCATTCCAAATCTTTTATTTTAATGTGAAACTTTGCAAGACAAACTATAAACAAACCACAAACCGTGACGACAGAGATGCTACATGCACTAACTCAAAATAATCTCCCACAAACACAGGAGGGAAAAACAACTACTTAAATATGATCCCCAATTAGAGACAACGATGACCAGCTCTAATGGGGAATCATACAAAAACCCCAACATAGAAAAAATAAACTAGAACACAACATAGAAAAAATTAACTAGATAAACCCCCCAGTCACGCCCTGACCTACTCTACCATAGAAAATAAGAGCACTCAATGGTCAGAACGTGACACTCTATTTCTTGGTAATCCATTTGCTGGTACTCTTGGAGAGGCCTAGAGTTTTTTCTGATCAGGTTATGTGTTCAGGAAAAACTCCTGGCTCTACCCTGACAGGAGTCATGTTAACATCTGTAGCTTTATGGATCTACCCAGGCAGGAGTCATGTTAACATCTGTAGCTATATGGATCTACCCAGGCAGGAGTCATGTTAACATCTGTAGCTATATGGATCTACCCAGGCAGGAGTCATGTTAACATCTGTAGCTTTATGGATCTACCCAGGCAGGAGTAATGTTAACATCTGTAGATATATGGATCTACCCAGGCAGGAGTCATGTTAACATCTGTAGATATATGGATCTACCCAGGCAGGAGTCATGTTAATAACATCTGTAGATATATGGATCTACCCAGGCAGGAGTCATGTTAACATCTGTAGCTATATGGATCTACCCAGGCAGGAGTCATGTTAACATCTGTAGCTATATGGATCTACCCAGGCAGGAGTCATGTTAACATCTGTAGCTTTATGGATCTACCCAGGCAGGAGTCATGTTAACATCTGTAGATATATGGATCTACCCAGGCAGGAGTCATGTTAACATCTGTAGATATATGGATCTACCCAGGCAGGAGTCATGTTAATAACATCTGTAGATATATGGATCTACCCAGGCAGGAGTCATGTTAACATCTGTAGCTATATGGATCTACCCAGGCAGGAGTCATGTTAACATCTGTAGCTATATGGCACCCGGCGGGTCATGCTCGGCGCACAGCCCACCCGTGAGACAGACAAATGGTTAGGCAAATATGTACCCGTCTGACCAACAGCCTTCTGTCACCAGTGACCCCCCCCCCCTTGGCCAGACCCACTGACCCAAGCCCCCCCCCCCCCCCCACTGACCTAAGCCCAACTGACGTGCCAGCTGACAACAATACCACAGAACACAGCTATCACCTGCTACTGCTGACCCTGGACAGACAGACAGACAGGCAGACAGACAGACAGACAGACAGACAGACAGACAGACAGACAGGCAGACAGGCAGACAGACAGACAGACAGACAGACAGACAGACAGACAGACAGACAGACAGACAGACAGACAGACAGACAGACAGACAGACAGACAGACAGACAGACAGACAGACAGACAGACAGACGACGACGGACGGGCGGGCGGGCGAACCCTGCCTGCATGGTGCTCCAAAACAGCCACATGAATGTTCACTACGCTGGGCTGGAATGGACACACTGCTTGGAACCGGCTTAGACAGCAAAGCCCAGAACCAAACACCAAAACATTGATCACAACACTCCGTTTTGGGGAGTCCCAAAACTGATGTTGGCGTGACAGTAGGACTACCAACCTACTAAGGCTGGGAATTGGCAGGGGCCTGCGGTGCCGATACCATTCTATATGTATTGTGATTCGATACTGCGATTTTATTTGGATGTGATGTTCATAACATATTGATCAGCGTATGTCTTCTGCAGAGAGAGCCATGAGAAAATGAGTTTGGAGCAGTCAGGGAAATAAAAGTGCTGAAAACATGTTGGCTCACTATTATAAAAGAAGATGGAGAACAAACTATAGGATGAAAAATACAGGAGTTTTGGCGCAGGTACAGCTGACCAGCGCTAGCTAACGCCATCTACTTACCTAAAACAATTATATTTATATTATTTTTACAAAATGTACAATACGATACTTGAAGTCAAAGTATCAATATAATATCGTCCAAAATAATATTGCGATAAACAACTTTCGACTCCCCCATCACTACTACCTTCCTACCACTCAGACTAGGTTGTCTCCTCTACTATCTCCACTCAGACTAGGTTGTCTCCTCTACTATCTCCACTCAGACTAGGTTGTCTAAGTTCTCCTCTACTATCTTCACTCAGACTAGGTTGTCTAATGTCTCCTCTACTATCTTCACTCAGACTAGGTTGTCTCCTCTACTATCTTCACTCAGACTAGGTTATCTCCTCTACTATCTCCACTCAGACTAGGTTGTCTCCTCTACTATCTCCACTCAGACTAGGTTGTCTAAGTTCTCCTCTACTATCTTCACTCAGACTAGGTTGTCTAAGTTCTCCTCTACTATCTTCACTCAGACTAGGTTGTCTAATGTCTCCTCTACTATCTTCACTGTCATTTGTACTAAGAGAAGAGCTGCTGTCAAGTACAGCACAGTAACAGTATGGTTGTCCTTTTCAATTCATTGACAACTCTCCTGACCTCGGGTCTCCAGATATGAAGTGTATGAATGCAGACAGACGTTCTATAATGGGAGTACCAGTCCCCAGAGGGGTCGCTCATCTAAATGCCTTGAGCTGCATGAACATGACGGAGAATCCTAGTCCACACAGACAGACAGACAGACAGACAGACAGACAGACAGACAGACAGACAGACAGACAGACAGACAGACAGACAGACAGACAGACAGACAGACAGACAGACAGACAGACAGACAGACAGACAGACAGACAGACAGACACATGATGATGGAGAATCCTTGCCCTCCCAACACACGCACGCACATGTCACAGGTGTGACTCATTTGCATGGTATCAGGAACTACAATTCCTATTGGTTCATTGACAGAGCATGTGACTTTATTTCAGTGTATTTAGACTCCCCTGTTGTGTGTGTTCCAGGCAGCCGTCCACAGGAAGTAATGCAGTCTGGAGGCAGGGTGTGTCCTTGTTCAGAGAGCTTGTAGCTGAAACGTTTGGTGAGAGCACATGGTTAATGGAGTCCTGCTGTAGTGAATTAGTAGCTGAGACGTTTGGTGAGAGCACATGGTTAATGGAGTCCTGCTGTAGTGAATTAGTAGCTGATACGTTTGGTGAGAGCACATGGTTAATGGAGTCCTGCTTTAGTGAATTAGTAGCTGATACGTTTGGTGAGAGCACATGGTTAATGGAGTCCTGCTGTAGTGAATTAGTAGCTGATACGTTTGAGAGCACATGGTTAATGGAGTCCTGCTGTAGTGAATTAGTAGCTGATACGTTTGGTGAGAGCACATGGTTAATGGAGTCCTGCTGTAGTGAATTAGTAGCTGATACGTTTGGTGAGAGCACATGGTTAATGGAGTCCTGCTGTAGTGAATTAGTAGCTGATACGTTTGGTGAGAGCACATGGTTAATGGACTCCTGCTGTAGTGAATTAGTAACTGATACGTTTGGTGAGAGCACATGGTTAATGGAGTCCTGCTGTAGTGAATTAGTAGCTGATACGTTTGGTGAGAGCACATGGTTAATGGAGTCCTGCTGTAGTGAATTAGTAGCAGATATGGTTAATGGAGTCGTCCTGTTTTTGATAATGGCTGTATGCTTAATTCTAACATTCGGATTATTCAAATATGTAATACAAATCTCCAAACTTGTTTTGTTTTTATAGGACTATTAAATGTTCCAGGTCTAATTTCGTAAGCATTTTGTCATGTTTTTCTAGATTTAAAACATAAAACAACATTTATAAAGCAAACGTTGTCCCTTAGGTCTGACACAGAAAATACTTCCATTGTTTTAGCATCTGTTGCAGAACACTGATTACAATATTTCTTTCAGAAGATTAACAAAAATATCAATTTATAGGGGTTGAGCCATCTGTGATAGACCAGCCACTGATGGAGTTGACAACAGATACTCAAAACAGACATATATATATATATATATTCAGTACAAACATTAGTAAAATATGGAAAACGATTTGTTTGAAAAATCCCCAATAAACAGAAATCTTCTATCCGGTCTTTCAGCACGCTTTACAGAGTAGACACAAATTATTCTTCATTCTAATCATTTAGTTTTTCCTCAGTTGATGTATGACTCTGAAACCAAATTAAATCTGATCTATTTTAAATGAAATTAACATTATATTGAATCTATTTTAAATTAAAGTAACATATTTTAATCTATCAGGCAGATGGAGTTGACAGTTTATGATTGAGAACAGTGATTTCACTACATGTAAAGAGGACATAAACAGGGGTCCTTTATGGTATAGCTGTCCCTGCACATTCCTGATGAATTTAGTATTTTAGACAAAGCTGATGGAGTTAACCAAATCTCTGGACACATCTTTTAGGAATCAAAGTTGAGGGAAATGTTATTTCAAGTCAGAGGGCTATTGCAAAAAACTACAGTACCAGTCAAAAGATTAGACACATCTACTCATTCAAGGGTTTTTCTTTATTTTTAAAATGTTCTACATTGTAGAATAATAGTAAAGACATCAAAACTATGAAATAACAGAAATAGAATCATGTAGTAACCAAAAAAGTGTTAAACAAATCTTCAAAGTAGCCACCCTTTGCCTTGATGACAGCTGTGTACACTCACGCTTCACCTGGAATTCTTTTCCAACAGTCTTGAAGTTCCCACATATGCTGAGCACTTGTTAGCTGCTTTTCCTTTACTCTGCGGTCCAACTCATCCCAAACCATCTCAATTTGGTTGAGGTTGGGGGATTGTGAGGCCAGGTCATCTGATGCAGCACTCATCACTATACTTCTTGGTCAAAATAGCCCTTCCAGGGGGAGGGCAATTCCAGTCCTCGGAGGCCTGATTGGTGTTGGTTTTGCCCCAGCCCCAGCTAACACACCTGACTCCAATAATCACCCAATCATGATCTTCAGTTTAGAATGCAATTGAATTAATCCGTTGTGTTTGCTAGGGATGGACAAAAAGTGTGACATCCATCAGGCCCTCGAGGACTGGAGTTGCCCACCCCTGCACAGCCTGGAGGTGTGTTGGGTCATTGTCCTGTTGAAAAACAAATGATAGTCCCCACTAAGCGCAAACCAGATGGGATGGCGTATCACTGCAAAATGCTGTGGCAGCCAGGCTGGTTAAGTGTTCTAAAAAATCACAGACGGTGTCACCAGCAAAGCACCATCACACCTCCTCCTCCATGCTTCACGGTGCGAACCACACATGCAGAGATCATCCGTTCACCTACTCTGCGTCTCACAAAGACACGGCAGTTGGAACCAAAAATCTCAAATTTGGACTCATCAAACCAAAGGACAGATTTCCACCAGTCTAATGTCCATTGCTCGTGTTTCTTGGCACAAGCAAGTCTGTTCTTCTTATTGGTGTCCTTTAGTAGGGGTTTCTTTGCAGCAATTCGACCATGAAGGCCTGATTTATGCAGTCTCCTCTGAACAGTTGATATTGAGATGTTTTTTTCTTGAACTCTGTGAAGCATTTATCTTTGCTGCAATCTGAGGCTGGTAACTCTAATGAACTTATCCTCTGCAGCAGAGGTAACTCTGGGTCTTCCTTTCCTGTGGCGGTCCTCATGAGAGCCAGTTTCATCATAGCGCTTGATGGTTTTTGTGACCACTTGAAGAACGTTTCAAAGTGCTTGAAATGTTCTGGATTGACTGACCTTCATGTCGTAAAGTAATAATGGACTGTCGTTTCTCTTTGCTTATTTGAGCTGTTCTTGCCATAATATGGACTTGGTCTGTTACCAAATAGGGCTATCTTCTGTATACCACCTCTACCTTTTCACAACACAACTGATTGGCTCAAATGCAATAAGAAGAAAATAAATTCCACAAATTAACTTTTAACAAGGCACACCTGTTAATTGAAATGCATTGCAGGTAACTACCTCATCAAGCTGGTTGAGAGAATGCCAAGAGTGTGCAAAAGCTGTCATCAAAGCAAAGGGTGGCTAATTATAAGAATCTCAAATATAAAATAAATGCTGATTTGTTTAACACTTTTTTTGGTTACTACATGATTCCATATGTCTTATTTCACAATGTAGAAAATAGTCAAAATAAAGAAAAACCCTTGAATGAGTAGGTGAGTCCAAACTTTTGACTTGTACTGTACATGTGATCATTTTTCAGTTAATATCCCTTATTGTCAGATTTTGAGCCCTATTGGCCCTGGTTAAAAGTAGTGCACTTTTTTAGAGAGTTTAACATTGGAATCCTTTGCTCCATAAGGGCCCCAAAGCTCGTGGCTGCTGGATCCGTTATTTTATTTTCTCCGTTATGTTTTGGATGCCATCAATCCAAATAACTGGTCGCCATGGCGATGACAAGAAAATTAACTCACTATAGTAACGGAGAGGTCTGGCTTGGGATCGGACCAGCCCAGGCTGTGTGTGCATGTGCGCCATATTAGGAGTGGAGGAGAGAAAGAGAGAGGGGGAGAGAGTGTGAGAGAGAGAGATTAGGGGACGGGTGTGATTCTCAGGAACTGCTAAATCAGTGGAGTGGAACCAGGGCTTAATATAGACTTTAGCCTCCAGTTCCCAGCCTCTAGTCTCTAGCCCCCTGCCAACAGCTCCCAGCCTCTAGCCCCTAGTCACTAGCCCCTAGCCTCTAAACCCCAGTCTCCAGCTCCCAGTCTCTAACCCCCAGCCTCCATCTCCCAGCCTCTAAACCCAAGCCTCCATCTCCCAGCCTCTAAACCCCAGCCTCCAGCTCCCAGCCTCTAAACCCCAGCCTCCAGCTCCCAGCCTCCATCTCCCAGCCTCTAACCCCCAGCCTCCTCCCACAGGGCAGTGTGGAGGGGATAAGAAACATAAGGCAGGCTACTGCTTGGTAGAGAGAAGAGCAGGTCTGATACAGGCTGGAGAGATCAGATCAGAGAGAAGAGCAGGTCTGATACAGGCTGGAGGGGATCAGATCAGAGAGAAGAGCAGGTCTGATACAGGCTGGAGGGATCAGAGAGAAGAGCAGGTCTGATGCCGGCTGGAGGGATCAGATCAGATCAGAGAGAAGTGCAGGTCTGATACAGGCTGGAGGGGATCAGATCAGAGAGAAGAGCAGGTCTGATACAGGCTGGAGGGATCAGATCAGAGAGAAGAGCGGGTCTGATACAGACTGGAGGGATCAGATCAGAGAGAAGAGCAGGTCTGATACAGGCTGGAGGGATCAGATCAGATCAGAGAGAAGAGCAGGTCTGATACAGGCTGGAGGGATCAGAGAGAAGAGCAGGTCTGATACAGGCTGGAGGGATCAGATCAGATCAGAGAGAAGAGCAGGTCTGATACAGGTTGGAGGGATCAGATCAGAGAGAAGAGCAGGTCTGATACAGGCTGGAGGGATCAGATCAGAGAGAAGAGCAGGTCTGATGCAGGCTGGAGGGATCAGATCAGAGAGAAGAGCAGGTCTGATACAGGCTGGAGGGATCAAATCAGAGAGAAGAGCAGGTCTGATACAGACTGGAGGGATCAGATCAGAGAGAAGAGCAGGTCTGATACAGGCTGGAGGGATCAGATCAGAGAGAAGAGCAGGTCTGATACAGGCTGGAGGGATCAAATCAGAGAGAAGAGCAGGTCTGATACAGACTGGAGGGATCATATCAGAGAGAAGAGCAGGTCTGATACAGGCTGGAGGGATCAGATCAGAGAGAAGAGCAGGTCTGATACAGGCTGGAGGGGATCAGATCAGAGCGATTATGGATTAACGCCTGTATCCCCAGAGAGTCAGCTAATGTAGATCAGTGTATCTATCACAGCATAGAGCTGGTTACTGTAGGATAGTTAATGTATATCAGTCTATCTATCACAGCATAGAGCTGGTTACTGTAGAATAGTTAATGTAGATCAGTCTATCTATCACAGCATAGAGCTGGTTACTGTAGGATAGTTAATGTAGATCAGTGTATCTATCACAGCATAGAGCTGGTTACTGTAGAATAGTTAATGTAGATCAGTGTATCTATCACAGCATAGAGCTGGTTACTGTAGAATAGCCAAGTATAGCTGAGTACAGGTTAACCACACAGAGTGGGTCTACAGACTCGCTTCTCCACCAAAACATGCACTGTCTGTCTCTGTTCAGAGTCTCAGCTGAGTACATGTCCAGGGGGAGGAAGTAGCTCAACAACACTGTCTGTCTCTGTTCAGAGTCTCAGCTGAGTACATGTCCAGGGGGAGGAAGTAGCTCAACAACACTGTCTGTCTCTGTTCAGAGTCTCAGCTGAGTACATGTCCAGGGGGAGGAAGTAGCTCAACAACACTGTCTGTCTCTGTTCAGAGTCTCAGCTGAGTACATGTCCAGGGGGAGGAAGTAGCTCAACAACACTGTCTGTCTCTGTTCAGAGTCTCAGCTGAGTACATGTCCAGGGGGAGGAAGTAGCTCAACAACACTGTCTGTCTCTGTTCAGAGTCTCAGCTGAGTACATGTCCAGGGGGAGGAAGTAGCTCAACAACACTGTCTGTCTCTGTTCAGAGTCTCAGCTGAGTACATGTCCAGGGGGAGGAAGTAGCTCAACAACACTGTCTGTCTCTGTTCAGAGTCTCAGCTGAGTACATGTCCAGGGGGAGGAAGTAGCTCAACAACACTGTCTGTCTCTGTTCAGAGTCTCAGCTGAGTACATGTCCAGGGGGAGGAAGTAGCTCAACAACACTGTCTGTCTCTGTTCAGAGTCTCAGCTGAGTACATGTCCAGGGGGAGGAAGTAGCTCAACAACACTGTCTGTCTCTGTTCAGAGTCTCAGCTGAGTACATGTCCAGGGGGAGGAAGTAGCTCAACAACACTGTCTGTCTCTGTTCAGAGTCTCAGCTGAGTACATGTCCAGGGGGAGGAAGTAGCTCAACAACACTGTCTGTCTCTGTTCAGAGTCTCAGCTGAGTACATGTCCAGGTGGAGGAAGTAGCTCAACAACACTGTCTGTCTCTGTTCAGAGTCTCAGCTGAGTACATGTCCAGGGGGAGGAAGTAGCTCAACAACACTGTGTTCCGTCTCCTAGTCCGTTCTGAACTCTGCTATGTTCCATCTGTCCTGCATTTTACCTTAACAGTCCCTTCTTTGCTTCTCATCTACACTGTACCTTTACTGATGTCCATGATAAGGGAGGGTGCATGGACTGATGCTGTAACATGGACTGATGCTGTGACATGGACTGATGCTGTGACATGGACTGATGCTGTAACATGGACTGATGCTATGACATGGACTGATGCTGTAACATGGACTGATGCTGTGACATGGACTGATGCTATGACATGGACTGATGCTGTGACATGGACTGATGCTGTAACATGGACTTGTTCATGGACTGATGCTGTGACATGGACTGATGCTGTAACATGGACTGATGCTATGACATGGACTGATGCTGTGACATGGACTTGTTCATGGACTGATGCTGTGACATGGACTGATGCTGTAACATGGACTGATGCTATGACATGGACTGATGCTATGACATGGACTGATGCTATGACATGGACTGATGCTGTAACATGGACTTGTTCATGGACTGATGCTGTGACATGGACTGATGCTGTAACATGGACTGATGCTATGACATGGACTGATGCTATGACATGGACTGATGCTATGACATGGACTTGTGGCATGGACTGATGCTGTAACATGGACTTGTTCATGGACTGATGCTGTGACATGGACTGATGCTGTAACATGGACTGATGCTGTGACATGGACTGATGCTGTGACATGGACTGATGCTGTGACATGGACTTGTTCATGGACTGATGCTGTGACATGGACTGATGCTGTGACATGGACTGATGCTGTGACATTGACTGATGCTGTGACATGGACTGATGCTATGACATGGACTGATGCTGTGACATGGACTGATGCTGTAACATGGACTGATGCTGTGACATGGACTGATGCTGTAACATGGACTGATGCTGTGACATGGACTTGTGACATGGACTGATGCTGTGACATGGACTGATGCTGTAACATGGACGTGTGACATGGACTGATGCTGTGACATGGACTGATGCTGTGACATGGACTGATGCTGTGACATGGACTGATGCTGTGACATGGACTGCATGTGGCATAGACCTCACCCCAAGGTCTACTCCTCTATCTCAGTGGGACATGTGTTCCATGGCCCTAGGAACCAGATAGGAACCAGAACACACAGTCTGTCTGGTCAGGTTAGTGTTAACTAGTGCTAACAGTCTGTCAGGTTAGTGTTAACTAGTACTAACAGTCTGTCTGGTCAGTGTTAACTAGTACTAACAGTCTGTCTGGTCAGGTTAGTGTTAACTAGTACTCTCAGTCTGTCTGGTCAGTGTTAACTAGTACTAACAGTCTGTCTGGTCAGGTTAGTGTTAACTAGTGCTAGCAGTCTGTCTGGTCAGGTTAGTGTTAACTAGTACTAACAGTCTGTCTGGTCAGTGTTAACTAGTACTAACAGTCTGTCTGGTCAGGTTAGTGTTAACTAGTACTAACAGTCTGTCTGGTCAGGTTAGTGTTAACTAGTGCTAACAGTCTGTCTGGTCAGTGTTAACTAGTACTAACAGTCTGTCTGGTCAGTGTTAACTAGTACTAACAGTCTGTCTGGTCAGGTTAGTGTTAACTAGTACTCTCAGTCTGTCTGGTCAGTGTTAACTAGTACTAACAGTCTGTCTGGTCAGGTTAGTGTTAACTAGTGCTAACAGTCTGTCTGGTCAGGTTAGTGTTAACTAGTACTAACAGTCCGTCTGGTCAGGTTAGTGTTAACTAGTACTAACAGTCTGTCTGGTCAGGTCAGTGTTAACTAGTACTAACAGTCTGTCTGGTCAGTGTTAACTAGTACTAACAGTCTGTCTGGTCAGGTTAGTGTTAACTAGTACTAACAGTCTGTCTGGTCAGGTTAGTGTTAACTAGTGCTAACAGTCTGTCTGGTCAGTGTTAACTAGTACTAACAGTCTGTCAGGTTAGTGTTAACTAGTACTAACAGTCTGTCTGGTCAGGTTAGTGTTAACTAGTCCAGCTATGGTTCTATCACTAGTGTGTGGGGAGGTCTAAATGCGTTGCTGGCCTGGCGCGCTGTGTGTGTGTGTGTGTGTGTGTGTGTGTGTGTGTGTGTGTGTGTGTGTGTGTGTGTGTGTGTGTGTGTGTGTGTGTGTGTGTGTGTGTGTGTGTGTGTGTGTGTGTGTGTTTTGCGTGCGGTGTATTCGCCTCTCGTTAACCCACTTTCCCCCCGTTTGCAGTGGTCTCTATTTGTGTCCACGTCACATTTCCCTCCCAGAAATACCCAGCAGGCCCTGCCAGAGCAGGGCAGGGGATAGAATCTGGAGAGACGGTCCCATAGCATTCAGCCAGTAGACACTGTTCTGTAGGCTGGTACTGACCAGGGTCACTGGGTTGTTCTGGCTCTTTCTTTGCAGAATATGTCAATGATTCAAGGTGAGACCCAGTGGGTGGATTGATGGTACAACAGGCAAAGGGAACGTTGCTGTATCAAACACAAAGTAAGAAATGTTCCCAGACAGAGGTACACCATCAACAGCCAATCCATCCAGTGATGCAGAACCTGGCCAACAGCACACAGCACATTAAGCATTAAGAGTCTAGTACTCCAGCACTGCTTATAAACATTCCTGAGCTGTCATCAGATGTTAGTGTCGTTGCTGCTCACTCTATTATCATGGAGAAGTGACATCTATCTAGCCTCGGGATAAAACTACCTCACAGTGTCATTATGTTGAGTTTCACCTCTCCCTCTCTCTTTCCTTTTCTCTCTCTCTCCTTTTCTCTCTCTCGCTCTCCTTTTCTCTTTCCTTTTCTCTCTCTCTTTCCTTTTCTCTTCTCTATTCTTTCTCTCTCTCCTTTTTTCTCTCTCTTTCCTTTTCTATTTCTCCTTTTTTCTCTCTCTCTTTCTCTCGTTTTCTCTCTGTCTCTCTCTCCCCACTGTGACATTGATGGTCCTGTTTTATAGTGAAAGAGTGGTCATACAGGGCAATTCATACAAATGACCTTCTAGTGACCCCATAGTGTCTGTCTGTCTGTCTGTCTGTCTGTCTGTCTGTCTGTCTGTCTGTCTGTCTGTCTGTCTGTCTGTCTGTCTGTGTCTGTCTGTCTAACACAGGTTAGCGATCACTGTTGTGTTGTGTAACTGTGTCAAACAGAGGACCTGTGTCCCAACTGCCCCCTCCCTCCCTCTCTCCCTCTCTCCCTCCCTCCCTCCCTCCCTCCCTCCCTCTCTCCCTCTCTCCCTCCCTCCCTCCCTCTCTCCCTCCCTCCCTCCCTCCCTCCCTCCCTCCCTCTCTCCCTCCCTCCCTCCCTCCCTCCCTCTCTCCCTCTCTCCCTCCCTCCCTCCCTCCCTCCCTCTCTCCCTCTCTCCCTCCCTCCCTCCCTCTCTCCCTCCAACCCTCCCTCCCTCTCTCCCTCCCTCCCTCCCTCCCTCCCTCCCTCCCTCCCTCTCTCCCTCCCTCCCTCTCTCCCTCCCTCCCTCCCTCCCTCCCTCCCTCCCTCCCTCCCTCTCTCCCTCTCTCCCTCCCTCCCTCCCTCCCTCCCTCCCTCCCTCCTCCCATTGTGACGGAGGCAGTTGGCCAGGCGTTGGTCACTGAAGCGATTGTGTTTTGAAATCAAACTAGTGTTTACCTGCCCCCCCCCCCCCCAACAAGACAAACAGCACACAGCTGTCCCTGTATAAAGGCCCTCTAAATTGCAGTGAAGGGTGTGTGTGTGTGTGTGTGTGTGTGTGTGTGTGTGTGTGTGTGTGTGTGTGTGTGTGTGTGTGTGTGTGTGTGTGTGTGTGTGTGTAATACAGTACACCTGGCTGGAAGCAGCAAGGTTAAATGCTCTCATTGTATTGTCTGGAAGACACCGTGGTAAATGATTCCTTTATTGGCTGTGAGTAATGAGAACACAATATCGTTCTGTTTCCACCATGAAAGAACATATTAATCCTAGACGTCATTCTGTATTCTACTTGATGTCATTGTTTAAGTGTGCATTAAACACAGACATACATCCTTGTTTGTTTTTTTATATTTGTATGCCCAATATTTGTAAAAATGAGTGAAATAAGATTAAATTACTAATCGCAGGGTGTAATTCCCTTCTTAGTAGATATTTTTTTGTAGATTATTTAATCAGACAAATTAGCAATTAGTGATTTGGGATTGGGTAGTGTCCCAATATGGCACCCTACCCCCTATGTAGTGCACTACCTTTCATCAGAGCCCTGGTCAAAAGTAGTGCACTACCTTTCATCAGAGCCCTGGTCAAAAGTAGTGCGCTACATAGAGAATACATTTCCTTTTGAGATGCAACCTTACTCTCCTGTTCAGACACAGTGTTGATGTCAACCTTACTCTCCTGTTCAGACACAGTGTTGACGTCAACCTTACTCTCCTGTTCAGACACAGTGTTGATGTCAACCTTACTCTCCTGTTCAGACACAGTGTTGACGTCAACCTTACTCTCCTGTTCACAGTGTTGATGTCAACCTTACTCTCCTGTTCAGACACAGTGTTGATGTCAACCTTACTCTCCTGTTCAGACACAGTGTTGATGTCAACCTTACTCTCCTGTTCAGACACAGTGTTGACGTCAACCTTACTCTCCTGTTCACAGTGTTGATGTCAACCTTACTCTCCTGTTCAGACACAGTGTTGATGTCAACCTTACTCTCCTGTTCACAGTGTTGATGTCAACCTTACTCTCCTATTCAGACACAGTGTTGATGTCAACCTTACTCTCCTGTTCAGACACAGTGTTGATGTCAACCTTACTCTCCTGTTCACAGTGTTGATGTCAACCTTACTCTCCTGTTCAGACACAGTGTTGATGTCAACCTTACTCTCCTGTTCACAGTGTTGATGTCAACCTTACTCTCCTGTTCAGACACAGTGTTGATGTCAACCTTACTCTCCTGTTCACAGTGTTGATGTCAACCTTACTCTCCTGTTCAGACACAGTGTTGATGTCAACCTTACTCTCCTGTTCACAGTGTTGATGTCAACCTTACTCTCCTGTTCAGACACAGTGTTGACGTCAACCTTACTCTCCTGTTCACAGTGTTGATGTCAACCTTACTCTCCTGTTCACAGTGTTGATGTCAACCTTACTCTCCTGTTCAGACACAGTGTTGATGTCAACCTTACTCTCCTGTTCAGACACAGTGTTGATGTCAACCTTACTCTCCTGTTCAGACACAGTGTTGATGTCAACCTTACTCTCCTGTTCAGACACAGTGTTGACGTCAACCTTACTCTCCTGTTCACAGTGTTGATGTCAACCTTACTCTCCTGTTCAGACACAGTGTTGATGACAACCTTACTCTCCTGTTCAGACACAGTGTTGATGTCAACCTTACTCTCCTGTTCAGACACAGTGTTGATGTCAACCTTACTCTCCTGTTCACAGTGTTGATGTCAACCTTACTCTCCTGTTCAGACACAGTGTTGACGTCAACCTTACTCTCCTGTTCAGACACAGTGTTGACGTCAACCTTACTCTCATGTTCACAGTGTTGACGTCAACCTTACTCTCCTGTTCAAAGTGTTGATGTCAACCTTACTCTCCTGTTCAGACACAGTGTTGATGTCAACCTTACTCTCCTGTTCAGACACAGTGTTGATGTCAACCTTACTCTCCTGTTCAGACACAGTGTTGACGTCAACCTTACTCTCCTGTTCAGACACAGTGTTGATGTCAACCTTACTCTCCTGTTCAGACACAGTGTTGACGTCAACCTTACTCTCCTGTTCAGACACAGTGTTGATGTCAACCTTACTCTCCTGTTCACAGTGTTGATGTCAACCTTACTCTCCTGTTCAGACACAGTGTTGATGTCAACCTTACTCTCATGTTCAGACACAGTGTTGATGTCAACCTTACTCTCCTGTTCAGACACAGTGTTGATGTCAACCTTACTCTCCTGTTCACAGTGTTGATGTCAACCTTACTCTCCTGTTCAGACACAGTGTTGATGTCAACCTTACTCTCCTGTTCAGACACAGTGTTGATGTCAACCTTACTCTCCTGTTCACAGTGTTGATGTCAACCTTACTCTCCTGTTCAGACACAGTGTTGACGTCAACCTTACTCTCCTGTTCACAGTGTTGATGTCAACCTTACTCTCCTGTTCAGACACAGTGTTGATGTCAACCTTACTCTCCTGTTCAGACACAGTGTTGATGTCAACCTTACTCTCCTGTTCAGACACAGTGTTGATGTCAACCTTACTCTCCTGTTCAGACACAGTGTTGATGTCAACCTTACTCTCCTGTTCAGACACAGTGTTGACGTCAACCTTACTCTCCTGTTCACAGTGTTGATGTCAACCTTACTCTCCTGTTCAGACACAGTGTTGATGTCAACCTTACTCTCCTGTTCAGACACAGTGTTGATGTCAACCTTACTCTCCTGTTCAGACACAGTGTTGATGTCAACCTTACTCTCCTGTTCAGACACAGTGTTGATGTCAACCTTACTCTCCTGTTCAGACACAGTGTTGATGTCAACCTTACTCTCCTGTTCACAGTGTTGATGTCAACCTTACTCTCCTGTTCACAGTGTTGATGTCAACCTTACTCTCCTGTTCACAGTGTTGATGTCAACCTTACTCTCCTGTTCAGACACAGTGTTGATGTCAACCTTACTCTCCTGTTCAGACACAGTGTTGATGTCAACCTTACTCTCCTGTTCACAGTGTTGATGTCAACCTTACTGTCCTGTTCACAGTGTTGATGTCAACCTTACTCTCCTGTTCACAGTGTTGACGTCAACCTTACTCTCCTGTTCACAGTGTTGATGTCAACCTTACTCTCCTGTTCAGACACAGTGTTGATGTCAACCTTACTCTCCTGTTCACAGTGTTGATGTCAACCTTACTCTCCTGTTCAGACACAGTGTTGATGTCAACCTTACTCTCCTGTTCAGACACAGTGTTGATGTCAACCTTACTCTCCTGTTCAGACACAGTGTTTATGTCAACCTTACTCTCCTGTTCACAGTGTTGACGTCAACCTTACTCTCCTGTTCAGACACAGTGTTGACGTCAACCTTACTCTCCTGTTCACAGTGTTGATGTCAACCTTACTCTCCTGTTCACAGTGTTGATGTCAACCTTACTCTCCTGTTCACAGTGTTGATGTCAACCTTACTCTCCTGTTCAGACACAGTGTTGATGTCAACCTTACTCTCCTGTTCAGACACAGTGTTGATGTCAACCTTACTCTCCTGTTCAGACACAGTGTTGACGTCAACCTTACTCTCCTGTTCACAGTGTTGATGTCAACCTTACTCTCCTGTTCAGACACAGTGTTGATGTCAACCTTACTCTCCTGTTCAGACACAGTGTTGATGTCAACCTTACTCTCCTGTTCACAGTGTTGATGTCAACCTTACTCTCCTGTTCAGACACAGTGTTGATGTCAACCTTACTCTCCTGTTCACAGTGTTGATGTCAACCTTACTCTCCTGTTCACAGTGTTGACGTCAACCTTACTCTCCTGTTCACAGTGTTGACGTCAACCTTACTCTCCTGTTCAGACACAGTGTTGATGTCAACCTTACTCTCCTGTTCAGACACAGTGTTGATGTCAACCTTACTCTCCTGTTCACAGTGTTGATGTCAACCTTACTCTCCTGTTCAGACACAGTGTTGATGTCAACCTTACTCTCCTGTTCAGACACAGTGTTGATGTCAACCTTACTCTCCTGTTCAGACACAGTGTTGATGTCAACCTTACTCTCCTGTTCAGACACAGTGTTGATGTCAACCTTACTCTCCTGTTCAGACACAGTGTTGATGTCAACCTTACTCTCCTGTTCACAGTGTTGATGTCAACCTTACTCTCCTGTTCAGACACAGTGTTGATGTCAACCTTACTCTCCTGTTCAGACACAGTGTTGATGTCAACCTTACTCTCCTGTTCACAGTGTTGACGTCAACCTTACTCTCCTGTTCAGACACAGTGTTGATGTCAACCTTACTCTCCTGTTCAGACACAGTGTTGATGTCAACCTTACTCTCCTGTTCAGACACAGTGTTGACGTCAACCTTACTCTCCTGTTCACAGTGTTGATGTCAACCTTACTCTCCTGTTCAGACACAGTGTTGACGTCAACCTTACTCTCCTGTTCAGACACAGTGTTGACGTCAACCTTACTCTCCTGTTCACAGTGTTGACGTCAACCTTACTCTCCTGTTCACAGTGTTGATGTCAACCTTACTCTCCTGTTCAGACACAGTGTTGATGTCAATCTTACTCTCCTGTTCAGACACAGTGTTGATGTCAACCTTACTCTCCTGTTCAGACACAGTGTTGACGTCAACCTTACTCTCCTGTTCACAGTGTTGATATCAACCTTACTCTCCTGTTCAGACACAGTGTTGACGTCAACCTTACTCTCCTGTTCAGACACAGTGTTGATGTCAACCTTACTCTCCTGTTCACAGTGTTGACGTCAACCTTACTCTCCTGTTCAGACACAGTGTTGACGTCAACCTTACTCTCCTGTTCAGACACAGTGTTGATGTCAACCTTACTCTCCTGTTCAGACACAGTGTTGATGTCAACCTTACTCTCCTGTTCACAGTGTTGATGTCAACCTTACTCTCCTGTTCAGACACAGTGTTGATGTCAACCTTACTCTCCTGTTCACAGTGTTGATGTCAACCTTACTCTCCTGTTCACAGTGTTGACGTCAACCTTACTCTCCTGTTCACAGTGTTGACGTCAACCTTACTCTCCTGTTCAGACACAGTGTTGATGTCAACCTTACTCTCCTGTTCAGACACAGTGTTGATGTCAACCTTACTCTCCTGTTCAGACACAGTGTTGACGTCAACCTTACTCTCCTGTTCAGACACAGTGTTGATGTCAACCTTACTCTCCTGTTCACAGTGTTGATGTCAACCTTACTCTCCTGTTCAGACACAGTGTTGATGTCAACCTTACTCTCCTGTTCAGACACAGTGTTGATGTCAACCTTACTCTCCTGTTCAGACACAGTGTTGATGTCAACCTTACTCTCCTGTTCAGACACAGTGTTGATGTCAACCTTACTCTCCTGTTCAGACACAGTGTTGATGTCAACCTTACTCTCCTGTTCACAGTGTTGATGTCAACCTTACTCTCCTGTTCAGACACAGTGTTGATGTCAACCTTACTCTCCTGTTCAGACACAGTGTTGATGTCAACCTTACTCTCCTGTTCACAGTGTTGATGTCAACCTTACTCTCCTGTTCAGACACAGTGTTGATGTCAACCTTACTCTCCTGTTCACAGTGTTGATGTCAACCTTACTCTCCTGTTCAGACACAGTGTTGATGTCAACCTTACTCTCCTGTTCACAGTGTTGATGTCAACCTTACTCTCCTGTTCACAGTGTTGACGTCAACCTTACTCTCCTGTTCAGACACAGTGTTGATGTCAACCTTACTCTCCTGTTCAGACACAGTGTTGATGTCAACCTTACTCTCCTGTTCAGACACAGTGTTGACGTCAACCTTACTCTCCTGTTCACAGTGTTGATGTCAACCTTACTCTCCTGTTCAGACACAGTGTTGACGTCAACCTTACTCTCCTGTTCAGACACAGTGTTGACGTCAACCTTACTCTCCTGTTCACAGTGTTGACGTCAACCTTACTCTCCTGTTCACAGTGTTGATGTCAACCTTACTCTCCTGTTCAGACACAGTGTTGATGTCAATCTTACTCTCCTGTTCAGACACAGTGTTGATGTCAACCTTACTCTCCTGTTCAGACACAGTGTTGACGTCAACCTTACTCTCCTGTTCACAGTGTTGATATCAACCTTACTCTCCTGTTCAGACACAGTGTTGACGTCAACCTTACTCTCCTGTTCAGACACAGTGTTGATGTCAACCTTACTCTCCTGTTCACAGTGTTGACGTCAACCTTACTCTCCTGTTCAGATACAGTGTTGACGTCAACCTTACTCTCCTGTTCAGACACAGTGTTGATGTCAACCTTACTCTCCTGTTCAGACACAGTGTTGATGTCAACCTTACTCTCCTGTTCAGACACAGTGTTGATGTCAACCTTACTCTCCTGTTCAGACACAGTGTTGATGTCAACCTTACTCTCCTGTTCACAGTGTTGACGTCAACCTTACTCTCCTGTTCAGACACAGTGTTGATGTCAACCTTACTCTCCTGTTCAGACACAGTGTTGACGTCAACCTTACTCTCCTGTTCACAGTGTTGATGTCAACCTTACTCTCCTGTTCAGACACAGTGTTGATGTCAACCTTACTCTCCTGTTCAGACACAGTGTTGATGTCAACCTTACTCTCCTGTTCACAGTGTTGATGTCAACCTTACTCTCCTGTTCACAGTGTTGATGTCAACCTTACTCTCCTGTTCAGACACAGTGTTGACGTCAACCTTACTCTCCTGTTCACAGTGTTGATGTCAACCTTACTCTCCTGTTCAGACACAGTGTTGATGTCAACCTTACTCTCCTGTTCAGACACAGTGTTGATGTCAACCTTACTCTCCTGTTCAGACACAGTGTTGATGTCAACCTTACTCTCCTGTTCAGACACAGTGTTGACGTCAACCTTACTCTCCTGTTCACAGTGTTGACGTCAACCTTACTCTCCTGTTCAGACACAGTGTTGATGTCAACCTTACTCTCCTGTTCACAGTGTTGACGTCAACCTTACTCTCCTGTTCAGACACAGTGTTGATGTCAACCTTACTCTCCTGTTCAGACACAGTGTTGATGTCAACCTTACTCTCCTGTTCAGACACAGTGTTGACGTCAACCTTACTCTCCTGTTCACAGTGTTGATGTCAACCTTACTCTCCTGTTCAGACACAGTGTTGATGTCAACCTTACTCTCCTGTTCAGACACAGTGTTGATGTCAACCTTACTCTCCTGTTCAGAAAGGTCTGTTTTGTCTGCATGCTGTTTTTTCACTGACATATTTGCAGACTTTAGGTTATTCCATGTTATTGGTCTACAATCCACAGCTAGGCTATTCCTTGTTATTGGGCTACAATCCACAGCTAGGCTATTCCATGTTATTGGTCTACAATCCACAGCTAGGCTATTCCATGTTATTGGTCTACAATCCACAGCTAGGCTATTCCTTGTTATTGGGCTACAATCCACAGCTAGGCTATTCCATGTTATTGGGCTACAATCCACAGCTAGGCTATTCCATGTTATTGGTCTACAATCCACAGCTAGGCTATTCCATGTCATTGGGCTACAATCCACAGCTAGGTTATTCCTTGTTATTGGGCTACAATCCACAGCTAGGCTATTCCATGTTATTGGGCTACAATCCACAGCTAGGCTATTCCATGTTATTGGGCTACAATCCACAGCTAGGCTATTCCTTGTTATTGGGCTACAATCCACAGCTAGGCTATTCCTTGTTATTGGGCTACAATCCACAGCTAGGCTATTCAATGTTATTGGTCTACAATCCACAGCTAGGCTATTCCATGTTATTGGGCTACAATCCACAGCTAGGCTATTCCATGTTATTGGGCTACAATCCACAGCTTGGCTATTCCATGTTATTGGGCTACAATCCACAGCTAGGCTATTCCTTGTTATTGGGCTACAATCCACAGCTAGGCTATTCCATGTTATTGGGCTACAATCCACAGCTAGGCTATTCCATGTTATTGGTCTACAATCCACAGCTAGGCTATTCCATGTCATTGGGCTACAATCCACAGCTAGGTTATTCCTTGTTATTGGGCTACAATCCACAGCTAGGCTATTCCATGTTATTGGGCTACAATCCACAGCTAGGCTATTCCATGTTATTGGGCTACAATCCACAGCTAGGCTATTCCTTGTTATTGGGCTACAATCCACAGCTAGGCTATTCCTTGTTATTGGGCTACAATCCACAGCTAGGCTATTCAATGTTATTGGTCTACAATCCACAGCTAGGCTATTCCATGTTATTGGGCTACAATCCACAGCTAGGCTATTCCATGTTATTGGGCTACAATCCACAGCTTGGCTATTCCATGTTATTGGGCTACAATCCACAGCTAGGCTATTCCTTGTTATTGGGCTACAATCCACAGCTAGGCTATTCCATGTTATTGGTCTACAATCCACAGCTAGGCTATTCCATGTTATTGGTCTACAATCCACAGCTAGGCTATTCCATGTTATTGGGCTACAATCCACAGCTAGGTTATTCCATGTTATTGGGCTACAATCCACAGCTAGGCTATTCCATGTTATTGGTCTACAATCCACAGCTAGGCTATTCCATGTTATTGGTCTACAATCCACAGCTAGGCTATTCCATGTTATTGGGCTACAATCCACAGCTAGGCTATTCCATGTTATTGGGCTACAATCCACAGCTAGGCTATTCCATGTTATTGGTCTACAATCCACAGCTTGGCTATTCCATGTTATTTGGCTACAATCCACAGCTAGGCTATTCCATGTTATTGGGCTACAATCCACAGCTAGGCTATTCCATGTTATTGGGCTACAATCCACAGCTAGGCTATTTAATTTTCTTTTTTTTAAAGTATCTATTGATCCTCTGTGGCTAAATGATAATGTGTGTTTATTTTGTTGCCATGGTTACCTTGCGGCTGTTGCCCTCCTATGTGAAGACGCTAGCTGCTGTGATTAGAGGGACAAGTGGTTTTACTCTGCAGGGTACTCTGCCATATTCCGGTGGGTGAAAGCTCTTTACGTGGGTACATCCATATCCTACAGTTCTCTACCTCTGAAAGAAAAGGCTGCACATTGCAGATGCTGTTCAGTGTTCCCAAGTGCTTTATACCTGCACCAACAGTAACATCCTCTGTCTGTCTCTGGTTCTCTGCCACTGGCTGGCTGACAGTCCTGGAGACCGGGAGTCCTGTGACTGTGTGTTTGCAGAGTAGTCTGAGATGTGTGCGTGTGTGTGTGTGTGTGTGTGTGTGTGTGTGTGTGTGTGTGTGTGTGTGTGTGTGTGTGTGTGTGTGTGTGTGTGTGGTGTGTGTGTGTGTGTGTGTGTGTGTGTGTGTGTGTTTGCAGAGTGATCTAAGCCTTGTTTACCCTGTGGCACGAGTTCCCAGCTACTGATAACCCTGACCTTTAACCTCACGAGACTCCACGTTGTTGGAAATGTCACATTTCTTAAGGACCTCTGAAGCACCTTTGTCCTGTTTTATAAATTCATGTTATTAACCAGTTATTAACCCAACCTAGATAGCAGGTCTATGGACAGAGAGAGATATGTTATTAACCCAGCCTAGATAGCAGGTCTACGGACAGAGAGAGATATGTTATTAACCCAGCCTAGATAGCAGGTCTATGGACAGAGAGAGATATGTTATTAACCCAGCCTAGATAGCAGGTCTATGAACAGAGAGAGATATGTTATTAACCCAGCCTAGATAGCAGGTCTATGAACAGAGAGAGATATGTTATTAACCCAGCCTAGATAGCAGGTCTATGGACAGAGAGAGATATGTTATTAACCCAGCCTAGATAGCAGGTCTATGGACAGAGAGAGATATGTTATTAACCCAGCCTAGATAGCAGGTCTATGAACAGAGAGAGATATGTTATTAACCCAGCCTAGATAGCAGGTCTATGAACAGAGAGAGATATGTTATTAACCCAGCCTAGATAGCAGGTCTATGGACAGAGAGAGATATGTTATTAACCCAGCCTAGATAGCAGGTCTATGGACAGAGAGAGATATGTTATTAACCCAGCCTAGATAGCAGGTCTATGGACAGAGAGAGATATGTTATTAACCCAGCCTAGATAGCAGGTCTATGAACAGAGAGAGATATGTTATTAACCCAGCCTAGATAGCAGGTCTATGGACAGAGAGAGATATGTTATTAACCCAGCCTAGATAGCAGGTCTATGAACAGAGAGAGATATGTTATTAACCCAGCCTAGATAGCAGGTCTATGGACAGAGAGAGATATGTTATAAACAGCAACAGAGCCAGTGTACAGTAGGGTCTTTTTGTCCAGCTCCATTGAACCCCGGGGACAGACAATGGGCCCTGAAAACACACACCGGCCCCACCTATTCCAGCGGCCCCCTGGCGCACCGGCTGCCCAGCCTCACCAGCCCCCTTTGTTTGGGCAAAAAGCAGCACACAGGATTGTTTCTTGTTTTCATGCTCACATTGGCTTCAAGCATAAAGGAGAATGTTAAAACAACCAGTCTAGAGAGCAGGTCAGACAATGGGGTATTGCAGACTGGGGACATGGTCTTGGCCTGGCGCAGGTTGGAGGGTTTTCAGCTGTGTGTGTGGCGTCATGAGGGAGGTTGGTTGGGTTGTGGGTAGAGCTGAGGGTGGACGGCCGTCAGCTGTGTGTGTGGGGTCATGAGGGAGGTTGGTTGGGTTGGGGGTAGAGCTGAGGGTGGACGGCTGTCAGCTGTGGCTGTCACATCCCTCTCTCCCTATGTCTCTGTCTCTCTTTCTCTCTGTCTCTCCCTCCCTCCCTCCCCCCTCTCTCCCTATGTCTCTGTCTCTCTGTCTCTCCCTCCCTCCCTCTCTCTCTGTCTCTCTCTCTGTCTCTCCCTCCCTCCCTTTCTCTCTATGTCTCTGTCTCTCCCTCCCTCCCTCCCTCTCTCTCTATGTCTCTGTCTCTCTCTTTCTCCCTCCCTCTCCTTCTAATTGCTCATCTTCTTATCCCATTATATTCAGTGCGACTGGGGACACAGTATGACACAATGATGTGAGGTGTTACGTAAGACAAGGGTTCATCAACATGAAAGACAATGAGTGCATCCCAAATTACACCCTATTCCCTATATGGTGTACTACTTTTGACACAAGTACATAGGGCTCTGGTTGAAAGTAGTGCACTTAATAGGGCTTGGGTCAAAAGTAGTGCCTTTTTAAAAGAGTAGGGACACAGACAACGTGTATCCTAGTAACCACACTAGAACAATACATACTGTACTACACTAGACCAATAGGGACACAGCCAACGTGTATCCTAGTAACCACACTAGAACAATACATACTGTACTACACTAGACCAATAGGGACACAACCAACATGTATCCTAGTAAATAGGGACACAGACAACGTGTATCCTAGTAACCACACTAGAACAATACATACTGTGCTACACTAGACCAATAGGGACCAGGCCAACGTGTATCCTAGTAACCACACTAGAACAATACATACTGTACTACACTAGACCAATAGGGACACAGCCAACGTGTATCCTAGTAACCACACTAGAACAATACATACTGTACTACACTAGACCAATAGGGACACAGACAAAGTGTATCCTAGTAACCACACTAGAACAATACATACTGTACTACACTAGACCAAAAGGGACACAGCCAAAGTGTATCCTAGTAACCACACTAGAACAATACATACTGTACTACACTAGATCAATATAGCACTTCACACTACATAGGGAACAAGTTTGGATATTGGGCCAGAGCATTATGTTGTGAGTGTACTGAGTGCATTAGACTAGTGTGCAAGTGCTACTTTACGTTCCAAAAGCAAAGACATTACTGCAATACTCATGGTGACATCCTGATTACTTTACAGGAGAATAAAATGTTAAGACAACACCTCCCCAGCCACCCAGCAGATGAGCTGTCTGTCCATCGTTAAGACAACACCTCCCCAGTCACCCAGCAGATGAGCTGTCTGTCCATCGTTAAGACAACACCTCCCCAGTCACCCAGCAGATGAGCTGTCTGTCCATCGTTAAGACAACACCTCCCCAGTCACCCAGCAGATGAGCTGTCTGTCCATCGTTAAGACAACACCTCCCCAGTCACCCAGCAGATGAGCTGTCTGTCCATCGTTAAGACAACACCTCCCCAGTCACCCAGCAGATGAGCTGTCTGTCCATCGTTAAGACAACACCTCCCCAGTCACCCAGCAGATGAGCTGTCTGTCCATCGTTAAGACAACACCTCCCCAGCCACCCAGCAGATGAGCTGTCTGTCCATCGTTAAGACAACACCTCCCCAGTCACCCAGCAGATGAGCTGTCTGTCCATCGTTAAGACAACACCTCCCCAGCCACCCAGCAGATGAGCTGTCTGTCCATCGTTAAGACAACACCTCCCCAGCCACCCAGCAGATGAGCTGTCTGTCCATCGTTAAGACAACACCTCCCCAGTCACCCAGCAGATGAGCTGTCTGTCCATCGTTAAGACAACACCTCCCCAGTCACCCAGCAGATGAGCTGTCTGTCCATCGTTAAGACGACACCTCCCCAGCCACCCAGCAGATGAGCTGTCTGTCCATCGTTAAGACAACACCTCCCCAGCCACCCAGCAGATGAGCTGTCTGTCCATCGTTAAGACAACATCTCCCCAGTCACCCAGCAGATGAGCTGTCTGTCCATCGTTAAGACAACACCTCCCCAGTCACCCAGCAGATGAGCTGTCTGTCCATCGTTAAGACAACACCTCCCCAGTCACCCAGCAGATGAGCTGTCTGTCCATCGTTAAGACAACACCTCCCCAGTCACCCAGCAGATGAGCTGTCTGTCCATCGTTAAGACAACACCTCCCCAGTCACCCAGCAGATGAGCTGTCTGTCCATCGTTAAGACAACACCTCCCCAGTCACCCAGCAGATGAGCTGTCTGTCCATCGTTAAGACAACACCTCCCCAGTCACCCAGCAGATGAGCTGTCTGTCCATCGTTAAGACAACACCTCCCCAGTCACCCAGCAGATGAGCTGTCTGTCCATCGTTAAGACAACACCTCCCCAGCCACCCAGCAGATGAGCTGTCTGGCCATCGTTAAGACAACACCTCCCCAGCTACCCAGCAGATGAGCTGTCTGTCCATCGTTAAGACGACACCTCCCCAGTCACCCAGCAGATGAGCTGTCTGTCCATCGTTAAGACGACACCTCCCCAGCCACCCAGCAGATGAGCTGTCTGTCCATCGTTAAGACGACACCTCCCCAGTCACCCAGCAGATGAGCTGTCTGTCCATCGTTAAGACAACACCTCCCCAGTCACCCAGCAGATGAGCTGTCTGTCCATCGTTAAGACAACACCTCCCCAGTCACCCAGCAGATGAGCTGTCTGTCCATCGTTAAGACAACACCTCCCCAGTCACCCAGCAGATGAGCTGTCCATCGTTAAGACACCACCATATTAACCTGGGGTTAAAGAAGAGACCTCACCTTAATTACGTCCTGTTACTCTGCTTTAAGAGTCCTCAGCTATCATGTTCCCTTCTGGCCTGAGGTGTCAGATATGTTTAGATGGTAGACACACGCGGAGCACGCACGCAGGCACGCGCACACACAGGCACCCAGGCACACGGAGGCACGCATAACACTAGAGCTCTTCTATTCCACCCGTACACGAATACCAGAGACCCGATCCGGAATTCTAAATAATGTCACGGGTCTAGGGTTGGATCTGATATGATTATCACGGGTCTAGGGTTGGATCTGATATGATTATCACGGGTCTAGGGTTGGATCTGATATGATTATCACGGGTCTAGGGTTGGATCTGATATGATTATCACGGGTCTGGGTTGGATCTGATATGATTGTCACGGGTCTAGGGTTGGATCTGATATGATTGTCACGGGTCTAGGGTTGGATCTGATATGATTAACACGGGTCTGGGTTGGATCTGATATGATTATCACGGGTCTAGGGTTGGATCTGATATGATTATCACGGGTCTAGGGTTGGATCTGATATGATTATCACGGGTCTGGGTTGGATCTGATATGATTATCACGGGTCTGGGTTGGATCTGATATGATTATCACGGGTCTAGGGTTGGATCTGATATGATTGTCACGGGTCTGGGTTGGATCTGATATGATTATCACAGGTCTGGGTTGGATCTGATATGATTATCACGGGTCTGGGTCGGATATGATATGATTATCACGGGTCTGGGTTGGATCTGATATGATTATCACGGGTCTAGGGTTGGATCTGATATGATTATCACGGGTCTGGGTTGGATCTGATATGATTATCACGGGTCTAGGGTTGGATCTGATATGATTATCACAGGTCTGGGTTGGATCTGATATGATTATCACGGGTCTGGGGTTGGATCTGATATGATTTTCACGGGTCTGGGTCGGATATGATATGATTATCACGGGTCTGGGTTGGATCTGATATGATTATCACGGGTCTGGGCTTGGATCTGATATGATTATCACGGGTCTGGGTCGGATCTGATATGATTTTCACGGGTCCCGGTTATCGTGTAATTTTAACTGACTTATCCCGGAAGGACTCATAACGATCTGAATGTGACTGCTGCAGTAGAGGGAGAGAGAGAGAGAGGGAGAAATGATAGAATTGATGCTTCTGCATTTCAAGAGAGTGGTGCGTGTAGCTGTTTTTGTTGTTGTTGTTGACCAATCATAAATCATCAAAGCTGCAATTGGCTAATAGAGCCTCCATGTGAAAAAGGTTAGGAGATATCTAATCAATAAAATAATGCAATTAAAAGTTAAAGGAGGACGGGTTACAAGGACTGAATGGAGTTGTTGTTTGTAACTTGTAGGATGAGAAAGTGTATGCAGTCTCAATTAGCCTAGTTAGCTAGCTTAAACTAGTTTAACTAACTTAACTAGCTTCTCGTGGTTTGATGCAGTCAAGACAGGTACTACGTCATCATATTGGATGATAAATAACCTAGATACGGCAGCTGCTATAATGCTAGTCGGCTTGGTTGGTTGTTGTCTCTCGTCCATCCCTCCCTCCTCCCTGTTCCTGTCACTCGCTCACACTCACAGTAGCCTACACACACAAACACACATCACGGCCCCTGCTAGAGCGTCACCTTCTCTCTACCTCCTCTCCCTCACGCTTTATCAGCTCTGGTTAATAAAGTAGCTTCCCTCACTCGGATCAGACCGGGTCTGGATCCAACCAGGTCTATACAGAACGGGTCTAGTTGTCCTCGGGTCTGGATCCAACCAGGTCTATACAGAACGGGTCTAGTTGTCCTCGGGTCTGGATCCAACCAGGTCTATACAGAACGGGTCTAGTTGTCCTCGGGTCTGGATCCAACCAGGTCTATACGGAACGGGTCTAGTTGTCCTCGGGTCTGGATCCAACCAGGTCTATACAGAACGGGTCTAGTTGTCCTCGGGTCTGGATCCAACCAGGTCTATACAGAACGGGTCTAGTTGTCCTCGGGTCTGGATCCAACCAGGTCTATACAGAACGGGTCTAGTTGTCCTCGGGTCTGGATCCAACCAGGTCTATACGGAACGGGTCTAGTTGTCCTCGGGTCTGGATCCAACCAGGTCTATACAGAACGGGACTAGTTGTCCTCGGGTCTGGATCCAACCAGGTCTATACAGAACGGGTCTAGTTGTCCTCGGGTCTGGATCCAACCAGGTCTATACGGAACGGGTCTAGTTGTCCTCGGGTCCGTTCACAACGGTCTCTATATTTTCCACAATTCATTTATGTATATCGGGTCCGGATGGGAAAGCCCCAGGTCCATTTAGTCACTGTTACAAGCCGGCCTCCACCCAGTACCCTGCTCTGAACTTAGTCACTGTTACTAGCCTCCACCCAGTACCCTGCTCTGAACTTAGTCACTGTTACTAGTCGGCCTCCACCCTGTACCCTGCTCTGAACTTAGTCACTGTTACTAGCCTCCACCCACTACCCTGCTCTGAACTTAGTCACTGTTACTAGCCTCCACCCAGTACCCTGCTCTGAACTTAGTCACTGTTACTAGTCTCTCCCCAGTACCCTGCTCTGAACTTAGTCACTGTTACTAGCCTCCACCCAGTACCCTGCTCTGAACTTAGTCACTGTTACTAGCCTCCACCCAGTACCCTGCTCTGAACTTAGTCACTGTTACTAGCCTCCACCCAGTACCCTGCTCTGAACTTAGTCACTGTTACTAGCCTCCACCCAGTACCCTGCTCTGAACTTAGTCACTGTTACTAGCCTCCACCCAGTACCCTGCTCTGAACTTAGTCACTGTTACTAGCCTCCACCCAGTACCCTGCTCTGAACTTAGTCACTGTTACTAGCCTCCACCCAGTACCCTGCTCTGAACTTAGTCACTGTTACTAGCCTCCACCCAGTACCCTGCTCTGAACTTAGTCACTGTTACTAGTCTCTCCCCAGTACCCTGCTCTGAACTTAGTCACTGTTACTAGCATCCACCCAGTACCCTGCTCTGAACTTAGTCACTGTTACTAGCTTCCACCCAGTACCCTGCTCTGAACTTAGTCACTGTTACTAGTCTCTCCCCAGTACCCTGCTCTGAACTTAGTCACTGTTACTAGCCTCCACCCAGTACCCTGCTCCGAACTTAGTCACTGTTACTAGCCTCCACCCAGTACCCTGCTCTGAACTTAGTCACTGTTACTAGTCAGCCTCCACCCAGTACCCTGCTCTGAACTTAGTCACTGTTACTAGCCGGCCTCCACCCAGTACCCTGCTCTGAACTTAGTCACTGTTACTGGCCTCCACCCAGTACCCTGCTCTGAACTTAGTCACTGTTACTAGTCGGCCTCCACCCAGTACCCTGCTCTGAACTTAGTCACTGTTACTAGCCAGCCTCCACCCAGTACCCTGCTCTGAACTTAGTCACTGTTACTAGCCTCCACCCAGTACCCTGCTCTGAACTTAGTCACTGTTACTAGCCTCCACCCAGTACCCTGCTCTGAACTTAGTCACTGTTACTAGTCGGCCTCCACCCAGTACCCTGCCCTGAACTTAGTCACTGTTACTAGCCTTCACCCAGTACCCTGCTCTGAACTTAGTCACTGTTACTAGCCTCCACCCAGTACCCTGCTCTGAACTTAGTCACTGTTACTAGCCTCCACCCAGTACCCTGCTCTGAACTTAGTCACTGTTACTAGCCTCCACCCAGTACCCTGCTCTGAACTTAGTCACTGTTACTAGCCTCCACCCAGTACCCTGCTCTGAACTTAGTCACTGTTACTAGCCTCCACCCAGTACCCTGCTCTGAACTTAGTCACTGTTACTAGCCTCCACCCAGTACCCTGCTCTGAACTTAGTCACTGTTACTAGCCTCCACCCAGTACCCTGCTCTGCACTTAGTCACTGTTACTAGCCTCCACCCAGTACCCTGCTCTGAACTTAGTCACTGTTACTAGCCTCCACCCAGTACCCTGCTCTGAACTTAGTCACTGTTACTAGCCTCCACCCAGTAGCCTGCTCTGAACTTAGTCACTGTTACTAGCCTCCACCCAGTACCCTGCTCTGAACTTAGTCACTGTTACTAGCCTCCACCCAGTACCCTGCTCTGAACTTAGTCACTGTTACTAGCCTCAACCCAGTACCCTGCTCTGAACTTAGTCACTGTTACTAGCCTCCACCCAGTACCCTGCTCTGAACTTAGTCACTGTTACTAGTCGGCCTCCACCCAGTACCCTGCTCTGAACTTAGTCACTGTTACTAGCCTCCACCCAGTACCCTGCTCTGAACTTAGTCACTGTTACTATTCTCTCCCCAGTACCCTGCTCTGAACTTAGTCACTGTTACTAGCCTCCACCCAGTACCCTGCTCTGAACTTAGTCACTGTTACTAGCCTCCACCCAGTACCCTGCTCTGAACTTAGTCACTGTTACTAGCCTCCACCCAGTACCCTGCTCTGAACTTAGTCACTGTTACTAGCCTCCACCCAGTACCCTGCTCTGAACTTAGTCACTGTTACTAGCCTCCACCCAGTACCCTGCTCTGAACTTAGTCACTGTTACTAGCCTCCACCCAGTACCCTGCTCTGAACTTAGTCACTGTTACTAGCCTCCACCCAGTACCCTGCTCTGAACTTAGTCACTGTTACTAGCCTCCACCCAGTACCCTGCTCTGAACTTAGTCACTGTTACTAGTCTCTCCCCAGTACCCTGCTCTGAACTTAGTCACTGTTACTAGCATCCACCCAGTACCCTGCTCTGAACTTAGTCACTGTTACTAGCCTCCACCCAGTACCCTGCTCTGAACTTAGTCACTGTTACTAGTCTCTCCCCAGTACCCTGCTCTGAACTTAGTCACTGTTACTAGCCTCCACCCAGTACCCTGCTCTGAACTTAGTCACTGTTACTAGCCTCCACCCAGTACCCTGCTCTGAACTTAGTCACTGTTACTAGTCAGCCTCCACCCAGTACCCTGCTCTGAACTTAGTCACTGTTACTAGCCGGCCTCCACCCAGTACCCTGCTCTGAACTTAGTCACTGTTACTAGCCTCCACCCAGTACCCTGCTCTGAACTTAGTCACTGTTACTAGCCTCCACCCAGTACCCTGCTCTGAACTTAGTCACTGTTACTAGCCTCCACCCAGTACCCTGCTCTGAACTTAGTCACTGTTACTAGTCTCTCCCCAGTACCCTGCTCTGAACTTAGTCACTGTTACTAGCCTCCACCCAGTACCCTGCTCTGAACTTAGTCACTGTTACTAGCCTCCACCCAGTACCCTGCTCCGAACTTAGTCACTGTTACTAGCCTCCACCCAGTACCCTGCTCTGAACTTAGTCACTGTTACTAGCCTCCACCCAGTACCCTGCTCTGAACTTAGTCACTGTTACTAGCCTCCACCCAGTACCCTGCTCTGAACTTAGTCACTGTTACTAGTCAGCCTCCACCCAGTACCCTGCTCTGAACTTAGTCACTGTTACTAGCCGGCCTCCACCCAGTACCCTGCTCTGAACTTAGTCACTGTTACTAGCCTCCACCCAGTACCCTGCTCAGGTTGGAGGGTTTTCAGCTGTGTGTGTGGGGTCATGTGGGAGGTTGGTGGGGTTGTGGGTAGAGCTGAGGGTGGACGGCCGTCAGCTGTGTGTGTGGGGTCATGAGGGAGGTTGGTGGGGTTGTGGGTAGAGCTGAGGGTGGACGGCTGTCAGCTGTGGCTGTCACATCCCTCTCTCCCTATGTCTCTGTCTCTCTGTCTCTCTGTCTCTCCCTCCCTCCCTCCCCCCTCTCTCCCTATGTCTCTGTCTCTCTGTCTCTCCCTCCCTCCCTCTCTCTCTGTCTCTCTCTCTGTCTCTCCCTCCCTCCCTTTCTCTCTATGTCTCTGTCTCTCCCTCCCTCCCTCCCTCTCTCTCTATGTCTCTGTCTCTCTCTTTCTCCCTCCCTCTCCTTCTAATTGCTCATCTTCTTATCCCATTATATTCAGTGCGACTGGGGACACAGTATGACACAATGATGTGAGGTGTTACGTAAGACAAGGGTTCATCAACATGAAAGACAATGAGTGCATCCCAAATTACACCCTTTTCCCTATATGGTGTACTACTTTTGACACAAGTACATAGGGCTCTGGTTGAAAGTAGTGCACTTAATAGGGCTTGGGTCAAAAGTAGTGCCTTTTTAAAAGAGTAGGGACACAGACAACGTGTATCCTAGTAACCACACTAGAACAATACATACTGTACTACACTAGACCAATAGGGACACAGCCAACGTGTATCCTAGTAACCACACTAGAACAATACATACTGTACTACACTAGACCAATAGGGACACAACCAACATGTATCCTAGTAAATAGGGACACAGACAACGTGTATCCTAGTAACCACACTAGAACAATACATACTGTACTACACTAGATCAATATAGCACTTCACACTACATAGGGAACAAGTTTGGATATTGGGCCAGAGCATTATGTTGTGAGTGTACTGAGTGCATTAGACTAGTGTGCAAGTGCTACTTTACGTTCCAAAAGCAAAGACATTACTGCAATACTCATGGTGACATCCTGATTACTTTACAGGAGAATAAAATGTTAAGACAACACCTCCCCAGCCACCCAGCAGATGAGCTGTCTGTCCATCGTTAAGACAACACCTCCCCAGTCACCCAGCAGATGAGCTGTCTGTCCATCGTTAAGACGACACCTCCCCAGCCACCCAGCAGATGAGCTGTCTGTCCATCGTTAAGACAACACCTCCCCAGCCACCCAGCAGATGAGCTGTCTGTCCATCGTTAAGACAACACCTCCCCAGTCACCCAGCAGATGAGCTGTCTGTCCATCGTTAAGACAACACCTCCCCAGTCACCCAGCAGATGAGCTGTCTGTCCATCGTTAAGACAACACCTCCCCAGTCACCCAGCAGATGAGCTGTCTGTCCATCGTTAAGACAACACCTCCCCAGTCACCCAGCAGATGAGCTGTCTGTCCATCGTTAAGACAACACCTCCCCAGTCACCCAGCAGATGAGCTGTCTGTCCATCGTTAAGACAACACCTCCCCAGTCACCCAGCAGATGAGCTGTCTGTCCATCGTTAAGACAACACCTCCCCAGCCACCCAGCAGATGAGCTGTCTGTCCATCGTTAAGACAACACCTCCCCAGTCACCCAGCAGATGAGCTGTCTGTCCATCGTTAAGACAACACCTCCCCAGCTACCCAGCAGATGAGCTGTCTGTCCATCGTTAAGACGACACCTCCCCAGTCACCCAGCAGATGAGCTGTCCATCGTTAAGACAACACCTCCCCAGTCACCCAGCAGATGAGCTGTCTGTCCATCGTTAAGACAACACCTCCCCAGTCACCCAGCAGATGAGCTGTCTGTCCATCGTTAAGACAACACCTCCCCAGTCACCCAGCAGATGAGCTGTCTGTCCATCGTTAAGACAACACCTCCCCAGTCACCCAGCAGATGAGCTGTCCATCGTTAAGACACCACCATATTAACCTGGGGTTAAAGAAGAGACCTCACCTTAATTACGTCCTGTTACTCTGCTTTAAGAGTCCTCAGCTATCATGTTTCCCTCTGGCCTGAGGTGTCAGATATGTTTAGATGGTAGACACACGCGGAGCACGCACGCAGGCACGCGCACACACAGGCACCCAGGCACACGGAGGCACGCATAACACTAGAGCTCTTCTATTCCACCCGTACACGAATACCAGAGACCCGATCCGGAATTCTAAATAATGTCACGGGTCTAGGGTTGGATCTGATATGATTATCACGGGTCTGGGTTGGATCTGATATGATTATCACGGGCCTAGGGTTGGATCTGATATGATTGTCACGGGTCTAGGGTTGGATCTGATATGATTATCACGGGTCTAGGGTTGGATCTGATATGATTATCACGGGTCTGGGTTGGATCTGATATGATTGTCACGGGTCTAGGGTTGGATCTGATATGATTATCACGGGTCTAGGGTTGGATCTGATATGATTGTCACGGGTCTAGGGTTGGATCTGATATGATTATCACGGGTCTAGGGTTGGATCTGATATGATTGTCACGGGTCTGGGTCGGATCTGATATGATTATCACTGGTCTGGGTTGGATCTGATATGATTGTAACGGGTCTGGGCTTGGATCTGATATGATTATCACGGGTCTGGGCTTGGATCTGATATGATTATCACGGGTCTGGGTCGGATCTGATATGATTTTCACGGGTCTCGGTTATCGTGTAATTTTAACTGACTTATCCCGGAAGGACTCATAACGATCTGAATGTGACTGCTGCAGTAGAGGGAGAGAGAGAGAGAGGGAGAAATGATAGAATTGATGCTTCTGCATTTCAAGAGAGTGGTGCGTGTAGCTGTTTTTGTTGTTGTTGTTGACCAATCATAAATCATCAAAGCTGCAATTGGCTAATAGAGCCTCCATGTGAAAAAGGTTAGGAGATATCTAATCAATAAAATAATGCAATTAAAAGTTAAAGGAGGACGGGTTACAAGGACTGAATGGAGTTGTTGTTTGTAACTTGTAGGATGAGAAAGTGTATGCAGTCTCAATTAGCCTAGCTAGCTAGCTTAAACTAGTTTAACTAACTTAACTAGCTTCTCGTGGTTTGATGCAGTCAAGACAGGTACTACGTCATCATATTGGATGATAAATAACCTAGATACGGCAGCTGCTATAATGCTAGTCGGCTTGGTTGGTTGTTGTCTCTCGTCCATCCCTCCCTCCTCCCTGTTCCTGTCACTCGCTCACACTCACAGTAGCCTACACACACAAACACACATCACGGCCCCTGCTAGAGCGTCACCTTCTCTCTACCTCCTCTCCCTCACGCTTTATCAGCTCTGGTTAATAAAGTAGCTTCCCTCACTCGGATCAGACCTGGTCTGGATCCAACCAGGTCTATACGGAACGGGTCTAGTTGTCCTCGGGTCTGGATCCAACCAGGTCTATACAGAACGGGTCTAGTTGTCCTCGGGTCTGGATCCAACCAGGTCTATACAGAACGGGTCTAGTTGTCCTCGGGTCTGGATCCAACCAGGTCTATACGGAACGGGTCTAGTTGTCCTCGGGTCTGGATCCAACCAGGTCTATACAGAACGGGTCTAGTTGTCCTCGGGTCTGGATCCAACCAGGTCTATACGGAACGGGTCTAGTTGTCCTCGGGTCCGTTCACAATGGTCTCTATATTTTCCACAATTCATTTACGTATATCGGGTCCGGATGGGAAAGCCCCAGGTCCATTTAGTCACTGTTACTAGCCAGCCTCCACCCAGTACCCTGCTCTGAACTTAGTCACTGTTACTAGCCTCCACCCAGTACCCTGCTCTGAACTTAGTCACTGTTACTAGCCTCCACCCAGTACCCTGCTCTGAACTTAGTCAATGTTACTAGCCAGCCTCCACCCAGTACCCTGCTCTGAACTTAGTCACTGTTACTAGCCGGCTACCACCCAGTACCCTGCTCTGAACTTAGTCACTGTTACTAGCCTCCACCCAGTCCCTTGCTCTGAACTTAGTCACTGTTACTAGCCGGCCTCCACCCAGTACCCTGCTCTGAACTTAGTCACTGTTACTAGCCGGCCTCCACCCAGTACCCTGCTCTGAACTTAGTCACTGTTACTAGCCGGCCTCCACCCAGTACCCTGCTCTGAACTTAGTCACTGTTACTAGCCTCCACCCAGTACCCTGCTCTGAACTTAGTCACTGTTACTAGCCTCCACCCAGTACCCTGCTCTGAACTTAGTCACTGTTACTAGCCTCCACCCAGTACCCTGCTCTGAACTTAGTCACTGTTACTAGCCGGCCTCCACCCAGTACCCTGCTCTGAACTTAGTCACTGTTACTAACCTCCACCCAGTACCCTGCTCTGAACTTAGTCACTGTTACTAGCCAGCTTCCACCCAGTACCCTGCTCTGAACTTAGTCACTGTTACTAGCCTCCACCCAGTAATCTGCTCTGAACTTAGTCACTGTTACTAGCCTCCACCCAGTACCCTGCTCTGAACTTAGTCACTGTTACTAGCCTCCACCCAGTACCCTGCTCTGAACTTAGTCACTGTTACTAGCCAGCCTCCACCCAGTACCCTGCTCTGAACTTAGTCACTGTTACTAGCCGGCCTCCACCCAGTACCCTGCTCTGAACTTAGTCACTGTTACTAGCCTCCACCCAGTACCCTGCTCTGAACTTAGTCACTGTTACTAGCCGGCCTCCACCCAGTACCCTGCTCTGAACTTAGTCACTGTTACTAGCCTCCACCCAGTACCCTGCTCTGAACTTAGTCACTGTTACTAGCCTCCACGCAGTACCCTACTCTGAACTTAGTCACTGTTACTAGCCTCCACCCAGTACCCTGCTCTGAACTTAGTCACTGTTACTAGCCTCCACCCAGTACCCTGCTCTGAACTTAGTCACTGTTACTAGCCTCCACCCAGTACCCTTGCTCTGAACTTAGTCAGTTACTATTCAGCCTCCACCCGATTACTCATCCCTGCACCTTAGAGGCTGCTGCCCTATGTACATAGACATGGAATCACTGGTCACTTTAATAATGGATCACTAGTCACTTTAATAATGTTTACATTCTGCTTTACTCATTTCATATGTATATACTGTATTCTACTGTATTCTAGTCAATGCCACTCCGACATTGTTCGTCCTAATAATTATATATTTCTTAATTCCATTATTTTACTTTTTAGATGTGTGTATTGTTGTGAATTGTTAGATATTACTGCACTGTTGGCGCTAGGAACACAAGCATTTCGCTACACCCACAATAACATCTGCTAAATATGTGCACGTGACTGATTTGATTTGATTTGAGAGGCGTTTGACTGGGATTAATCTAACCTTGAATAGCCATGACATCAGTAACAAGATCTTCCTGACGACCGACCGGTATCATCTCCGACCGGTGTCTCCACCCGTTGGATGGTACATTTCCTCCACCTGACGTCATGGGTTCCCTTCCTCCAGGCCGTTTTTAGCTGTGTCATTGCAAGGAGCAGAGGGACTCAACCCTGTTGCTAATCCGATTAGCAGAGAGGCTAATCAGGTACAGAAGGAGTGACTCACATCACACAGGCATGCAGCTATCACCTGGCCCGGCCCAGCCCGATCTGCTGAGGTAGGGGAGAGGCTGAAAATGATGTCTCATTAAAATGTGTCACCTGGAGAGAGTGCAGGTACATTGCATCACACGGGTAGAAACGTAATGATTACCTATGGATGTGTTCCAAATGGCACCCTATTCTCAAGTGCATTAAATAGGGAATAGGGTGCAATTTGTGAACACGAGGTTGTGATGCAATAGTAGTAAACTGATCATGAGGTTGTGATGCTACAGTACAGCTACAGTAGTAAACTGATCATGAGGTTGTGATGCTACAGTTGTAAACTGATCATGAGGTTGTGATGCTACAGTAGTAAACTGATCATGAGGTTGTGATGCTACAGTAGTAAACTGATCATGAGGTTGTGATGCTACAGTAGTAAACTGATCATGAGGTTGTGATGCTACAGTAGTAAACTGATCATGAGGTTGATGATGCTACAGAGTAGTAAACTGATCATGAGGTTGTGATGCTACAGTAGTAAACTGATCATGAGGTTGTGATGCTACAGTAGTAAACTGATCATGAGGTTGTGATGCTACAGTAGTAAACTGATCATGAGGTTGTGATGCTACAGTAGTAAACTGATCATGAGGTTGTAGATGCTACAGTAGTAAACTGATCATGAGGTTGTGATGCTACAGTAGTAAACTGATCATGAGGTTGTGATGCTACAGTAGTAAACTGATCACTGAGGTTGTGATGCTACAGTAGTAAACTGATCATGAGGTTGTGATGCTACAGTAGTAAACTGATCATGAGGTTGTGATGCTACAGTAGTAAACTGATCATGAGGTTGTGATGCTACAGTAGTAAACTGATCATGAGGTTGTGATGCTACAGTAGTAAACTGATCATGAGGTTGTGATGCTACAGTAGTAAACTGATCATGAGGTTGTGATGCTACAGTAGTAAACTGATCATGAGGTTGTGATGCTACAGTAGTAAACTGATCATGAGGTTGTGATGCTACAGCTATGGTTTCATCTCTAGTATTGAACTACTCTGCACATGCAGGGAGTAAATGGCATCGATCAATAACTGTGCTGGATCTTGTTGCTCCACTATTGACATGCTGTCATCGATCAATACATTCTGTTATTCACACCACACAAGACCAGGGCCTAGTGGAAGGTACAGCAGAAATAGGAAATAGAAACATAGAACAGAGCTTGGAATCTGTCCCAAATGGCACCCTATTCCCTATGTCTGGTGGTAAGCTGTAAAACACAATATCTACCTAGAGAGTTCATCTGTATTCTTCGTAGCTGTCTACATACCACCACAGACTGAGGCTGGCACTAAGACCACACTCAATGAGCTGTATTCCGCCATAAGCAAACAGGAAAACGCTCACCCAGAGGTGGCGCTCCTAGTGGCTGGGGACTTTAAAGCAGGGAAACTTAAATCGGTCTTACCAAATTTCTATCAGCATGTTAAATGTGCAACCGGAGGGAAAAAAACTCTGGACCACCTTTACTCCACACACAGAGATGCATACAAAGCTTTACCTCGCCCTACATTTGGCAAATCTGACCATAATTCTATCCTCCTGATTCCTGCTTACAAGCAAAAATGAAAGCAGGAAACACCAGTGACTCGATCAATTAAAAAGTGGTCAGATGAAGCTGATGCAGGCTTCATCAATAAGTGCATCGATGACGTCGTCCCCACAGTGACAGTACATATATATACCCCAACCAGAAGCCATGTATTACAGGCAACATCCACATCGAGCATCAGGCTAGAGCTGCCACTTTCAAGGAGCGGGACTCTAACCCGGAAGCTTATAAGAAATCCAGCTATGTCCTCCGACGAATCATCAAACAGGCAAAGCGTAAATACAGGACTAATATCGAATCGTACTACAACGGCTGTGATTCTCGTCGGATGTGACAGGGCTTGCAAACCATTACAGACTACAAAGGCAAGCACAGCCGAGAGCTGCCCAGAGACACAAACCTACCAGACGAGCTAAACTACTTCTATGCTTGCTTCAAGGCAAATAATACTGAAACATGCATGAGAGCACCAGCTGTTCCGGAAGTGAGTAAGACCGATGCGAGTAAGACCTTTAAACAGGTCAACATTCACAAGGCCGCAGGGCCAGATGGATTACCCGGACGTGTACTGCGAGCATGTGCTGACCAACTGGCAAGTGTCTTCACTGACATTTTCAGCCTCTCCCTGTCTGAGTCTATAATACAAACATTTTTCAAGCAGACCACCATAGTTCCTGTGCCCAAGAACACTAAGGTAACCTGCCTAAATGACTACCGACCTGTAGCACTCACATCTGTAGCCATGAAGTGCTTTGAAAGGCTCACATCAACACCATTATCCCAAAAACGCTAGACCCACTCCAATTTGCATACCAACCTAACAGATCCACAGATGATGCATTCTCTATTGCACTCCACACTGCTCTTTCCCACCTGGACAAAAGGAACACCTATGTGAGAATGCTATTAATTGACTACAGCTCAGCGTTCAACACCATAGTGCCCTCAAAGCTCATCAATAAGCAAAGGACCCTGGGACTAAACACCTCCCTCTGCAACTGGATCCTGGCCAGGCACGACTCCAACACCATCTTTAAGTTTGCCGATGACACAACAGTGGTAGGCCTGATCACCGACAACAATGAGCCAGCCTATAGGGAGGAGGTCAGAGACCTGGCTGTGTGGTGCCAGGACAACAACCTCTCCCTCAACGTGATCAAGACAAAGGAGATGATTGTGGACTACAGGAAAAAGAGGACCGAGCACGCCCCCATTCTCATCGATGGGGCTACAGTGGAGCAGGTTGAGAGCTTCAAGTTCCTTGGCGTCCACATCACCAACAAACTAACATGATCCAAGAACACCAAGACAGTCGCGAAGAGGGCACGACAAAACCTATTCCCCCTCAGGAGACTGAAAAAATGTGGCATGGGTACTCAGATCCTAGAAAGGTTCTACAACTGCACCGTCGAGAGCATCCTGATGGGTTGCATCACTGCCTGGTATGGCAACTGCTCGGCCTCCTACCGCAAGGCCCTACAGAGGTTACTGCGTACGGCCCAGTTCATCACTGGTGCCAAGCTTCCTGCCATCCAGGACCTCTATACCAGGTGGTGTCAGAGGAAGGCCCTGAAAATTGTCAAAGACTCCAGCCACCCTAGTCATAGACTGTTCTCTCTACTACGGCAAGCGGTACCGGAGCACCAAGTCTAGATCCAAGAGGCTTCTAAACAGCTTCTACCCCAAGCCATGACAAAAATCTCTGAAACTGGAAACACTTATCTCCCTCACTAGCTTTAAGCACCAGCTATCAGAGCAGCTCCCAGATCACTGCACCTGTACATAGCCCATCTATAATTTAGCCCAAACTACTACCTATTCCCCTACTGTATTTATTTATTTTATTTATTTTGCTCCTTTGCACCATATTATTTATATTTTAACTTTGAACTTTCTTCAAATAACAAATCTACCATTCCAGTGTTTTACTTGCTATACTTTATTTACTCTGCCACCATGGCCTTTTTTGCCTTTACCTCCCTTATCTCACATCATTTGCTCACTTTGTATATAGTCTTATTTTTTTCTACTGTATCATTGATTGTATGTTGTTTTACTCCATGTGTAACTCTGTGTTTTTGTATGTTGTCGAACTGCTTTGCTTTATCTTGGCCAGGTCGCAATTGTAAATGAGAACTTGTTCTCAACTTGCCTACCTGGTTAAATAAAGGACTTGTTCTCAACTTGTCTACCTGGTTAAATAAAGGACTTGTTCTCAACTTGCCTACCTGGTTAAATAAAGAACTTGTTCTCAACTTGCCTACCTGGTTAAATAAAGGTGAAATAAATAAAATAAAAATGACTCCTGAACACCTAATCAAATGGCTACCCAGACTATTTGCATTGCCCCCCCGCCCCTCTCTCTTTTACACCGCTGCTAGTCTCTGTTGTTATCATCTATGCATAGTCACTTAGATAACTCTACCTACATGCACATATTACCTCAATTACCTCGACTAACCGGTGCCCCCGCAAATTGACTCTGTACCGGTACCCCCCCGTGTATAATGTCTCGCTATTGTTATTTTACTGCTGCTCTTTAATTACTTATTACTTTTAATTCTTATTGTCATTTTATTTAGTTTTTTTTAACTGCGTTGTTGGCTAGCGGCTCGTAAGTAAGCATTTCACTGTAGAGTCTACACCTGCTGTATTCAGCATTTCACTGTAGGGTCTACACCTGCTGTATTCAGCATTTCACTGTAGGGTCTACACCTGCTGTATTCAGCATTTCACTGTAAAGTCTACACCTGTTGTATTCAGCATTTCACTGTAGGGTCTACACCTGCTGTATTCAGCATTTCACTGTAGGGTCTACACCTGCTGTATTCAGCATTTCACTGTAGAGTCTACACCTGCTGTATTCAGCATTTCACTGTAGAGTCTACACCTGCTGTATTCAGCATTTCACTGTAGGGTCTACACCTGCTGTATTCAGCATTTCACTGTAAAGTCTACACCTGTTGTATTCAGCATTTCACTGTAGGGTCTACACCTGCTGTATTCAGCATTTCACTGTAAGGTCTACACCTGCTGTATTCAGCATTTCACTGTAGGGTCTACACCTGCTGTATTCAGCATTTCACTGTAGGGTCTACACCTGCTGTATTCAGCATTTCACTGTAAGGTCTACACCTGCTGTATTCAGCATTTCACTGTAAGGTCTACACCTGCTTTATTCGGCGCATGTGGCTAATACAATTTGATTTGATGTAGTGCACTGCTTTAGACCAGAGCCCTTATTATTAGTGCACTGCTTTAGACCAGAGCCCTATTGGGACCTGGTCCCTCATTAATGCACTGCTTTAGACCAGAGCCCTTATTATTAGTGCACTGCTTTAGACCAGAGCCCTATTGGGACCTGGTCCCTTATTAGTGCACTACAAAGGAAATATAGGGTGCCATTTGGAAAGCATGCTTGGCCTGTTATACGATGGAGAGCATCTTTTTCTGCTGACTCCCACGTATTGATAAAAGGTGTTCTGATGCGGGTGGAGTGCAAAGCGCACCATCAATCCAACATCCTCTTGCTGTGATCAATGAAACCTGTGAGCGATCTAATAGCGTATTGCACTGTAGACGGATCCTCAGCTGCATTCTTAATGCATGTTGTCTTTTCATACCAAAGGCTGGTTTACCTAGTTTGGTTATATAAAAATATATAGGCTCTTCTATGTTTAGCTGACATCAAACATGTTCTGCTGACATGAGATATCGAAGGCCTTTGACTGTATGCATCAGAAATTATTTTTAAATACTTTTTCTTTCAAACAAAGTCTTTGAGTGTGACATCTGTCTCCTCAGGTTAACTCTCTCCTCTCTATCCCAGTCATATATAATGACATCTGTCTCCTCAGGTTAACTCTCTCCTCTCTCTCTATCCCAGTCATATATAATGACATCTGTCTCCTCAGGTTAACTCTCTCCTCTCTATCCCAGTCATATATAATGATATCTGTCTCCTCAGGTTAACTCTCTCTCTCTCTCTATCCCAGTCATATATAATGACATCTGTCTCCTCAGGTTAACTCTCTCCTCTCTATCCCAGTCATATATAATGACATCTGTCTCCTCAGGTTAACTCTCTCCTCTCTATCCCAGTCATATATAATGATATCTGTCTCCTCAGGTTAACTCTCTCTCTCTCTCTCTCTCTATCCCAGTCATATATAATGACATCTGTCTCCTCAGGTTAACTCTCTCCTCTCTCTCTATCCCAGTCATATATACTCTCTCCTCTCTATCCCAGTCATATATAATGACATCTGTCTCCTCAGGTTAACTCTCTCCTCTCTCTCTATCCCAGTCATATATAATGATATCTGTCTCCTCAGGTTAACTCTCTCTCTCTCTCTCTCTCTATCCCAGTCATATATAATGACATCTGTCTCCTCAGGTTAACTCTCTCCTCTCTCTCTATCCCAGTCATATATACTCTCTCCTCTCTATCCCAGTCATATATAATGACATCTGTCTCCTCAGGTTAACTCTCTCCTCTCTCTCTATCCCAGTCATATATACTCTCTCCTCTCTATCCCAGTCATATATAATGACATCTGTCTCCTCAGGTTAACTCTCTCCTCTCTCTCTATCCCAGTCATATATAATGACATCTGTCTCCTCAGGTTAACTCTCTCCTCTCTATCCAGGGCGTATTGTATGTGTCACGTCATACATGTATTTGATACTGATGTCATCACAACACTATGGAAGGGGATACTTGTTTTCTACCACCAATGTGGTGGCGGGTCGGCGTTATATAACACAGCTGTGCGTACATGTGATAGCCAGTGGTCCCAGGACCCGGTCTGTCCTCCTGGCATTATTTAATGTCCTGTCACTTAGAGTATTAAACACCTCCGTCAGGACCTTGGCTTCCTGAAGGCAGGCCGCTCCCACCGTCCGCATCCCAGAGATCCCTGCTCTCCTGGGAATGAAACCCAAGCGGCCTGCAGTGTCCGCCACTCCTTGGATCTGTCCCAAATGGCATCCTATTCCCTACATAGTTCTCCATGTTTGATCAAGGTCCGTAGGGTATAGGGTGCCATTTGGGATGCACTCCTTATGTTGCCCCCTGCCTGCTACGATACAAGATGGCTGTCATAGTAGCCACATAGCAGCATCGCGGCCTCTGTCGAGTTCCGCGTTCTTTCCCACGGACTCTCAACTATGTTCCAGCTCCTCCACCCCCTCCCTTCCTCCCCCACGAGGCTGTCTGTACGTCGGGCTTGGCTCGTGAGCCCATGGCATCTGTCCTGGATCCCTGTACGGATCCTTCTTTCCTCTCCAGGACAGAACATGTTTTTCGGGGCGGACAGCTGTCAGGGATGGAATGCTTTTCAGTTCGATATGCAAAAAACAAAAAAAGCAAGTCCTGCAGGCTCTAGTTTTGTCTGATCTTGATTATTGTCCAGTCATGTGGTCAAGTGTTGCAAAGAAAGACCTAGTTAAGCTGCAGCTGGTCCAGAACAGAGCAAAACGTCTTGCTCTTCATTTTAATCAGGAGCGGTAGAGATACTCTGAATGATCAGCTATGAAAAGCCAACTGACATTTACTCCTGAGGTGCTGACCCGTTGCACCCTCGACAACCACTGTGATTATTATTATTTAACCCTGCTGGTCATCTATGAACATTTAAACATCTTGGCCATGTTCTGTTATAATCTCCACCCGGCACAGCCAGAAGAGGACTGGCCACCCCTCATAGCCTGGTTCCTCTCTAGGTTTCTTCCTAGGTTCTGGCCTTTCTAGGGAGTTTTTCCTAGTCACCGTGCCTCTACACCTGCATTGCTTGCTGTTTGGGGTTTTAGGCTGGGTTTCTGTACAGCACTTTATGACATCAGCTGATGTAAAAAGGGCTTTCTAAATAAATTTGATTGATTGATTAATCAGAGGGCTGATATAAATACTATGCATGCCAGTCTCTCTTGGCTAAGACTTGAGGAGAGACTGACTGCATCACTTCTTCTTTTTATAAGAAACATGAATGTGTTGAAAATTCGAAACTGTTAGCATAGTGAACTTATACACAACTCTGACACACACACTTACCCCACCAGACATGCCACCAGGGGTCTTTTCACAGTCCACAAATCCAGAACAAATTCAAGAAAGTGTACTATTATTGCATGGAACTTCCTTCCATCTCAGATTGCTCTAGTGAACAGCAAACCTGGTTTCAAAAAACAGGTAAAGCAACACCTCACAACACCTCTCCCCTATCTGACCTAGATATTTTGTGTGTATTGAAATGTAAACTATGTGTGACATTTTAAATGTACTGTATGTAGTTCTGTCCTTGAGCTGTTCTTCTTTATTAATGTTCTGTATTATGTTTTATGTGGACCCCAAGAAGAGTAGCTGCTGCTTTCACAGCTAATGGGGATCCTAATAAAATACCAAATGCATGAATAATCTGTTACTGGGTCTACAGACTGGAGGACATTAGACAGTCAGACAGGCAGTGTGTGGTGGAGAGAGAGAGAAGGTTATTGATAGTAAACTGTTACTGGGTCTACAGACTGGAGGACATTAGACAGTCAGAGTGTGGTGGAGAGAGAGAGAAGGTTATTGATAGTAAACTGTTACTGGGTCTACAGACTGGAGGACATTAGACAGTCAGAGTGTGGTGGAGAGAGAGAGAAGGTTATTGATAGTAAACTGTTACTGGGTCTACAGACTGGAGGACATTAGACAGTCAGAGTGTGGTGGAGAGAGAGAGAAGGTTATTTAAAGGAAACTAAAAGGTAATAACTCTAAGTCTTAAGTTGGATGGTAATGACTAGCAGCTGGACAGAGAGACATGTTGAGGACTGAAGACATTAACCTCTGTAACATCCATCAAAACAAATGCATTGTACAGCAGTTGTCCAACCTGAGCGTGCAGCAGGGGTCCAAAATGGCAGCCGTTTCTCTATACAGTAGTGTTAGGGATGTGAGACACCCCCCTGTACGTGACCATTCTAGAGAACAGCCTATAGAGGGATGTCTGTTAGGAGAGTTTGATGCAGTATGACGTTTCCCTGTATAGCCGCCTGGCTTGTCCTCACAACACGGCCAAAGCCTCCCTCTTCCCCTGCGTCTGATGTTGAGCCAACATCAGAGAGTCAGAAACAGGAAACCAGGGGGGTTGGTGTGTTGGCGGGGACTTGATAAGATAGCAGGGCTTACATACTCATAAAGTTCAGAGCCTATATTTCACACAACACATGGCGTATAGAGGTGAAATGCATCAGGGCTATAGAGCAGAAAGCATGGTGGTCTGGTTGAGATGGGACCAGACCACAGCATGAAGACAGGGTCAGAGAGATGGGACCAGACCACAGCATGAAGACAGGGTCAGAGAGATGGGACCAGACCACAGCATGAAGACAGGGTCAGAGAGATGGGACCAGACCACAGCATGAAGACAGGGTCAGAGAGATGGGACCAGACCACAGCATGAAGACAGGGTCAGAGAGATGGGACCAGACCACAGCATGAAGACAGGGTCAGAGAGATGGGACCAGACCACAGCATGAAGACAGGGTCAGAGAGATGGGACCAGACCACAACATGAAGACAGGGTCAGAGAGATGGGACCAGACCACAGCATGAAGACAGGGTCAGAGAGATGGGACCAGACCACAGCATGAAGACAGGGTCAGAGAGATAGGACCAGACCACAGCATGAAGACAGGGTCAGAGAGATGGGACCAGACCACAGCATGAAGACAGGGTCAGAGAGATGGGACCAGACCACAGCATGAAGACAGGGTCAGAGAGATGGGACCAGACCACAGCATGAAGACAGGGTCAGAGAGATGGGACCAGACCACAGCATGAAGACAGGGTCAGAGAGATGGGACCAGACCACAGCATGAAGACAGGGTCAGAGAGATGGGACCAGACCACAGCATGAAGACAGGGTCAGAGAGATGGGACCAGACCACAGCATGAAGACAGGGTCAGAGAGATGGGACCAGACCACAGCATGAAGACAGGGTCAGAGAGATGGGACCAGACCACAGCATGAAGACAGGGTCAGAGAGATGGGACCAGACCACAGCATGAAGACAGGGTCAGAGAGATGGGACCAGACCACAACATGAAGACAGGGTCAGAGAGATGGGACCAGACCACAGCATGAAGACAGGGTCAGAGAGATGGGACCAGACCACAGCATGAAGACAGGGTCAGAGAGATAGGACCAGACCACAGCATGAAGACAGGGTCAGAGAGATGGGACCAGACCACAGCATGAAGACAGGGTCAGAGAGATGGGACCAGACCACAGCATGAAGACAGGGTCAGAGAGATGGGACCAGACCACAGCATGAAGACAGGGTCAGAGAGATGGGACCAGACCACAGCATGAAGACAGGGTCAGAGAGATGGGACCAGACCACAGCATGAAGACAGGGTCAGAGAGATGGGACCAGACCACAGCATGAAGACAGGGTCAGAGAGATGGGACCAGACCACAGCATGAAGACAGGGTCAGAGAGATGGGACCAGACCACAGCATGAAGACAGGGTCAGAGAGATGGGACCAGACCACAGCATGAAGACAGGGTCAGAGAGATGGGACCAGACCACAGCATGAAGACAGGGTCAGAGAGATGGGACCAGACCACAACATGAAGACAGGGTCAGAGAGATGGGACCAGACCACAGCATGAAGACAGGGTCAGAGAGATGGGACCAGACCACAGCATGAAGACAGGGTCAGAGAGATGGGACCAGACCACAGCATGAAGACAGGGTCAGAGAGATGGGACCAGACCACAGCATGAAGACAGGGTCAGAGAGATGGGACCAGACCACAACATGAAGACAGGGTCAGAGAGATGGGACCAGACCACAGCATGAAGACAGGGTCAGAGAGATGGGACCAGACCACAGCATGAAGACAGGGTCAGAGAGATGGGACCAGACCACAGCATGAAGACAGGGTCAGAGAGATGGGACCAGACCACAGCATGAAGACAGGGTCAGAGAGATGGGACCAGACCACAGCATGAAGACGGGGTCAGAGAGATGGGACCAGACCACAGCATGAAGACAGGGTCAGAGAGATGGGACCAGACCACAGCATGAAGACAGGGTCAGAGAGATGGGACCAGACCACAGCATGAAGACAGGGTCAGAGAGATGGGACCAGACCACAACATGAAGACAGGGTCAGAGAGATGGGACCAGACCACAGCATGAAGACAGGGTCAGAGAGATGGGACCAGACCACAGCATGAAGACAGGGTCAGAGAGATGGGACCAGACCACAACATGAAGACAGGGTCAGAGAGATGGGACCAGACCACAGCATGAAGACAGGGTCAGAGAGATGGGACCAGACCACAGCATGAAGACAGGGTCAGAGAGATGGGACCAGACCACAGCATGAAGACAGGGTCAGAGAGATGGGACAATCTTAGAGCTAGGACAGACATCTCTCACACAAAGCATCAGACATGTTTGTAATATTATACAGCCAAAGTGTTCAACTCTGTCTCCGATAAAAAGCATCTGTGAATGTAGAAAAGCTCCAGTGTAGGGGAAATAGAACCTGGTTGCCTGGGACAGAGCTGTGTCTGTGGAGAGGAGAGGAGAGGAGAGGAGAGGAGAGGAGAGGAGAGGAGAGGAGAGGAGAGGAGAGGAGAGGAGAGGAGAGGAGAGGAGAGGAGAGGAGAGGAGAGGAGAGACACTGATCCTTTCTGACAAGCACAGGCTTTCTGACGCTGTCACTGCTAAAGCAGTCAGCCCTGATCTGATCCCTCTCCTCTTTCTAAAGCAGTCAGCCCTGATCCTCTTTTTTTACTCCCTCTCTTCTTCTCTCCTCTCTCTCTTCTCTCCTCTCTCTTCTCTCCTCTCTTTCTTCTCTCCTCCCTCTCTTCTCTCCTCTCTCTCTTCTTCTCTCTCTCTCTCTTCTCTCCTCTCTCTTCTTCTCTCCTCCCTCTCTTCTTCTCTCCTCTCTCTCTCTTCTCTCCTCCCTCTCTTCTTCTCCCCTCCCTCTCTTCTTCTCTTCTCTCCTCCCTCTCTTCTTCTCTTGTCCCTTTCTTCTTCTCTCCTCCCTCTCTTCTTCTCTCCTCCCTCTCTTCTTCTCTTCTCTCCTCTCTCTCTGGCACTAAACTAGTTATTCTAAATCTACCCAGCGAAGTTGGACAGCTCTAATTCAATCTGTGACCCAGGCCAGCGCTCTGAAAGAATCTGTAGTTGAATTTCCTCTATCCCCAACTGCCTTCCATTTCTATAGATGGTGTTGAGCTGTTGTCCACATCATATAAAACCTCACATGTACCTGTTGATATGGACCAGAGGTTCCCATACACTGGTCCCTGCCATATAACAGATGATGGGGCTAATTTAGGGGTTACAGCCACAGGTCTCTCTCTCTCTCTCTCTCTCTCTCTCTCTCTCTCTCTCTCTCTCTCTCTCTCTCTCTCTCTCTCTCTCTCTCTCTCTCTCTCTCTCTCTCTCTCTCTCTCTCTCTCTCTCTCTCTCTCTCTCTCTCTCTCTCTCTCTCTCTCTGTGTCTGTGTCTCTCTCTCTCTCTCTCTCTGTCTCTCTCTCTCTCTCTCTCTCTCTGTCAATTCAATTCAATTCAAGGGGCTTTATTGGCAAGGGAAACATATGTTAACATTGCCAAAGCAAGTGAAGTAGAAAATATACAAAAGTGAAATAAACAATCAAATTGAACAGTAAACATTACACTCACAGAAGTTCCAAAATAATAAAGACATTATAAATGTCATATTATGTATATATACAGTGTTGTGATGATGTGCAAATAGTTAAAGTTCAAAAGGGAAAATAATTAAACATAAATATGGGTTGTATTTACAATGGTGTTTGTTCTTCACTGGTTGCCCTTTTCTTGTGGCAACAGGTCACAAATTCTGCTGCTGTGATGGCACACTGCGGTATTTCACCCAGTAGATATGGGAGTTTATCAAAATCGGGTTTGTTTTTTAATTCTTTGTGGATCTGTGTAATCTGAGAGAAAGATGTGTCTCTAATATGACAATACATTTGGCAGGAGGTTAGGAAGTGCAGCTCAGTTTCCACCTCATTTTGTGGGCAGTGTGCACATAGCCTGTCTTCTCTTGAGAGCCAGGTCTGTCTACGGCGGCCTTTCTCAATAGCAAGGCTATGCTCACTGAGTCTGTACATAGTCAAAGCTTTCCTTAAGTTTGGGTCAGTCACAATGGTCAGGTATTCTGCCACTGTGTACTCTCTGTTTAGGGACAAATAGCATTCTAGTTTGCTCTGTTTTTTTGATAATTCTTTCCAATGTGTCAAGTAATTATCTTTTTTTTTTTTCATGATTTGGTTGGGTCTAATTGTGTTGCTGTCCTGGGGCTCTGTGGGGTCTGTTTGTGTTTGTGAACCGAGCCCCAGGACCAGGTTGCTTAGGGGACTCTTCTCCAGGTTAATCTCTCTGTATGTGATGGCTTTGTTAGGGAAGGTTTGGGAATCTCTTCCTTTTAGGTGGTTGTAGAATTTAACGGCTCTTTTCTGGATTTTGATAATTAGCGGGTATCGGCCTAATTCTGCTCTGTATGCATTATTTGGTGTTTTACGTTGTACACAGAGGATATTTTTGCAGAATTCTGCATGCAGTAAAGGGCAATGGGTTCTATAACTGATTCAAGTATGTTTTGCCAGATCCTAATTGGTATGTTGAATTTTCTGTTCCCTTTGATGGCGTAGAAGGCCCTTCTTGCCTTGTCTCTCAGATCGTTCACAGCTTTGTGGAAGTTACCTGTGGCGCTGATGTTTAGGCCAAGGTATGTATAGTTTTTTGTGTGCTCTATAGCAACGGTGTCTAGATGGAATTTATATTTGTCGTCCTGGCGGCTGGACCTTTTTTGGAACACCATTATTTTGGTCTTACTGAGATTTACTGTCAGGGCCCAGGTCTGGCAGGATCTGTGCAGAAGATCTAGGTGCTGCTGTAGGCCCTCCTTGGTTGGTGACAGAAGCACCAGATCATCAGCAAACAGTAGACATTTGACTTCAGATTCTAGGAGGGCGAGGCCGGGTGCTGCAGACTGTTCTAGTGCCCTCACCAATTAATTGATATATGTTGAAGAGCGTGGGGGCTTAAGCTGCATCCCTGTCTCACCCCACGGCCCTGTGGGAAGAAATGTGTGTTTTTTGCCTATTTTAAACACACATTTTCTGTTTGTGTACATGGATTTTATAATGTCGTATGTTTTTCCCCCAACACCACTTTCCATCAATTTGTATAGCAGACCCTCATGCCAAATTGAGTCTAAGGCTTTTTTTAAATCACCAAAGCCTGAGAAGACTTTGCCTTTGTTTTGGTTTGTTTTGTCAATTAGGGTGTGCAGGGTGAATAAGTGGTCTGTCGTACGATAATTTGGTAAAAAGCCAATTTGACATATGCTCAGTACATTGTTTTCACTGAGGAAATGTACGAGTCTGCTGTTAATGATAATGCAGAGGATTTTCCCAAGGTTGCTGTTGACGCATATCCCACTGTATCCCACGGTCTCTCTCTCTCTCTCTCTCTCTCTCTGTGTTATAGTTCTGACCTTGGGCTCTTTGTCAGCTGGTCAAATGGTATGTGATGTGTAAAGTGACACGTGCAGGAACATGGAAGCATGCCACACACACAGCTATATGTCACAGATACCTTAAAGAGGTATATCTCCCACTTCTAGTATTACCAGGTGAATGGGGTAGAATGTAGACTTATATACTATATTATAGACAGCCTGGTGTACAACCATGGTGAGAACACACTCCAGCCCCAGTCAAGGGGATTGTGAGTGTAAAGCAACAGGTCTCAGAATACTGCAAGGTGTTTACTCTACAGAACCCAGGTCTCAGAGTACTGCAAGGTGTCTCCTCTACAGAACCCAGACATAACCCCTGACCCATTAGCTTAGCTGGACGGTACGATATTGAAAGGTCTGTAGAATCTGAAAGGTCCATCTGTGGACTTCACACGGACTTACAATGGCTCCCTATTCCCTATATAGTGTACTACTTTTGGACCAGGACATCAAAGTCGTGCACTATATAGGGAATAGGGTTCCGTTTGGGAGACTCACATAGCATACTGTATTGACCTTTAGTACGTTGCCCATAGCAACCTAGAGCTTCAGGTGTTTAGACCGTAGAACAACTCCCATAGCAACCTAGACCTTCAGGTATTTAGACCTTAGTACAACTCCCATAGCAACCTAGAGCTTCAGGTGTTTAGACCTTAGTACAACTCCCATAGCAACCTAGAGCTTCAGGTGTTTAGACCTTAGAGCAACTCCCATAGCAACCTAGAGCTTCAGGTGTTTAGACCTTAGTACAACTCCCATAGCAACCTAGAGCTTCAGGTGTTTAGACCGTAGAACAACTCCCATAGCAACCTAGAGCTTCAGGTGTTTAGACCTTAGTACAACTCCCATAGCAACCTAGAGCTTCAGGTGTTTAGACCTTATTACAACTCCCATAGCAACCTAGAGCTTCAGGTGTTTAGACCTTAGTACAACTCCCATAGCAACCTAGAGCTTCAGGTGTTTAGACCTTAGTACAACTCCCATAGCAACCTAGAGCTTCAGGTGTTTAGACCGTAGAACAACTCCCATAGCAACCTAGAGCTTCAGGTGTTTAGACCTTAGTACAACTCCCATAGCAACCTAGAGCTTCAGGTGTTTAGACCTTAGTACAACTCCCATAGCAACCTAGAGCTTCAGGTGTTTAGACCTTAGTACAACTCCCATAGCAACCTAGAGCTTCAGGTGTTTAGACCTTATTACAACTCCCATAGCAACCTAGAGCTTCAGGTGTTTAGACCGTAGAACAACTGCCATAGCAACCTAGAGCTTCAGGTGTTTAGACCTTAGTACAACTCCCATAGCAACCTAGAGCTTCAGGTGTTTAGACCTTAGTACAACTCCCATAGCAACCTAGAGCTTCAGGTGTTCAGGTACAATGACTTGGTGTTGGACTGACAGTGACAGGGACAGAGATATCATATAATTCACAGAGTTCTACTATAGGGGTTATGTCATTCTATGGACAGGGACCCGTCTTGGAGGTATGATACATTATAAATGCAGCAGGCCTATTATAAGACTGTCTAAATCCTCATCTGGTCTATTTGTTAATTGCTACTCTCACTTCCAAGCTCTTTTAGGAGTTGTGTTCACTCAGCACATATCACATATGGTCTTATATAGTACGTCTGTCATCATCAGGTTATTTCAATACAGCTCTTGACATGTCTTTTCAGCATTGTCCACTACTTGGAGGAACATGAAATCTGATCCTTCTAGGTCACCGTGTTGATTCCCATTCCTTGTTGCATTTATTCATCTAAACTGTTTGTCATTTCGCTATCTTGCATTACAATGCCTATTTAAAGAGGCTGTGGCTGTACACGGGCTACGTCCTAAACCGCACCCTAGCCCCTTCACGGTGCACTACTTTTGACCAGAGCCTGGTCAAACCTAGTTCACTAGACAGGGAACAGGGTGTCGTTTAGGACTTAGCCACAGCGATGTTGGACAGCTCAGCAGCTAGCAGCAGGGAGGGTAATAACATCACCATGGAAGGCAGTGTCTCATACCACCTCGCCCTACATTGTGGCTGGCTGGTTGACTGACTGGATAACTGACTGGATAACTGGCTGGCTGGCTGACCAGCTGACTGACTGGCCGGCTGGCTGACTAGCTGACTGGATGACCGGTTGGCTGAATTGCTGACTGACTAGCTGACCGGCTGGCTGACTGGCTGGCTGACCGGCTGTCTGGCTGACTGTCTGGCTGACTGGCTGACTGACTAGCTGACCGGCTGGCTGACTGGCTGGCTGGCTGACCGGCTGGCTGACTGTCTGGCTGACTGGCTGACTGACTAGCTGACCGGCTGGCTGACTGGCTGGCTGGCTGGCTGGCTGACCGGCTGGCTGGCTGGCTGGCTGACTGGCTGGCTGACTAGCTGACCGGTTGGCTGACTGGCTGGCTGACTAGCTGACCGGCTGGCTGACTGGCCGGCTGGCTGGCTGACTAGCTGACTGGATGACCGGTTGGCTGACTTGCTGACTGACTAGCTGACCGGCTGGCTGACCGGCTGGCTGACTGGCCGGCTGGCTGGCTGACTAGCTGACTGGATGACCGGTTGGCTGACTTGCTGACTGACTAGCTGACCGGCTGGCTGACTGGCTGGCTGGCTGACCGGCTGGCTGACCAGCTGCATGGCTGTCCTGAGATCTTGCTCTCTCCACCCTGCTCTGCTCTGCTCACTAAGACCTTTGCTGTGAATCCTTGACGAGGCATCGTGTTACAACACAGGGATTACTCTCTAAACATCTCCTGTCCCAGGATAGCAGGCCCAGGGTATATTTAACCTGGCTTCATACATAACCAGAATAACACCTGGGCTGGCAGGGGCAGAGATCCACCGCCCAATGACCCCCACTGGCCTCCGTAGGTGTCCCAGACCTGGGTTCAAATCCCAGACCTGGGTTCAAATCCTATTCTAAATCATTTCAAGTCTGTGATTGATTGAGCTTGCCTGGCTTAATGAACGATTACACGTGTTCCAAAACTGCAAACCCCACCCATCTAACACTCCAGGCAGACAAAATATTTCAAATAGTATTTGAACCCAGGTCTCAGCGGCCTGTACGGGTCCCAGACCGAGGCCTGCTGGTGGTGTGGTTGGAGTCTAACATGGAGCCTTGCCTTGTCAGATACAATGACTGGGGATTAAGCTGATGTATCCTGTAGGGACATGACGTGACATGGACGCACGCACAACCACTGATCTAGAGACTCACTGACAAGCTTACTGGTGTGACAGAGAGCTTTTGATGAAACAATGCCAAGACGAGACAAACCCTGGTACAACCTTGCAACATTTCTGATACAACCCTTGTACAAGCCCAGCTAATTAAACGGGGGGGGGGGGGGGGTTGGCAAGGCATCGTCATAATCCTCCTCTGGCCTAGGTTACAACCCAGCTGGCATACTAAAGAGTCTCACTCACTCACACACTCACACACACACACACACACACACACACACACACACACACACACACACACACACACACACACACACACACACACACACACACACACACACACACACACACACACACACACATACACATACACATACACATACACATACACACACACTAGCAGACAGCCCCTTGGCCAGTTCCTGTGTGCGTTGGGTACAGACAAACCACAGGTGCAGCAGTGCTTGTCCAACGTCAGCTGATCCACTCTACCATGTTTCCTGGTACTCTAAGCTGAGAGATGCTCCAGAATCCAAATGTCACCCTATTCCCTATTTAGTGCTCTACTTTTGGAATGCAACCTATGTCGTGTACCCACCTCACTTCTTACCCGCTTTGCTACGGTCCAGTGCAGTATGGTTCTAGCACATAGTAGTACATAAACAGATAGAAGATTATTCACCCCTAAAACTCCCTGCATGCTGCCGTGCTGCCATATGCTGCCCTCAGACACCTCTCTCTAAAGCTCCCTGCATGCTGCCATATTTTGCCCTCAGACACCTCTCTCTAAAGCTCCCTGCATGTTGCCAAGCAGCCATGTTGCCAGACTGCCATGCTGCCATATGCTGCCCTCAGACACCTCTCTCTAAAGCCCCCTGCATGTTGACATGCTGCCATGTTGCCATATGCTGCCCTCAGACACCTCTCCCTAAAACTCCCTGCAAGTTGCCATGCTGCCATGTTGCCATATGCTGCCATGTTGCCGCTGCCAAATGCTGCCCTCAGATACCTCTCTCTAAAGCTCCCTGCAAGTTGCCATGTTGCCATGCTGCCATATGCTGCCATATGCTGCCCTCAGATACCTCTCTCTAAAGCTCCCTGCAAGTTGCCATGTTGCCATGCTGCCATATGCTGCCATATGCTGCCCTCAGATACCTCTCTCTAAAGCTCCCTGCAAGTTGCCATGTTGCCATGCTGCCATATGCTGCCCTCAGATTCCTCTCTCTAAAACTCCCTGCATGCTGCCGTGCTGCCCTCAGACACCTCTCTCCCTGAATGTTTCCATGCTGCCATGTTGCCATGCTGCCATGCTGCCATGTTTTGCCCTCAGACACCTCTCCCTAAAACTCCCTGCATGTTGCCATGCTGCCATATTTTGCCCTCAGACACCTCACCCTAAATCTCCCTGCATGTTGCCATGCTGCCATGTTGCCATGCTGCCATATTTTGCCCTCAGATATTCTCCCTAAAACTCCCTGCATGCTGCCATATGCTGCCCTCAGACACCTCTCTCTAAAGCTCCCTGCAAGTTGCCATGCTGCCATGTTGCCATATGCTGCCATGTTGCCGCTGCCAAATGCTGCCCTCAGATACCTCTCTCTAAAGCTCCCTGCAAGTTGCCATGTTGCCATGCTGCCATATGCTGCCATATGCTGCCCTCAGATACCTCTCTCTAAAGCTCCCTGCAAGTTGCCATGTTGCCATGCTGCCATATGCTGCCCTCAGATTCCTCTCTCTAAAGCTCCCTGCAAGTTGCCATGTTGCCATGCTGCCATATGCTGCCATGCTGCCATATGCTGCCCTCAGATTCCTCTCTCTAAAGCTCCCTGCATGTTGCCATATGCTGCCCTCAGATACCTCTCTCTAAAGCTCCCTGCATGTTGCCATGCTGCCATGTTGCCATATGCTGCCATGTTGCCATATGCTGCCATAAGCTGCCCTCAGATACCTCTCTCTAAAGCTCCCTGCATGTTGCCATGCTGCCATGTTGCCATATGCTGCCATGTTGCCATATGCTGCCATATGCTGCCCTCAGATACCTCCACCTATAAGATCATGGCCTCGGCGGCGGCTGCTTCATGTGATGTCATGGGGCCATGGTTCACACAGAGAAGGTTACCGCAGTATCAGTGAAGCTCATAGATGTGGTCCACGTTACGTCAGGCTGCAGCCAAAAGGTGTTAACGTTCAGGAGCCGACTACGCCACCTAATATGCATAATGGAATGAAATGACAAAGAATAATTGAGGAGGAGAGGAAACATTAGAGCAGCACACTATCATGGTCATGTCTCTACGGGCCCTGGTTGAAAGCAGCCTGGACAAGGACCAGGGAGTCCTTTCAGACACAACCATGGAAAAGGAAACATCATGGTGTACCCTGACTGGACAGAACATTAAGAACACCTGCTCTTTCCATGACATAGACTGACCAGGTGAATCCAGGTGAAAGCTATGATCCCTTATTGATGTCACTTGTTAAATCCACTTCAATTGGTGTAGATGAAGGGGGAGGAGACGGGTTAAAGAAAGATCTTTAAGCCTTGAGACAACTGAGACATGGATTGTGTCTGTGTGCCATTCAGAGGGTGAATGGGCAAGACAAAAGATTTAAGTGCCTTTGAACAGGGTATGTTAGTAGGTGCCAGGTGCACCGGTTTGTGTCAAGAACTGCAACGCTGCTGGGTTTTTCACACTCAACAGTTTCCTGTGTGTATCAAGAATGGTCCACCACCCGAAGGACATCCAGCCAACTTGACACAACTGTAGGAAGCATTGGAGTCAACATGGGTCAGCATCCCTGTGGAACGCTTTCCACACCTTGTAGAGTCCATGTCCTGACAAATTGATGCTGTTCTACGTGCGAAAGGGGGGTTGCAACTCAATATTAGGTTGGTAATCTGCAGACTCAGACGGTATCTATGACAGTGTTGATCTTTTCATGTAATAGATAGTAGCCATCCTCATCAGTACCAAGCTAGTCAGAGACGGCCTGATCTCATCTAGCCCAAACTAAACCACATAGAGGGAGAGGGTCTGATTTAGGCAGAGGACGTCACTCAGTCAGACCCCCTTGTGTAAGGTAAACTAGCTCATTCAGACCCCCTTGTGTAAGGTAAACTAGCTCAGTCAGACCCCCTTGTGTAAGGTAAACTAGCTCAGTCAGACCCCCTTGTGTAAGGTAAACTAGCTCAGTCAGACCCCCTTGTGTAAGGTAAACTAGCTCAGTCAGACCCCCTTGTGTAAGGTATACTAGCTCTGTCAGACCCCCTTGTGTAAGGTAAACTAGTTCAGTCAGACCCCCTTGTGTAAGGTAAACTAGCTCAGTCAGACCCCCTTGTGTAAGGTAAACTAGCTCAGTCAGACCCCCTTGTGTAAGGTAAACTAGCTCTGTCAGACCCCCTTGTGTAAGGTAAACTAGCTCTGTCAGACCCCCTTGTGTAAGGTAAACTAGCTCAGTCAGACCCCCTTGTGTAAGGTAAACTAGCTCAGTCAGACCCCCTTGTGTAAGGTAAACTAGCTCAGTCAGACCCCCTTGTGTAAGGTAAACTAGCTCCGTCAGACCCCCTTGTGTAAGGTAAACTAGCTCAGTCAGACCCCCTTGTGTAAGGTAAATTAGCTCAGTCAGACCCCCTTGTGTAAGGTAAACTAGCTCAGTCAATGTAGAGGACGGAAGGATCATTCAACTCACTGCATAGAGGCCAAATTTGGAGCGATGCTTGGCTGAGAATCTGCACTCTTAATTAGGGTTCAACATGGTCAGCCAACCTTCAGCCATGGGGGTTGGGGAGGCTACAGATACAAGCCTCCCCAGGCCCCTTATACCCCCCCCCCCCCCCCCCCCCCCCCTAGCCAGCCAGTCAGCTAACCAGCCAGCCAGGAGCCAGCTAGACAGCCAGTCAGCTAACCAGCCAGCCAGGAGCCAGCTAGACAGCCAGTCAGCTAACCAGCCAGCCAGGAGTCAGCTAGACAGCCAGTCAGCTAACCTGCCAGCCAGGAGTCAGCTAGACAGCCAGTCAGCTAACCGGCCAGCCAGGAGCCAGCTAGACAGCCAGTCAGCTAACCAGCCAGTCAGGAGCCAGCTAGACAGCCAGTCAGCTAACCAGCCAGCCAGGAGCCAGCTAGACAGCCAGTCAGCTAACCAGCCAGCCAGGAGTCAGCTAGACAGCCAGTCAGCTAACCTGCCAGCCAGGAGTCAGCTAGACAGCCAGTCAGCTAACCGGCCAGCCAGGAGCCAGCTAGACAGCCAGTCAGCTAACCGGCCAGCCAGGAGCCAGCTAGACAGCCAGTCAGCTAACCGGCCAGCCAGGAGCCAGCTAGACAGCCAGTCAGCTAAACAGCCAGCCAGCTAGCTAGACAGCCAGTCAGCCAGCATGAAAGGCAGGCCCCCTATAGGCCTCCCCAGTCAGCCAGTCAGCCAGCCAGGCTACCTATAGGCCACCCCAGACAGACAGCCAGCTAGCAATTACCACTTTCCCCCTCCACCACCACCTGCCGACCCAGCAATCACCACTCCACATACCCAACACTTCTCCCAAACCCTCACCACCACCTCTCCCTCCTGAACCCAGCACCACTGCCTCCCCAATCTGCCTCCTCTCCGTCCCTCCCTCCCTCCCTCCCTCACCACCACCCTTCCCCACCCCTCCCTCCCTCTCCAGATGGTCCGGCTGCCTGTTGACCAGAGAGCCAGCTGAAGGTCCTTGTAGCAGTATAAGTACAGAGTGGATTTGAAGAGGTCACCAGGGCTCAATAGACACCTCTTAGTGGCTGGGCTATTTCTGGCTCCGCTCTGGGGCCTGGTCGCATTCCTTCCTGCCTGCCCTGCCTGTACAGACCAGATGTGCGTCCCAAATGCCACCCTATTTCCTAAATAGTGAGTTACTTTTGACCAGGGTCCATAGGGCCCAAAGTAGTGCACTAACTGGGGTGCAATTTGGGATAAAACCCAGATGTGTTAGAGAGAGCGTTCCGTATGGCAGTGTAAACAGATGGCCTTGGCCTCAGTACTGTACTGGTCTCTAGGAGGAGAAGGAGGAGGAGGAGGAGGAGGAAGGAGGAGGAGGAAGAGGAAGGAGGAAGAGGAAGAAGAGGAAGGAGGAAGAGGAAGAGGAAGGAGGAAGAGGAGGAGGACGAGGAGGAGGTGGAGGAGGACGAGGAGGAGGAGGAGGAAGGAGGAAGAGGAAGAGGAAGGAGGAAGAGGAAGAAGAGGAAGGAGGAAGAGGAAGAGGAAGAAGAGGAAGGAGGAAGAGGAAGAGGAAGGAGGAAGAGGAGGAGGACGAGGAGGAGGTGGAGGAGGAGGAGGAGGAGGAAGGAGGAGGAGGAAGAGGAAGGAGGAAGAGGAAGAAGAGGAAGGAGGAAGAGGAAGAGGAAGAAGAGGAAGGAGGAAGAGGAGGAGGACGAGGAGGACGGGGAGGAGGTGGAGGAGGACGAGGAGGAGGAGGTGGAGGAGGAGGAGGAGGAGGAGGACGAGGAGGAGGTGGAGGACGAGGAGGCTTTTTGTCATGATTATTATTTGAATTTAGTGACAATTGGAGAAACAGCTTGAGCCGTGCTGATAATTTGAAAAGTATGAAAGCCAGCGGTCCAATAGGCTTTAGCGTATACAATTCCCATGTAGCCTTGATTACAAGTTTGAACAGGGGAATGTGAGATTGAATCTACACCTCGATTAGGCTGATTAGAAATCCTCATTATTCTGTTTAAGGATGTACATTTTGAGCGTCATTCTTTTTTATATAGTCTACACTTTCTTGCTCTAAACTTGTAACTGAAGTGGGACGGTGAGGCTTCGTGAAAAATTATAACAAGGGCAGCTGCTCACCGACATGACAGCTCTCACGTTCCACTTCTGACCTCACCAAAATATCAGCTATGCGAGTGTCTGCTGTTGATCTGATTGAATCTAGGTCTATGACGACAAAAAAATACAAAAATCACTGTTTGCTTCCAATGCAAGATGGTCTCCCATGTCGACAGAAACAAAATGTCCGCCTCATCTCATCTAGTTGGGTTATTTCTATTGTGAGCAGCCTTGTGAAACTTTGAACCCCCATTTCAAACATTTTCACACGTCTGTCAGTAGAAAGGTCTCATGACAGTGATCCCTCTAAATATAAAGTTGGTTCCCGTTCCTTTCTGTTTCAGGAATAGACGTTTCCACTGCCAGCTGGGTCGGGTGAGGTCTGGAGGACTGGGGTCAGTCCTAGTGCACAACTACTTGAACAGATGGGTCCCTACGGAGAGGTCGGGGTTTGAGGTCTGGAGGACCGGGGTCGGTCCCTACGGAGAGGTCGGGGTTTGAGGTCTGGAGGACCGGGGTCGGTCCCTACGGAACAGTCCCACTGGGCTTCTGTCCCAAATGGCATTCTATTCCCTATATAGTGCACTACTTTAGACCAGAGCCCATCATTGGCATAGCGCTTAGCCGCCACGTAGAGCTTGACCGGGGCCCATCATTGGCATAGCGCTTAGCCACTCCGTAGAGCTTGACCGGGGCACATCATTGGCATAGCACTTAGCCGCTCCGTAGAGCTTGACCGGGGCACATCATTGGCATAGCGCTTAGCCGCTCCGTAGAGCTTCACCAGGGCACATCGGAGGAAAGAGGAATCCCAGTTCATTGAGTTGCTGATAGTGGAAGAGACCGCGGGTATGAAACTCCGAATCACTTTTAATAGGTTGTTCCTATGGTTTTAAACTCTGCTAGGCAGACAGGTGGTCTTGGATGGAGGGAGCTGTGTTGTTATCTCCTATGGTTTTAAACTCTGCTAGGCAGACAGGTGGTCTTGGATGGAGGGAGCTGTGTTGTTATCTCCTATGGTTTTAAACTCTGCTAGGCAGACAGGTGGTCTTGGATGGAGGGAGCTGTGTTGTTATCTCCTATGGTTTTAAACTCTGCTAGGCAGACAGGTGGTCTTGGATGGAGGGAGCTGTGTTGTTATCTCCTATGGTTTTAAACTCTGCTAGGCAGACAGGTGGTCTTGGATGGAGGGAGCTGTGTTGTTATCTCCTATGGTTTTAAACTCTGCTAGGCAGACAGGTGGTCTTGGATGGAGGGAGCTGTGTTGTTATCTCCTATGGTTTTAAACTCTGCTAGGCAGACAGGTGGTCTTGGATGGAGGGAGCTGTGTTGTTATCTCCTATGGTTTTAAACTCTGCTAGGCAGACAGGTGGTCTTGGATGGAGGGAGCTGTGTTGTTATCTCCTATGGTTTTAAACTCTGCTAGGCAGACAGGTGGTCTTGGATGGAGGGAGCTGTGTTGTTATCTCCTATGGTTTTAAACTCTGCTAGGCAGACAGGTGGTCTTGGATGGAGGGAGCTGTGTTGTTATCTCCTATGGTTTTAAACTCTGCTAGGCAGACAGGTGGTCTTGGATGGAGGGAGCTGTGTTGTTATCTCCTATGGTTTTAAACTCTGCTAGGCAGACAGGTGGTCTTGGATGGAGGGAGCTGTGTTGTTATCTCCTATGGTTTTAAACTCTGCTAGGCAGACAGGTGGTCTTGGATGGAGGGAGCTGTGTTGTTATCTCCTATGGTTTTAAACTCTGCTAGGCAGACAGGTGGTCTTGGATGGAGGGAGCTGTGTTGTTATCTCCTATGGTTTTAAACTCTGCTAGGCAGACAGGTGGTCTTGGATGGAGGGAGCTGTGTTGTTATCTCCTATGGTTTTAAACTCTGCTAGGCAGACAGGTGGTCTTGGATGGAGGGAGCTGTGTTGTTATCTCCTATGGTTGTGGGTAACAGCCTTGTCCCCAATTAAACTCTAATAAACCTCACTTCTCCAGGTCTGCGTCCCAAAACGGCTCCATATTCCCTTTGTGGTCCACTACATCTCCAGGGCTCCTTCCCAAAACGGCTCCATATTCCCTTTGTGGTCCACTACATCTCCAGGGCTGCGTCCCAAAACGGCTCCATATTCTCTTTATGGTCCTCTACTTCTCCAGGTCTGCGTCCCAAAACGGCTCCATATTCCCTTCAAACCCTGTGGTTTGAACTGGAGGTCACCACCCACCCTGTGGTTTGAACTGGAGGACACCACCCACCCTGTGGTTTGAACTGGAGGTCACCACCCACCCTGTGGTTTGAACTGGAGGACACCACCCACCCTGTGGTTTGAACTGGAGGACACCACCCACCCTGTGGTTTGAACTGGAGGACACCACCCACCCTGTGGTTTGAACTGGAGGACACCACCCACCCTGTGGTTTGAACTGGAGGACACCACCCACCCTGTGGTTTGAACTGGAGGACACCACCCACCCCGTGGTTTGAACTGGAGGACACCACCCACCCTGTGGTTTGAACTGGAGGACACCACCCACCCCGTGGTTTGAACTGGAGGACACCACCCACCCTGTGGTTTGAACTGGAGGACACCACCCACCCTGTGGTTTGAACTGGAGGACACCACCCACCCCGTGGTTTGAACTGGAGGACACCACCCACCCTGTGGTTTGAACTGGAGTCCCTTGGCTCATTGCCACCAAAACAATGCCTTCAAAACAACATGGCCCATCCCTGGCAGCAGCCCAACCCACTCTCCACATTCAAGATCTCCTCTCTAATTTCTGGCGTCCCTTCGAGCCTTCTCCCCTCAGACTGCAGAGATGGAGGGACAATCTAATAATCCTTCACCCTCTCAGCCTCGCAGTCTCTCAGTCTGCTGCTTCTTTAGCACATCAATCAACATCATTGAGCCCTAATGTATCCTCTATGAACTGCTTAGCCGTGCCTGAGATGCCTCACCCCTTACAGAGACTCATCAGAGGGCTTCTTGGAGGAGCTAGGACGGAAGAGAGGAGCAGAAAACCAAAGCAAATCTCTCTTAGGGTTTCATGAATCACTCAATGCTGTAGTGGACAGTTTGTCCAAATTAACTTCTCCACCAATCAAAGCCCAATAACTCCCAAACCCCTCCCTTGAATCAGTCTGTAGTGACTGGTCTTCAAACCCTCCCTTGAATCAGTCTGTAGTGACTGGTCTTCAAACCCTCCCTTGAATCAGTCTGTAGTAACTGGTCTTCAAACCCTCCCTTGAACCAGTCTGTAGTAACTGGCCTTCAAACCCTCCCTTCAATCAGTCTACAGTAACTGGTCTTCAAACCCTCCCTTGAATCAGTCTACAGTAACTGGTCTACAAACCCTCCCTTGAATCAGTCTGTAGTAACTGGTCTTCAGATAATTTGGTGATTTATCATTTATTAATCTGTTAAAAACTGCACGTTCCCGCATCTTATGTGCAGCACACACAGACCTACAGTATAGGCGGGTAACCGTAGCAACAGGGAGAGGGTTACGTAAAGGTTAGATGGTCAGGGAAGAACAGGTAATTGTATTTATCTAGACAGCTCTACATTACAGCTCAATCTAAAGAGTAGAGCTCAACACAACACACACACACACACACACACACACACACACACACACACACACACACACACACACAGAGCTTTACATTACACGAGTCTAAAAGCAACACAGATGCTTCTCACACACAGTGGCCTATATCTGCAGGACATGTAGTAGAGATAATGAATAACTAGGAGGAATGTTGTTTGTTTGGCCATATGGGAAACATCACTACATACACACACTGACAGCTCTGCATGAATAAGAAGAGGACTGACAACAGCCTCACTCAAGGGAAATGTTTCAGAAAACCCGGAAGCTTTTACCTGAATGATTTCTTCAACTATTTGTGGTCTCCTCACACGTTATCCTATCCGGTCAAAGAGAGACAGACAGACAGACACAGGCATATTCGGGAAAGAGCTGTAAGTAACCATTTCACTGGACTGTTTCACACCTGTTGTATCCTGTGCACCTGACAAATAAACGTTGATTTGATGTTGAGTTTACGTTACAATTGACTGGCTGTTTGGCTGTTGGACTGAAATGGCTCTTCTTTGACAGAGACTAACCAGAGGAATCCAAGACGTTCCTTTATCTATCAAATAATGGAAAGCCGTTAGAGATGGACAAAGACTACATGCCTGTCAGGTCTATGAGTCAACTGATACAACTGTCCGTTCTAGCAGGACCTCTACTGTCTTATTGTTGAGGACACATAAAGAGGTCTTTGTTCCCCACCTGCAGATGACTCTGACAGTTTGGTTATGACCCAAATGGGACCGTATGGGCCCTGGTCAAAAGAAGTGTCCTAGATAGGGAAATAGGTTGCATTAAGGAAGCTGGTACTGTTGTGTTCTGGGAACAATAATAACGCTGTTATCGTCCAGTGAAGGTGTTCCCGTGTTGTCTCTGGTTACAGGACTGACCGTTAGATCTTCTCAGGATGGTTGAAGGTGTTCCCGTGTTGTCTCTGGTTACAGGACTGACCGTTAGATCTTCTCAGGATGGTTGAAGGTGTTCCCGTGTTGTCTCTGGTTACAGGACTGACCGTTAGATCTTCTCAGGATGGTTGAAGGTGTTCCCGTGTTGTCTCTGGTTACAGGACTGACCGTTAGATCTTCTCAGGATGGTTGAAGGTGTTCCCGTGTTGTCTCTGGTTACAGGACTGACCGTTAGATCTTCTCAGGATGGTTGAAGGTGTTCCCGTGTTGTCTCTGGTTACAGGACTGACCGTTAGATCTTCTCAGGATGGTTGAAGGTGTTCCCGTGTTGTCTCTGGTTACAGGACTGACCGTTAGATCTTCTCAGGATGGTTGAAGGTGTTCCCGTGTTGTCTCTGGTTACAGGACTGACCGTTAGATCTTCTCAGGATGGTTGAAGGTGTTCCCGTGTTGTCTCTGGTTACAGGACTGACCGTTAGATCTTCTCAGGATGGTTGAAGGTGTTCCCGTGTTGTCTCTGGTTACAGGACTGACCGTTAGATCTTCTCAGGATGGTTGAAGGTGTTCCCGTGTTGTCTCTGGTTACAGGACTGACCGTTAGATCTTCTCAGGATGGTTGAAGGTGTTCCCGTGTTGTCTCTGGTTACAGGACTGACCGTTAGATCTTCTCAGGATGGTTGAAGGTGTTCCCGTGTTGTCTCTGGTTACAGGACTGACCGTTAGATCTTCTCAGGATGGTTGAAGGTGTTCCCGTGTTGTCTCTGGTTACAGGACTGACCGTTAGATCTTCTCAGGATGGTTGAAGGTGTTCCCGTGTTGTCTCTGGTTACAGGACTGACCGTTAGATCTTCTCAGGATGGTTGAAGGTGTTCCCGTGTTGTCTCTGGTTACAGGACTGACCGTTAGATCTTCTCAGGATGGTTGAAGGTGTTCCCGTGTTGTCTCTGGTTACAGGACTGACCGTTAGATCTTCTCAGGATGGTTGAAGGTGTTCCCGTGTTGTCTCTGGTTACAGGACTGACCGTTAGATCTTCTCAGGATGGTTGAAGGTGTTCCCGTGTTGTCTCTGGTTACAGGACTGACCGTTAGATCTTCTCAGGATGGTTGAAGGTGTTCCCGTGTTGTCTCTGGTTACAGGACTGACCGTTAGATCTTCTCAGGATGGTTGAAGGTGTTCCCGTGTTGTCTCTGGTTACAGGACTGACCGTTAGATCTTCTCAGGATGGTTGAAGGTGTTCCCGTGTTGTCTCTGGTTACAGGACTGACCGTTAGATCTTCTCAGGATGGTTGAAGGTGTTCCCGTGTTGTCTCTGGTTACAGGACTGACCGTTAGATCTTCTCAGGATGGTTGAAGGTGTTCCCGTGTTGTCTCTGGTTACAGGACTGACCGTTAGATCTTCTCAGGATGGTTGAAGGTGTTCCCGTGTTGTCTCTGGTTACAGGACTGACCGTTAGATCTTCTCAGGATGGTTGAAGGTGTTCCCGTGTTGTCTCTGGTTACAGGACTGACCGTTAGATCTTCTCAGGATGGTTGAAGGTGTTCCCGTGTTGTCTCTGGTTACAGGACTGACCGTTAGATCTTCTCAGGATGGTTGAAGGTGTTCCCGTGTTGTCTCTGGTTACAGGACTGACCGTTAGATCTTCTCAGGATGGTTGAAGGTGTTCCCGTGTTGTCTCTGGTTACAGGACTGACCGTTAGATCTTCTCAGGATGGTTGAAGGTGTTCCCGTGTTGTCTCTGGTTACAGGACTGACCGTTAGATCTTCTCAGGATGGTTGAAGGTGTTCCCGTGTTGTCTCTGGTTACAGGACTGACCGTTAGATCTTCTCAGGATGGTTGAAGGTGTTCCCGTGTTGTCTCTGGTTACAGGACTGACCGTTAGATCTTCTCAGGATGGTTGAAGGTGTTCCCGTGTTGTCTCTGGTTACAGGACTGACCGTTAGATCTTCTCAGGATGGTTGAAGGTGTTCCCGTGTTGTCTCTGGTTACAGGACTGACCGTTAGATCTTCTCAGGATGGTTGAAGGTGTTCCCGTGTTGTCTCTGGTTACAGGACTGACCGTTAGATCTTCTCAGGATGGTTGAAGGTGTTCCCGTGTTGTCTCTGGTTACAGGACTGACCGTTAGATCTTCTCAGGATGGTTGAAGGTGTTCCCGTGTTGTCTCTGGTTACAGGACTGACCGTTAGATCTTCTCAGGATGGTTGAAGGTGTTCCCGTGTTGTCTCTGGTTACAGGACTGACCGTTAGATCTTCTCAGGATGGTTGAAGGTGTTCCCGTGTTGTCTCTGGTTACAGGACTGACCGTTAGATCTTCTCAGGATGGTTGAAGGTGTTCCCGTGTTGTCTCTGGTTACAGGACTGACCGTTAGATCTTCTCAGGATGGTTGAAGGTGTTCCCGTGTTGTCTCTGGTTACAGGACTGACCGTTAGATCTTCTCAGGATGGTTGAAGGTGTTCCCGTGTTGTCTCTGGTTACAGGACTGACCGTTAGATCTTCTCAGGATGGTTGAAGGTGTTCCCGTGTTGTCTCTGGTTACAGGACTGACCGTTAGATCTTCTCAGGATGGTTGAAGGTGTTCCCGTGTTGTCTCTGGTTACAGGACTGACCGTTAGATCTTCTCAGGATGGTTGAAGGTGTTCCCGTGTTGTCTCTGGTTACAGGACTGACCGTTAGATCTTCTCAGGATGGTTGAAGGTGTTCCCGTGTTGTCTCTGGTTACAGGACTGACCGTTAGATCTTCTCAGGATGGTTGAAGGTGTTCCCGTGTTGTCTCTGGTTACAGGACTGACCGTTAGATCTTCTCAGGATGGTTGAAGGTGTTCCCGTGTTGTCTCTGGTTACAGGACTGACCGTTAGATCTTCTCAGGATGGTTGAAGGTGTTCCCGTGTTGTCTCTGGTTACAGGACTGACCGTTAGATCTTCTCAGGATGGTTGAAGGTGTTCCCGTGTTGTCTCTGGTTACAGGACTGACCGTTAGATCTTCTCAGGATGGTTGAAGGTGTTCCCGTGTTGTCTCTGGTTACAGGACTGACCGTTAGATCTTCTCAGGATGGTTGAAGGTGTTCCCGTGTTGTCTCTGGTTACAGGACTGACCGTTAGATCTTCTCAGGATGGTTGAAGGTGTTCCCGTGTTGTCTCTGGTTACAGGACTGACCGTTAGATCTTCTCAGGATGGTTGAAGGTGTTCCCGTGTTGTCTCTGGTTACAGGACTGACCGTTAGATCTTCTCAGGATGGTTGAAGGTGTTCCCGTGTTGTCTCTGGTTACAGGACTGACCGTTAGATCTTCTCAGGATGGTTGAAGGTGTTCCCGTGTTGTCTCTGGTTACAGGACTGACCGTTAGATCTTCTCAGGATGGTTGAAGGTGTTCCCGTGTTGTATCTGGTTACAGGACTGACCTTTAGATCTTCTCAGGATGGTTGAAGGTGTTCCCGTGTTGTCTCTGGTTACAGGACTGACCGTTAGATCTTCTCAGGATGGTTGAAGGTGTTCCCGTGTTGTCTCTGGTTACAGGACTGACCGTTAGATCTTCTCAGGATGGTTGAAGGTGTTCCCGTGTTGTCTCTGGTTACAGGACTGACCGTTAGATCTTCTCAGGATGGTTGAAGGTGTTCCCGTGTTGTCTCTGGTTACAGGACTGACCGTTAGATCTTCTCAGGATGGTTGAAGGTGTTCCCGTGTTGTCTCTGGTTACAGGACTGACCGTTAGATCTTCTCAGGATGGTTGAAGGTGTTCCCGTGTTGTCTCTGGTTACAGGACTGACCGTTAGATCTTCTCAGGATGGTTGAAGGTGTTCCCGTGTTGTCTCTGGTTACAGGACTGACCGTTAGATCTTCTCAGGATGGTTGAAGGTGTTCCCGTGTTGTCTCTGGTTACAGGACTGACCGTTAGATCTTCTCAGGATGGTTGAAGGTGTTCCCGTGTTGTCTCTGGTTACAGGACTGACCGTTAGATCTTCTCAGGATGGTTGAAGGTGTTCCCGTGTTGTCTCTGGTTACAGGACTGACCGTTAGATCTTCTCAGGATGGTTGAAGGTGTTCCCGTGTTGTCTCTGGTTACAGGACTGACCGTTAGATCTTCTCAGGATGGTTGAAGGTGTTCCCGTGTTGTCTCTGGTTACAGGACTGACCGTTAGATCTTCTCAGGATGGTTGAAGGTGTTCCCGTGTTGTCTCTGGTTACAGGACTGACCGTTAGATCTTCTCAGGATGGTTGAAGGTGTTCCCGTGTTGTCTCTGGTTACAGGACTGACCGTTAGATCTTCTCAGGATGGTTGAAGGTGTTCCCGTGTTGTCTCTGGTTACAGGACTGACCGTTAGATCTTCTCAGGATGGTTGAAGGTGTTCCCGTGTTGTCTCTGGTTACAGGACTGACCGTTAGATCTTCTCAGGATGGTTGAAGGTGTTCCCGTGTTGTCTCTGGTTACAGGACTGACCGTTAGATCTTCTCAGGATGGTTGAAGGTGTTCCCGTGTTGTCTCTGGTTACAGGACTGACCGTTAGATCTTCTCAGGATGGTTGAAGGTGTTCCCGTGTTGTCTCTGGTTACAGGACTGACCGTTAGATCTTCTCAGGATGGTTGAAGGTGTTCCCGTGTTGTCTCTGGTTACAGGACTGACCGTTAGATCTTCTCAGGATGGTTGAAGGTGTTCCCGTGTTGTCTCTGGTTACAGGACTGACCGTTAGATCTTCTCAGGATGGTTGAAGGTGTTCCCGTGTTGTCTCTGGTTACAGGACTGACCGTTAGATCTTCTCAGGATGGTTGAAGGTGTTCCCGTGTTGTCTCTGGTTACAGGACTGACCGTTAGATCTTCTCAGGATGGTTGAAGGTGTTCCCGTGTTGTCTCTGGTTACAGGACTGACCGTTAGATCTTCTCAGGATGGTTGAAGGTGTTCCCGTGTTGTCTCTGGTTACAGGACTGACCGTTAGATCTTCTCAGGATGGTTGAAGGTGTTCCCGTGTTGTCTCTGGTTACAGGACTGACCGTTAGATCTTCTCAGGATGGTTGAAGGTGTTCCCGTGTTGTCTCTGGTTACAGGACTGACCGTTAGATCTTCTCAGGATGGTTGAAGGTGTTCCCGTGTTGTCTCTGGTTACAGGACTGACCATTTTCTCAGGATGGTTGTAACCCATACCTCTCCAGTGGCAGGCTATTAGCATAGTCTGAAAAGCTATTTTCTCCTCTCCAACTGACATCTGTCAGTCTACTGCAGTACTGTGTATTGTTGGTTGGTGTCATTAGCCTTTACTCTTCCATTATTCTGTTGGTTGATGTCATTACCTTTATTCTTCTGTCTCTGTTGGTTGATGTCATTACCTTTATTCTTCTGTCTCTGTTGGTTGATGTCATTACCTTTATTCTTCTGTCTCTGTTGGTTGATGTCGTTACCTTTATTCTTCTGTCTCTGTTGGTTGGTGTCATTACCTTTATTCTTCTGTCTCTGTTGGTTGATGTCATTACCTTTATTCTTCCATTATTCTGTTGGTTGATGTCATTACCTTTATTCTTCTGTCTCTGTTGGTTGATGTCGTTACCTTTATTCTTCTGTCTCGGTTGGTTGATGTCATTACCTTTATTCTTCTGTCTCTGTTGGTTGGTGTCATTACCTTTATTCTTCTGTCTCTGTTGGTTGATGTCGTTACCTTTATTCTTCTGTCTCTGTTGGTTGGTGTCATTACCTTTATTCTTCCATTATTGTGTTGGTTGATGTCATTACCTTTATTCTTCTGTCTCTGTTGGTTGATGTCATTACCTTTATTATTCTGTCTCTGTTGGTTGATGTCATTACCTTTATTCTTCTGTCTCTGTTGGTTGATGTCATTACCTTTATTCTTCCATTATTCTGTTGGTTGATGTCATTACCTTTATTCTTCTGTCTCTGTTGGTTGATGTCATTACCTTTATTCTTCTGTCTCTGTTGGTTGATGTCATTACCTTTATTCTTCTGTCTCTGTTGGTTGATGTCATTACCTTTATTCTTCTGTCTCTGTTGGTTGGTGTCATTACCTTTATTCTTCTGTCTCTGTTGGTTGATGTCATTACCTTTATTCTTCTGTCTCTGTTGGTTGATGTCATTACCTTTATTCTTCTGTCTCTGTTGGTTGATGTCATTACCTTTATTCTTCCATTATTCTGTTGGTTGATGTCATTACCTTTATTCTTCCATTATTCTGTTGGTTGATGTCATTACCTTTATTCTTCTGTCTCTGTTGGTTGATGTCATTACCTTTATTCTTCTGACTCTGTTGGTTGATGTCATTACCTTTATTCTTCTGTCTCTGTTGGTTGATGTCATTACCTTTATTCTTCCATTATTCTGTTGGTTGATGTCATTACCTTTATTCTTCCATTATTGTGTTGGTTGATGTCATTACCTTTATTCTTCTGTCTCTGTTGGTTGATGTCATTACCTTTATTCTTCTGTCTCTGTTGGTTGATGTCATTACCTTTATTCTTCCATTATTCTGTTGGTTGATGTCATTACCTTTATTCTTCCATTATTGTGTTGGTTGATGTCATTACCTTTATTCTTCTGTCTCTGTTGGTTGATGTCATTACCTTTATTATTCTGTCTCTGTTGGTTGATGTCATTACCTTTATTCTTCTGTCTCTGTTGGTTGATGTCATTACCTTTATTCTTCTGTCTCTGTTGGTTGATATCATCAGTCAACGCCTCGGTTTATGTTAAGATGTGTCAAATGGTGTGTTGGCATGGTTACGGTAATATTATGGGATGCTGATACGCTGAGTACCTAGGAGTCACAAGCAGCGGGCCTGTAACAATGAGGTTAACCCTCTATCTCCCCTCTCATTGGCCAGGAACAATGAAGTCCATGCAGGGTAACTCTCCATCTCCCCTCTCATTGGCCAGGAACAACGAAGTCCATGCAGGGTAACTCTCCATCTCCCCTCTCATTGGCCTGTAACAACGAAGTCCATGCAGGTTAACTCTCTATCTCCCCTCTCATTGGCCAGGAACAATGAAGTCCATGCAGGTGTAACAGGGTTGGTTATGTTTCCACTTGCCTCTAAAGAAATGTGTACTTAATGTTCAAGCATTCGTATTGGTTGGTTCAACTGATGACAATAAGGTGTGTTGTGATTGGCCCCGCTTGCAGATAGGGGGAGATCGCGAACGTCAGGTCTTCCCAGTATGAAAATGTGATGCAAGGGGTAGGTCACGTTCTGAATACTGTTTTATATTTTATATTTTACAATGTGTTCAAGTTTGCTGTACGTTACTGATTTATACATGTGTGGGTATATGGTACCTGTTAGGGATTGAGGGGCTTTCTGGAATGTGCTTTGGCATATGATTGCTGTAGATAAGTGTTAGCTAGCATACACCGTTGTAATGGTCACATAAGCCCACTGCTAACACAGTTGTCTTCATGCTACAGCTTTTGCCATCGACAGCCATCAGTATCATTAAGCCCTGCACAACTACCGTGCTGTTTCTCATTTAACAACAGGTATTTACACATGTTATATTTTGTATTGTATTTTTGTATTTTGTGACCCAGTATGAAAATGTGATGCAAGGGCTTTTGTCATCGACAGCCATCAGTATCATTAAGCCCTGCACAACTACCGTGCTGTTTCTCATTTAACAACAGGAATAAATGATGCTCAACTGGGACCGCTGGCTGATGTGATTTATTAGGAGAAAACACAACGCAAGGAGAGTACGCTATACATCTGTTACACAGGTTAACTCTCCATCTCCCCTCTCATTGGCAGTGACTGCATGGACGTGTGAGGAGACAGCTCTTTATTTAGCAGCAGTGACTGTATGCACATGTGGGAGGTGTGAGGAGACAGCTCTTTATTTAGCAGAAGTGAAAAGTTGCACTCACTGAATGCTAGAGGTCAGAGGGGTATTTCAAGACTTGCTTGATAGTGACTCCGTTTTATAAGAATATGTGGTTATTACCTCTCTCTCTCTAGCATCTGACACCATCTGGGAGAATAGGTGGTTATTACCGCTCTCTAGCATCTGACACCATCTGGGAGAATAGGTGGTTATTACCTCTCTCTCTAGCATCTGACACCATCTGGGAGAATAGATGGTTATTACCTCTCTCTAGCATCTGACACCATCTGGGAGAATAGGTGGTTATTACCTCTCTCTAGCATCTGACACCATCTGGGAGAATAGGTGGTTATTACCTCTCTCTCTAGCATCTGACACCATCTGGGAGAATAGGTGGTTATTACCACTCTCTCTCTAGCATCTGACACCATCTGGGAGAATAGGTGGTTATTACCTCTCTCTCTAGCATCTGACACCATCTGGGAGAATAGGTGGTTATTACCTCTCTCTCTCTAGCATCTGACACCATCTGGGAGAATAGGTGGTTATTACCTCTCTCTCTCTAGCATCTGACACCATCTGGGAGAATAGGTGGTTATTACCTCTCTCTCTCTAGCATCTGACACCATCTGGGAGAATAGGTGGTTATTACCTCTCTCTAGCATCTGACACAATCTGGGAGAATAGGTGGTTATTACCTCTCTCTCTAGCATCTGACACCAACTGGGAGAATAGGTGGTTATTACCTCTCTCTTTAGCATCTGACACCAACTGGGAGAATAGGTGGTTATTACCTCTCTCTCTAGCATCTGACACCATCTGGGAGAATAGGTGGTTATTACCGCTCTCTAGCATCTGACACCATCTGGGAGAATAGGTGGTTATTACCTCTCTCTCTAGCATCTGACACCATCTGGGAGAATAGATGGTTATTACCTCTCTCTAGCATCTGACACCATCTGGGAGAATAGGTGGTTATTACCTCTCTCTAGCATCTGACACCATCTGGGAGAATAGGTGGTTATTACCTCTCTCTCTAGCATCTGACACCATCTGGGAGAATAGGTGGTTATTACCACTCTCTCTCTAGCATCTGACACCATCTGGGAGAATAGGTGGTTATTACCTCTCTCTCTAGCATCTGACACCATCTGGGAGAATAGGTGGTTATTACCTCTCTCTCTCTAGCATCTGACACCATCTGGGAGAATAGGTGGTTATTACCTCTCTCTCTCTAGCATCTGACACCATCTGGGAGAATAGGTGGTTATTACCTCTCTCTCTCTAGCATCTGACACCATCTGGGAGAATAGGTGGTTATTACCTCTCTCTAGCATCTGACACAATCTGGGAGAATAGGTGGTTATTACCTCTCTCTCTAGCATCTGACACCAACTGGGAGAATAGGTGGTTATTACCTCTCTCTCTAGCATCTGACACCAACTGGGAGAATAGGTGGTTATTACCTCTCTCTCTAGCATCTGACACCATCTGGGAGAATAGGTGGTTATTACCTCTCTCTAGCATCTGACACCATCTGGGAGAATAGGTGGTTATTACCTCTCTCTCTAGCATCTGACACCATCTGGGAGAATAGGTGGTTATTACCTCTCTATCTAGCATCTGACACCAACTGGGAGAATAGGTGGTTATTACCTCTCTCTCTAGCATCTGACACCGTCTGGGAGAATAGGTGGTTATTACCTCTCTCTAGCATCTGACACCATCTGGGAGAATAGGTGGTTATTACCTCTCTCTAGCATCTGACACCATCTGGGAGAATAGGTGGTTATTACCTCTCTCTCTCTAGTATCTGACACCATCTGGGAGAATAGGTGGTTATTACCTCTCTCTAGCATCTGACACCATCTGGGAGAATAGGTGGTTATTACCTCACTCTCTCTCTAGTTCTGACACCATCTGGGAGAATAGGTGGTTATTACCTCTCTCTCTCTCTAGCATCTGACACCATCTGGGAGAATAGGTGGTTATTACCGCTCTCTCTCTAGCATCTGACACCATCTGGGAGAATAGGTGGTTCTTACCTCTCTCTCTAGCATCTGACACCATCTGGGAGAATAGGTGGTTATTACCTCTCTCTCTAGCATCTGACACCATCTGGGAGAATAGGTGGTTATTACCTCTCTCTCTCTAGCATCTGAAACCATCTGGGAGAACAGATGGTTATTACCGCTCTCTAGCATCTGACACCATCTGGGAGAATAGGTGGTTATTACCTCTCTCTCTAGCATCTGACACCATCTGGGAGAATAGGTGGTTATTACCTCTCTCTCTAGCATCTGACACCATCTGGGAGAATAGGTGGTTATTACCTCTCTCTCTCTAGCATCTGACACCATCTGGGAGAATAGGTGGTTATTACCCCTCTCTCTCTAGCATCTGACACCAACTGGGAGAATAGGTGGTTATTACCTCTCTCTCTAGCATCTGACACCATCTGGGAGAATAGGTGGTTATTACCTCTCTCTAGCATCTGACACCATCTGGGAGAATAGGTGGTTATTACCTCTCTCTCTAGCATCTGACACCATCTGGGAGAATAGGTGGTTATTACCTCTCTATCTAATATCTGACACCAACTGGGAGAATAGGTGGTTATTACCTCTCTCTCTAGCATCTGACACCATCTGGGAGAATAGGTGGTTATTACCTCTCTCTCTCTAGCATCTGACACCATCTGGGAGAATAGGTGGTTATTACCTCTCTATCTAGCATCTGACACCAACTGGGAGAATAGGTGGTTATTACCTCTCTCTCTAGCATCTGACACCGTCTGGGAGAATAGGTGGTTATTACCTCTCTCTCTAGCATCTGACACCATCTGGGAGAATAGGTGGTTATTACCTCTCTCTAGCATCTGACACCATCTGGTAGAATAGATGGTTATTACCTCTCTCTCTAGCATCTGACACCATCTGGGAGAATAGGTGGTTATTACCTCTCTCTAGCATCTGACACCATCTGGGAGAATAGGTGGTTATTACCTCTCTCTCTAGCATCTGACACCATCTGGGAGAATAGGTGGTTATTACCTCTCTCTAGCATCTGACACCATCTGGGAGAATAGGTGGTTATTACCTCTCTCTCTAGCATCTGACACCATCTGGGACATCTCCATAAGGGTCCAGGCAGTGAAGCCTGACATTTATTTAGCCGTAATTACAATTATTATCAGGGCTTGTTGGTTTCAGTACGCCAGAGTTCCAGTCAGGACAATAATATCCAAGATATTTGTTGGATGGGTTTGTTTGGGGTTTCACACGTTGCAGTCTGGGATGTAAAAGCACCACAGCTTAGTTTTAGCTCAGTGCTTAGTTGACACCAGTTATTTTCATTCCTAAATTCATCTCCAGTGGAGCTGTGCTGTGCACTCAGAGGAATGCATTTGAAATCTATGATCTCTCCCAGAATAGACAGGACAACCAGAGAGAGGTAGGTGGGAATAGAGAGACAACCAGAGAGAGGTAGGGTGGAGTAGAGAGACAACCAGAGAGAGGTAGGTGGGAATAGAGAGACAACCAGAGAGAGGTAGGTGGGAATAGAGAGACAACCAGAGAGAGGTAGGTGGGAATAGAGAGACAACCAGAGAGAGGTAGGTGGGAATAGAGAGACAACCAGAGAGAGGTAGGGGGGAATAGAGAGACAACCAGAGAGAGGTAGGTGGGAATAGAGAGACAACCAGAGAGAGGTAGGTGGGAATAGAGAGACAACCAGAGAGAGGTAGGTGGGAATAGAGAGACAACCAGAGAGAGGTAGGTGGGAATAGAGAGACAACCAGAGAGAGGTAGGTGGGAATAGAGAGACAACCAGAGAGAGGTAGGTGGGAATAGAGAGACAACCAGAGAGAGGTAGGGTGGAATAGAGAGACAACCAGAGAGAGGTAGGTGGGAATAGAGAGACAACCAGAGAGAGGTAGGGTGGAATAGAGAGACAACCAGAGAGAGGTAGGGTGGAATAGAGAGACAACCAGAGAGAGGTAGGGTGGAATAGAGAGACAACCAGAGAGAGGTAGGTGGGAATAGAAACACAACCAGAGAGAGGTAGGTGGGAATAGAGAGACAACCAGAGAGAGGTAGGGGGGAATAGAGAGACAACCAGAGAGAGGTAGGTGGGAATAGAGAGACAACCAGAGAGAGGTAGGGTGGAATAGAGAGACAACCAGAGAGAGGTAGGGTGGAATAGAGAGACAACCAGAGAGAGGTAGGTGGGAATAGAGAGACAACCAGAGAGAGGTAGGTGGGAATGGAAAGACAACCAGAGAGAGGTAGGGTGGAATAGAGAGACAACCAGAGAGAGGTAGGTGGGAATAGAGAGACAACCAGAGAGAGGTAGGTGGGAATAGAGAGACAACCAGAGAGAGGTAGGTGGGAATAGAGAGACAACCAGAGAGAGGTAGGTGGGAATAGAGAGACAACCAGAGAGAGGTAGGTGGGAATAGAGAGACAACCAGAGAGAGGTAGGTGGGAATAGAGAGACAACCAGAGAGAGGTAGGGTAGAATAGAGAGACAACCAGAGAGAGGTAGGTGGGAATAGAGAGACAACCAGAGAGAGGTAGGGGGGAATAGAGAGACAACCAGAGAGGGGTAGGTGGGAATAGAGAGACAACCAGAGAGAGGTAGGGGGGAATAGAGAGACAACCAGAGAGAGGTAGGTGGGAATGGAAAGACAACCAGAGAGAGGTAGGGGGGAATAGAGAGACAACCAGAGAGAGGTAGGGTGGAATAGAGAGACAACCAGAGAGAGGTAGGGAGAATAGAGAGACAACCAGAGAGAGGTAGGTGGGAATGGAAAGACAACCAGAGAGAGGTAGGGGGGAATAGAGAGACAACCAGAGAGAGGTAGGGTGGAATAGAGAGACAACCAGAGAGAGGTAGGTGGGAATAGAGAGACAACCAGAGAGAGGTAGGTGGGAATAGAGAGACAACCAGAGAGAGGTAGGTGGGAATAGAGAGACAACCAGAGAGAGGTAGGTGGGAATAGAGAGACAACCAGAGAGAGGTAGGTGGGAATAGAGAGACAACCAGAGAGAGGTAGGTGGGAATAGAGAGACAACCAGAGAGAGGTAGGTGGGAATAGAGAGACAACCAGAGAGAGGTAGGTGGGAATAGAGAGACAACCAGAGAGAGGTAGGGAGAATAGAGAGACAACCAGAGAGAGGTAGGGTGGAATAGAGAGACAACCACAGAGAGGTAGGTTGGAATAGAGAGACAACCAGAGAGAGGTAGGGTGGAATAGAGAGACAACCAGAGAGAGGTAGGTGGGAATAGAGAGACAACCAGAGAGAGGTAGGTGGGAATAGAGAGACAACCAGAGAGAGGTAGGGTAGAATAGAGAGACAACCAGAGAGAGGTAGGTGGGAATAGAGAGACAACCAGAGAGAGGTAGGTGGGAATAGAGAGACAACCAGAGAGAGGTAGGGTGGAATAGAGAGACAACCAGAGAGAGGTAGGGTGGAATAGAGAGACAACCAGAGAGAGGTAGGTGGGAATAGAGAGACAACCAGAGAGAGGTAGGTGGGAATAGAGAGACAACCAGAGAGAGGTAGGTGGGAATAGAGAGACAACCAGAGAGAGGTAGGGGGGAATAGAGAGACAACCAGAGAGAGGTAGGTGGGAATAGAGAGACAACCAGAGAGAGGTAGGGTGGAATAGAGAGAAAACCAGAGAGAGGTAGGTGGGAATAGAGAGACAACCAGAGAGAGGTAGGGGGAATAGAGAGACAACCAGAGAGAGGTAGGGAGAATAGAGAGACAACCAGAGAGAGGTAGGTGGGAATAGAGAGACAACCAGAGAGAGGTAGGTGGGAATAGAGAGACAACCAGAGAGAGGTAGGTGGGAATAGAGAGACAACCAGAGAGAGGTAGGGGGGAATAGAGAGACAACCAGAGAGAGGTAGGTGGGAATAGAGAGACAACCAGAGAGAGGTAGGGTGGAATAGAGAGACAACCAGAGAGAGGTAGGGTGGAGTAGAGAGACAACCAGAGAGAGGTAGGTGGGAATAGAGAGACAACCAGAGAGAGGTAGGGGGGAATAGAGAGACAACCAGAGAGAGGTAGGTGGGAATAGAGAGACAACCAGAGAGAGGTAGGTGGGAATAGAGAGACAACCAGAGAGAGGTAGGTGGGAATAGAGAGACAACCAGAGAGAGGTAGGTGGGAATAGAGAGACAACCAGAGAGAGGTAGGTGGGAATAGAGAGACAACCAGAGAGAGGTAGGTGGGAATAGAGAGACAACCAGAGAGAGGTAGGTGGGAATAGAGAGACAACCAGAGAGAGGTAGGGTGGAATAGAGAGACAACCAGAGAGAGGTAGGTGGGAATAGAGAGACAACCAGAGAGAGGTAGGTGGGAATAGAGAGACAACCAGAGAGAGGTAGGGGGAATAGAGAGACAACCAGAGAGAGGTAGGTGGGAATAGAGAGACAACCAGAGATAGGTAGGGTGGAATAGAGAGACAACCAGAGAGAGGTAGGGTGGAATAGAGAGACAACCAGAGAGAGGTAGGTGGGAGTAGAGAGACAACCAGAGAGAGGTAGGGTGGAATAGAGAGACAACCAGAGAGAGGTAGGTGGGAATAGAGAGACAACCAGAGAGAGGTAGGTGGGAATAGAGAGACAACCAGAGAGAGGTAGGGTGGAATAGAGAGACAACCAGAGAGAGGTAGGTGGGAATAGAGAGACAACCAGAGAGAGGTAGGTGGGAATAGAGAGACAACCAGAGAGAGGTAGGTGGGAATAGAGAGACAACCAGAGAGAGGTAGGGTGGAATAGAGAGACAACCAGAGAGAGGTAGGGTGGAATAGAGAGACAACCAGAGAGAGGTAGGTGGGAATAGAGAGACAACCAGAGAGAGGTAGGTGGGAATAGAGAGACAACCAGAGAGAGGTAGGTGGGAATAGAGAGACAACCAGAGAGAGGTAGGTGGGAATAGAGAGACAACCAGAGAGAGGTAGGTGGGAATAGAGAGACAACCAGAGAGAGGTAGGGTGGAATAGAGAGACAACCAGAGAGAGGTAGGTGGGAATAGAGAGACAACCAGAGAGAGGTAGGTGGGAATAGAGAGACAACCAGAGAGAGGTAGGGTGGAATAGAGAGACAACCAGAGAGAGGTAGGGTGGAATAGAGAGACAACCAGAGAGAGGTAGGTGGGAATAGAGAGACAACCAGAGAGAGGTAGGGTGGAATAGAGAGACAACCAGAGAGAGGTAGGGTGGAATAGAGAGACAACCAGAGAGAGGTAGGGTGGAATAGAGAGACAACCAGAGAGAGGTAGGGTGGAATAGAGAGACAACCAGAGAGAGGTAGGGTGGAATAGAGAGACAACCAGAGAGAGGTAGGGGGAATAGAGAGAAAACCAGAGAGAGGTAGGGAGAATAGAGAGACAACCAGAGAGAGGTAGGGGGGAATAGAGAGACAACCAGAGAGAGGTAGGGGGAATAGAGAGACAACCAGAGAGAGGTAGGGTGGAATAGAGAGACAACCAGAGAGAGGTAGGGTGGAATAGAGAGACAACCAGAGAGAGGTAGGTGGGAATAGAGAGACAACCAGAGAGAGGTAGGTGGGAATAGAGAGACAACCAGAGAGAGGTAGGGTGGAATAGAGAGACAACCAGAGAGAGGTAGGGTGGAATAGAGAGACAACCAGAGAGAGGTAGGTGGGAATAGAGAGACAACCAGAGAGAGGTAGGGTGGAATAGAGAGACAACCAGAGAGAGGTAGGGGGGAATAGAGAGACAACCAGAGAGAGGTAGGTGGGAATAGAGAGACAACCAGAGAGAGGTAGGGTGGAATAGAGAGACAACCAGAGAGAGGTAGGGTGGAATAGAGAGACAACCAGAGAGAGGTAGGGGGGAATAGAGAGACAACCAGAGAGAGGTAGGTGGGAATAGAGAGACAACCAGAGAGAGGTAGGTGGGAATAGAGAGACAACCAGAGAGAGGTAGGTGGGAATAGAGAGACAACCAGAGAGAGGTAGGGGGAATAGAGAGACAACCAGAGAGAGGTAGGGAGAATAGAGAGACAACCAGAGAGAGGTAGGTGGGAATAGAGAGACAACCAGAGAGAGGTAGGTGGTAATAGAGAGACAACCAGAGAGAGGTAGGGGGAATAGAGAGACAACCAGAGAGAGGTAGGTGGGAATAGAGAGACAACCAGAGAGAGGTAGGTGGGAATAGAGAGACAACCAGAGAGAGGTAGGTGGGAATAGAGAGACAACCAGAGAGAGGTAGGGGGAATAGAGAGACAACCAGAGAGAGGTAGGTGGGAATAGAGAGACAACCAGAGAGAGGTAGGTGGGAATAGAGAGACAACCAGAGAGAGGTAGGGTGGAATAGAGAGACAACCAGAGAGAGGTAGGTGGGAATAGAGAGACAACCAGAGAGAGGTAGGGTAGAATAGAGAGACAACCAGAGAGAGGTAGGGTGGAATAGAGAGACAACCAGAGAGAGGTAGGTGGGAATAGAGAGACAACCAGAGAGAGGTAGGTGGGAATAGAGAGACAACCAGAGAGAGGTAGGTGGGAATAGAGAGACAACCAGAGAGAGGTAGGGTAGAATAGAGAGACAACCAGAGAGAGGTAGGGGGAATAGAGAGAAAACCAGAGAGAGGTAGGGAGAATAGAGAGACAACCAGAGAGAGGTAGGGGGGAATAGAGAGACAACCAGAGAGAGGTAGGGGGAATAGAGAGACAACCAGAGAGAGGTAGGTGGGAATAGAGAGACAACCAGAGAGAGGTAGGGGGAATAGAGAGACAACCAGAGAGAGGTAGGTGGGAATAGAGAGACAACCAGAGAGAGGTAGGTGGGAATAGAGAGACAACCAGAGAGAGGTAGGTGGGAATAGAGAGACAACCAGAGAGAGGTAGGTGGGAATAGAGAGACAACCAGAGAGAGGTAGGTGGGAATAGAGAGACAACCAGAGAGAGGTAGGGGAATAGAGAGACAACCAGAGAGAGGTAGGGAGAATAGAGAGACAACCAGAGAGAGGTAGGGTGGAATAGAGAGACAACCAGAGAGAGGTAGGTGGGAATAGAGAGACAACCAGAGAGAGGTAGGTGGGAATAGAGAGACAACCAGAGAGAGGTAGGGGGGAATAGAGAGAAAACCAGAGAGAGGTAGGCGGGAATAGAGAGACAACCAGAGAGAGGTAGGTGGGAATAGAGAGACAACCAGAGAGAGGTAGGGTGGAATAGAGAGACAACCAGAGAGAGGTAGGTGGGAATAGAGAGACAACCAGAGAGAGGTAGGGGGGAATAGAGAGACAACCAGAGAGAGGTAGGGGGAATAGAGAGACAACCAGAGAGAGGTAGGTGGGAATAGAGAGACAACCAGAGAGAGGTAGGTGGGAATAGAGAGACAACCAGAGAGAGGTAGGGGGGAATAGAGAGACAACCAGAGAGAGGTAGGGGGGAATAGAGAGACAACCAGAGAATTTAGGCGCTTTATTGGCATGGGACACCTGTGTTTTCATTGCCAAAACAAGTGAAATAGATATTAAACAAAAGTTAAATAAACAATAAAAAAAATGTTCAGTAAACATTACACTCACACAAGATCCAAAAGAATAGAGACATTTCAATTGTCACATTGCCTATATACAGTGTTGTAACGATGTGCAAATAGTACAAAAGGGAAAATAAATAAATATAAATATGGGTTGTATTTACAATGGTGTTTGTTCTTCACTGGTTGCCCTTTTCTTGTAGCAACAGGTCGGTCTCTGTCTCTCTCTTTGTCTCTCTCTCTCTGTCTCTGTTTTTCTCTCTCTCTCGCTCTCTCTCTAGCGCGCTCTCTTTCGCGGCATCTCTCTCCCGCCATCTCTATCGCGCCCTCTCCCTGTCTCTCTCTCCCGCCCTCTCTCTCTCCCGCCCTCTCTCTGTCCCGCCCTCTCTCTCCCTGTCTCCCTCTCGCGCCCTCTCTCTCGCGCCCTCTCCCTGTCTCTCTCTCGCGCCCTCTCCCTGTCTCTCTCTCGCGCCCTCTCCCTGTCTCTCTCTCGCGCCCTCTCCCTGTCTCTCTCTCGCGCCCTCTCTCCCTCTCTCTCTATCCTGTGTTTACGGAGCGGTGGCTGGCAGGGACACTGCATATCTGCACCTTGTCAAGGATGCTCCCCTCAATATCCCCTTTCAGGATGTGGTTTCAGGAGAGAACAGCCGGTAACAGGTCAGACAGACGGATGGACCGGATGGATTGGAGACATTCCCTATGGGCCACAGCAATGCCTGTGGGACAGTGACAACGCCAGGATCAGGGACTAGGCACAGGACACAGGATGCTGCCAGCGCCCGAGCCTGGTTGGATTGACAGAAAAGTATTTTGTGGGAAGGGGTAGGTAGGAGTCAGCTGTGACCAGCTCCATCCTCATGGGACTGTCTGTTACTTCAGCCTGCTGTTGTTCAGGAGGGTTTAGTCCAAGCAGCGGACCGGCGTGTCTGTGGTCTGTCCGTGCTGTGGTATGTGTCTGTGGTCTGCCAGGCTCAGTGCTTGGCTCAGTCAGTCGTAGGCAGAGAGAGAGAGAGAGAGGCTTAAGCAAGGCAGCTACTTCCTCCAACCTCCAACAACCAAACCACAGACACACAAACCCCGCTGGGCAGCATCCCGTCCCATATCAGTGGTTAGCAGGGTAACATGGGCAGGCAGCTGCCAGTAGCCTAGACAGGAGCTGTCAGTCAATAAACACGCCTTCATTCTGCCAACACTCATTAAGACTGGGGCTCATGTTCACCCTTCACAACAAACCACAAACCTCGGTCCACACACACACACACACACACACACACACACACACACACACACACACACACACACACACACACACACACACACACACACACACACACACACACACACACACACACACACACACACACACACACACACACACACACACACACACACACACACACACACACACACATCTTCTCATGTACCTCCAGCCGTGGCACAGGCCAGACAGACCCCGTGTGACATGTTTTCCTGGTATCTATCCACCATGCTACAATCTGACTCAGACTTCAGAGCGGTGGATAGATGGGCATGTCTAGTAATTCCTGAATGTGTTTGAGTGTATGTGATTCCTCTATAGAATAGAACACCCTGGGGGATTCTATATTATTGGTCTGGTTGACATCCCACCATGTGATGGACACAATCATCAAATGTGTGCATGGTGGACCAATCAGACCAGGGGGACAGAGGAGACAGTGTGGACCAGTCAGACCAGGGGGACAGAGGAGACAGCGTGGACCAGTCAGACCAGGGGGACGAGGAGACAGTGTGGACCAATCAGACCAGGGAGACAGAGGAGACAGTGTGGACCAGTCAGACCAGGGGGACGAGGAGACAGCGTGGACCAGTCAGACCAGGAGGACAGAGGAGACAGTGTGGACCAATCAGACCAGGGGGACAGAGGAGACAGTGTGGACCAGTCAGACCAGGGGGACAGAGGAGACAGTGTGGACCAGTCAGACCAGGGGGACAGAGGAGACAGTGTGGACCAGTCAGACCAGGGGGACAGGGGACAGTGTGGACCAGTCAGACCAGGGGGACAGAGGAGACAGTGTTACAGTGTGGACCAGATCAGACCAGGGTGGACAGAGGAGACAGTGTGGACCAGTCAGACCAGGGGGACAGAGGAGACAGTGTGGACCAGTCAGACCAGGGGGACAGAGGAGACAGTGTAGGACCAGTCAGACCAGGGGGACAGAGGAGACAGTGTGGACCAGTCAGACCAGGGGTGACAGAAGGAGACAGTGTGGACCAGTCAGACCAGGGGGACAGAGGAGACAGTGTGGACCAGTCAGACCAGGGGGACAGAGGAAGACAGTGTGGACCAATCAGACCAGGGGGACAGAGGATGTTACAGTGTGGACCAGTCAGACCAGGGGGACAGAGGAGACAGTGTGGACCAGTCAGACCAGGGGGACAGAGGAGACAGTGTGGACCAGTCAGACCAGGGGGACAGAGGAGACAGTGTGGACCAGTCAGACCAGGGGGACAGAGGGACAGTGACAGTGTGGACCAGTCAGACCAGGGGGACAGAGGAGCAGTGTTACAGTGTGGACCAGTCAGACCAGGGGGACAGAGGAGACAGTGTTACAGTGTGGACCAGTCAGACCAGGGGGACAGAGGAGACAGTGTTACAGTGTGGACCAATCAGACCAGGGGGACAGAGGAGACAGTGTGGACCAGTCAGACCAGGGGGACAGAGGAGACAGTGTGGACCAGTCAGACCAGGGGGACAGAGGAGACAGTGTGGACCAATCAGACCAGGGGGACACAGTGTTACAGTGTGGACCAGTCAGACCAGGGGGACAGAGGAGACAGTGTGGACCAATCAGACCAGGGGGACAGAGGAGACAGTGTGGACCAATCAGACCAGGGGGACAGTGTTACAGTGTGGACCAGTCAGACCAGGGGGACAGAGGAGACAGTGTTACAGTGTGGACCAGTCAGACCAGGGGGACAGAGGAGACAGTGTGGACCAATCAGACCAGGGGGACAGAGGAGACAGTGTGGACCAATCAGACCAGGGGGACAGAGGAGACAGTGTGGACCAGTCAGACCAGGGGGACAGAGGAGACAGTGTGGACCAGTCAGACCAGGGGGACAGAGGAGACAGTGTGGACCAGTCAGACCAGGGGGACAGAGGAGACAGTGTGGACCAGTCAGACCAGGGTGACAGAGGAGACAGTGTGGACCAGTCAGACCAGGGGGACAGAGGGAGACAGTGTGGACCAATCAGACCAGGGGGACAGAGGAGACAGTGTGGACCAATCAGACCAGGGGGACAGTGTTACAGTGTGGACCAGTCAGACCAGGGGGACAGAGGAGACAGTGTGGACCAATCAGACCAGGGGGACAGAGGAGACAGTGTGGACCAATCAGACCAGGGGGACAGAGGAGACAGTGTGGACCAGTCAGACCAGGGGGACACAGTGTTACAGTGTGGACCAGTCAGACCAGGGGGACAGAGGAGACAGTGTTACAGTGTGGACCAGTCAGACCAGGGGGACAGAGGAGACAGTGTTACAGTGTGGACCAATCAGACCAGGGGGACAGAGGAGACAGTGTGGACCAATCAGACCAGGGGGACAGAGGAGACAGTGTGGACCAATCAGACCAGGGGGACAGAGGAGACAGTGTGGACCAATCAGACCAGGGGGACACAGTGTTACAGTGTGGACCAGTCAGACCAGGGGGACAGAGGAGACAGTGTGGACCAATCAGACCAGGGGGACAGAGGAGACAGTGTGGACCAATCAGACCAGGGGGACAGTGTTACAGTGTGGACCAGTCAGACCAGGGGGACAGAGGAGACAGTGTTACAGTGTGGACCAGTCAGACCAGGGGGACAGAGGAGACAGTGTGGACCAATCAGACCAGGGGGACAGAGGAGACAGTCTGGACCAATCAGACCAGGGGGACAGAGGAGACAGTGTGGACCAGTCAGACCAGGGGGACAGAGGAGACAGTGTGGACCAGTCAGACCAGGGGGACAGAGGAGACAGTGTGGACCAGTCAGACCAGGGGGACAGAGGAGACAGTGTGGACCAGTCAGACCAGGGGGACAGAGGAGACAGTGTGGACCAGTCAGACCAGGGGGACAGAGGAGACAGTGTGGACCAGTCAGACCAGGGGGACAGAGGAGACAGTGTGGACCAATCAGACCAGGGGGACAGAGGACACAGTGTGGACCAGTCAGACCAGGGGGACAGAGGAGACAGTGTGGACCAATCAGACCAGGGGGACAGAGGACACAGTGTGGACCAGTCAGACCAGGGGGACAGAGGAGACAGTGTGGACCAGTCAGACCAGGGGGACAGAGGAGACAGTGTGGACCAATCAGACCAGGGGGACAGAGGAGACAGTGTGGACCAGTCAGACCAGGGGGACAGAGGAGACAGTGTGGACCAGTCAGACCAGGGGGACAGAGGAGACAGTGTGGACCAGTCAGACCAGGGGACAGAGGAGACAGTGTGGACCAGTCAGACCAGGGGGACAGAGGAGACAGTGTTACAGTGTGGACCAGTCAGACCAGGGGGACAGAGGAGACAGTGTGGACCAGTCAGACCAGGGGACAGAGGAGACAGTGTGGACCAGTCAGACCAGGGGGACAGAGGAGACAGTGTGGACCAGTCAGACCAGGGGGACAGAGGAGACAGTGTTACAGTGTGGACCAGTCAGACCAGGGGGACAGAGGACACAGTGTGGACCAGTCAGACCAGGGGGACAGAGGACACAGTGTGGTCCAGTCAGACCAGGGGGACAGAGGACACAGTGTGGACCAGTCAGACCAGGGGGACAGAGGAGACAGTGTGGACCAGTCAGACCAGGGGGACAGAGGAGACAGTGTGGACCAGTCAGACCAGGGGGACAGAGGAGACAGTGTTACAGTGTGGACCAGTCAGACCAGGGGGACAGAGGAGACAGTGTTACAGTGTGGACCAGTCAAACCAGGGGGACAGAGGACAAAGTGTGGACCAGTCAGACCAGCGGGACAGAGGAGACAGTGTTACAGTGTGGACCAGTCAGACCAGGGGGACAGAGGAGACAGTGTTACAGTGTGGACCAGTCAGACCAGGGGGACAGAGGACACAGTGTGGACCAGTCAGACCAGGGGGACAGAGGACACAGTGTTACAGTGTGGACCAGTCAGACCAGGGGGACAGAGGACACAGTGTTACAGTGTGGACCAGTCAGACCAGGGGGACAGAGGAGGCAGTGTTACAGTGTGGACCAGTCAGACCAGGGGGACAGAGGACACAGTGTGGACCAGTCAGACCAGGGGGACAGAGGAGACAGTGTTACAGTGTGGACCAGTCAGACCAGGGGGACAGAGGAGACAGTGTTACAGTGTGGACCAGTCAGACCAGGGGGACAGAGGAGCCAGTGTGGACCAGTCAGACCAGGGGGACAGAGGACACAGTGTTACAGTGCTGACCAGTCAGACCAGGGGGACAGAGGAGACAGTGTGGACCAGTCAGACCAGGGGGACAGAGGAGACAGTGTGGACCAGTCAGACCAGAGGGACAGAGGAGACAGTGTGGACCAGTCAGACCAGGGGGACAGAGGAGACAGTGTTACAGTGTGGACCAGTCAGACCAGGGGGACAGAGGACACAGTGTTACAGTGTGGACCAGTCAGACCAGGGGGACAGAGGAGACAGTGTGGACCAGTCAGACCAGGGGGACAGAGGAACAGTGTGGACCAGTCAGACCAGGGGGACAGAGGAGGTGTGGACCAGTCAGACCAGGGGGACAGTGTTAAGTGTGGACCAGTCAGACCAGGGGGACAGAGGACACAGTGTTACAGTGTGGACCAGTCAGACCAGGGGGACAGAGGAGGCAGTGTTACAGTGTGGACCAGTCAGACCAGGGGGACAGAGGAGACAGTGTGGACCAGTCAGACCAGGGGGACAGAGGAGACAGTGTGGACCAGTCAGACCAGGGGGACAGAGGAGACAGTGTTACAGTGTGGACCAGTCAGACCAGGGGGACAGAGGAGACAGTGTTACAGTGTGGACCAGTCAGACCAGGGGGACAGAGGACACAGTGTGGACCAGTCAGACCAGGGGGACAGAGGAGACAGTGTTACAGTGTGGACCAGTCAGACCAGGGGGACAGAGGACGACAGTGTTACAGTGTGGACCAGTCAGACCAGGGGGACAGAGGAGACAGTGTGGACCAGTCAGACCAGGGGGACAGAGGAGACAGTGTTACAGTGTGGACCAGTCAGACCAGGGGGACAGAGGACACAGTGTTACAGTGTGGACCAGTCAGACCAGGGGGACAGAGGACACAGTGTTACAGTGTGGACCAGTCAGACCAGGGGGACAGAGGAGACAGTGTTACAGTGTGGACCAGTCAGACCAGGGGGACAGAGGAGGCAGTGTTACAGTGTGGACCAGTCAGACCAGGGGGACAGAGGAGACAGTGTTACAGTGTGGACCAGTCAGACCAGGGGGACAGAGGACACAGTGTTACAGTGTGGACCAGTCAGACCAGGGGGACAGAGGAGACAGTGTTACAGTGTGGACCAGTCAGACCAGGGGGACAGAGGAGACAGTGTGGACCAGTCAGACAGACAGGGAGACAGTGTTACAGTGTGGACCAGTCAGACCAGGGGGACAGAGGAGACAGTGTTACAGTGTGGACCAGTCAGACCAGGGGGACAGAGGAGACAGTGTTACAGTGTGGACCAGTCAGACCAGGGGGACAGAGGAGACAGTGTTACAGTGTGGACCAGTCAGACCAGGGGGACAGAGGAGCACAGTGTTACAGTGTGGACCAGTCAGACCAGGGGGACAGAGGAGACAGTGTGGACCAGTCAGACCAGGGGGACAGAGGAGCAGTGTTACAGTGTGGACCAGTCAGACCAGGGGGACAGAGGGAGACAGTGTGGACCAGTCAGACCAGGGGGACAGAGGAGGCAGTGTTACAGTGTGGACCAGTCAGACCAGGGGGACAGAGGAGACAGTGTTACAGTGTGGACCAGTCAGACCAGGGGGACAGAGGACACAGTGTTACAGTGTGGACCAGTCAGACCAGGGGGACAGAGGAGACAGTGTTACAGTGTGGACCAGTCAGACCAGGGGGACAGAGGAGACAGTGTGGACCAGTCAGACCAGGGGGACAGAGGAGACAGTGTTACAGTGTGGACCAGTCAGACCAGGGGGACAGAGGAGACAGTGTGGACCAGTCAGACCAGGGGGACAGAGGACACAGTGTTACAGTGTGGACCAGTCAGACCAGGGGGACAGAGGAGACAGTGTTACAGTGTGGACCAGTCAGACCAGGGGGACAGAGGAGACAGTGTTACAGTGTGGACCAGTCAGACCAGGGGGACAGAGGACACAGTGT
>NC_138307.1:82604118-82694118 GCF_965601325.2 Salmo salar | reverse complement strand
AAAATGACTCAAGTAAAAGTGAAAGTCACCCAGTGAAATACTACATAGAGTAAAAGGATTTGGTTTTAAATATACTTAAGAATCAAAAGCAAATGGAATTGCTCAAATATACTTAATAAGTATCAAAACTAAAAATAAATTCAAATTCCTTACATAAAGCAAACCAGACTGCACCGTTTTCTTGTTTATTTAGCTAGGGACACACTTCAGCACTCAGACATCTTTACAAACAAAGCATGTGTGTTTAGTGAGTCCTCCAGATCAGAGGCAGTAGGGATGACCAGGGATGTTCTCTGTTTAGTGAGTCCTCCAGATCAGAGGCAGTAGGGATGCCAGGGATGTTCTCTGTTTAGTGAGTCCTCCAGATCAGAGGCAGTAGGGATGACCAGGGATGTTCTCTGTTTAGTGAGTCCTCCAGATCAGAGGCAGTAGAGATGACCAGGGATGTTCTCTGTTTAGTGAGTCCTCCAGATCAGAGGCAATAGGGATGACCAGGGATGTTCTCTGTTTAGTGAGTCCTCCAGATCAGAGGCAGTAGTGATGACCAGGGATGTTCTCTGTTTAGTGAGTCCTCCAGATCAGAGGCAGTAGGGATGACCAGGGATGTTCTCTGTTTAGTGAGTCCACCAGATCAGAGGCAGTAGTGATGACCAGGGATGTTCTCTGTTTAGTGAGTCCTCCAGATCAGAGGCAGTAGGGATGACCAGGGATGTTCTCTGTTTAGTGAGTCCTCCAGATCAGAGGCAGTAGTGATGACCAGGGATGTTCTCTGTTTAGTGAGTCCTCCAGATCAGAGGCAGTAGTGATGACCAGGGATGTTCTCTGTTTAGTGAGTCCTCCAGATCAGAGGCAGTAGGGATGACCAGGGATGTTCTCTGTTTAGTGAGTCCACCAGATCAGAGGCAGTAGGGGTGACCAGGGATGTTCTCTGTTTAGTGAGTCCTCCAGATCAGAGGCAGTAGGGATGACCAGGGATGTTCTCTGTTTAGTGAGTCCTCCAGATCAGAGGCAGTAGGGATGACCAGGGATGTTCTCTGTTTAGTGAGTCCACCAGATCAGAGGCAGTAGTGATGACCAGGGATGTTCTCTGTTTAGTGAGTCCTCCAGATCAGAGGCAGTAGGGATGACCAGGGATGTTCTCTGTTTAGTGAGTCCACCAGATCAGAGGCAGTAGGGATGACCAGGGATGTTCTCTGTTTAGTGAGTCCTCCAGATCAGAGGCAGTAGGGATGACCAGGGATGTTCTCTGTTTAGTGAGTCCTCCAGATCAGAGGCAATAGGGATGACCAGGGATGTTCTCTGTTTAGTGAGTCCTCCAGATCAGAGGCAGTAGTGATGACCAGGGATGTTCTCTGTTTAGTGAGTCCTCCAGATCAGAGGCAGTAGGGATGACCAGGGATGTTCTCTGTTTAGTGAGTCCACCAGATCAGAGGCAGTAGGGATGACCAGGGATGTTCTCTTGATAAGTGTGTGAATTGAACCATGTTCTGTCCTGCTAAGCATTCAAGATGTAACGAGTACTTTTGGGTGTCAGGGAAAATGTATGGAGTAAAAAGTACATTATTTTCATTATGAATGTAGTGAAGTAAAAATAAAAGTTGTCAAAAATATAAATAGTAAAGTGCAGCTACCCAAACAAAACGACTTAAGTAGTACTTTAAAGTATTTTTACTTAAGTACTTTACACCACTGATGACATCCTGTGGAAACATATTTGACATTTCAGTTAATTGATCCAATTATGACCGAAAATAAGTTCTGGACATCAGAACAGCGTTTACTCACCACGAAATGGTAGAGGTATTTTCCTTTAACGAGTCCGACGAGTCCGACGTGAAGGATATACTGCTTTCCCAGGAAGAGGCCCAAATTGCCGTCATTTGGGTGAAGAGAAGACGGAGAAAAAGGGGGCGGAGATCGGGCTGCTTTCTGAGAATTCGTAGGCGAGCAAGTAAACTCCCACTGCCATCCGTTCTATTGGCCAACATGCAATCATTGAAAAATAAAATCTTTAGCCTACGAGCAATATTAAACTACCAACGAGACATTAAAAACTGTAATATCTTATGTTTCACCGAGTCGTGGCTGAACAACGTCATGAACAACATACAGCTGGTAGGTTTTACACTGTATCGGCAGGATAGAACAGCAGCCTCTGGTAAGACAAGGGGTGGTGGTCTATGTATATTTATAAACAACAGCTTGTGCATGATATCTAAGGACGTCTTGAGGTTTTGCTCGCCTGAGGAATAGTATCTCATGATAAGCTGTAGACCACACTATCTACCTAGAGAGTTTTCATCTGTATTTTTCGTAGCTGTCTACATACCACCACAGACTGAGGCTGGCACTAAGACCGCACTCAATGAGCTGTATACCGCCATAACACCAGTGACTCAGTCAATAAAAACGTGGTCAGATGAAGCAGATGCTAAGCTACAGGACTGTTTTGTTAGCACAGACTGGAATATGTTCCGGAATTCTTCCAATGACATTGGGGAGTACACCACATCAGTCACTGGCTTCATCAATAAGTGCATTGATGACGTCGTCCCCACAGTGACTGTACATTTTATTTATTTTTATTTATTTTACCTTTTTTAACTAGGCAAATAAGTTAATTAAGAACAAATTCTTATTTTCAATGATGGCCTAGGAACAGTGGGTTAACTGCCTTGTTCAGGGGCAGAATGACAGATTTTTACCTTGTCAGCTCAGGGATTCAATCTTGCAACCTTTCGGTTACTAGTCCAACGCTCTAACCACTAGGCTACCTGCCGCCCCCTGCCGCCCTATGTACGTACATACCCCAACCAGAAGCCATGGATTACAGGCAACATCCGCATTGAGCTAAAGGGTAGAGCTTCCGCTTTCAAGGAGCGGGACTCTAACCCGGAAGCTTATAAGAAATACCGATATGCCCTCCGACGAACTATCAAATAGGCAAAGTGTCAATACAGAACTAAGATCGAATCGTACTACCCGGCTCCGACGCTCGTTGGATGTGGCAGAGCTTGCAAACTATTACAGACTATAAAGGGAAGCACAGCCGACAGCTGCCCAGTGACACGAGCCTACCAGACGAGCTAAATTACTTCTATGCTTGCTTCGAGGCAAGTAACTCTGAAACATGCATGAGAGCATCAGCTGTCCCAGATGACTGTGTGATCACGCTCTCTGCAGTCGATGTGAGTAAGACCTTTAAACAGGACAACATTCACAAAGCCACTGGGCCAGAAGGATTACCAGGACGTGTACTGCGAGCATGCGCTGACCAACTGGCAAGTGTCTTCACTGACATTTTCAACCTCTCCCTGTCTGAGTCTGTAATACCAACATGTTTTAAGCAGACCACCATAGCCCCTGTGCCGAAGAACACTAAGGTAACCTGTCTAAATGACTACCGACCCGTAGCACTCACGTCTGTAGCCATGAAGTGCTTTGAAAGGCTGGTCATGGCTCACATCAACACCATTATCCCAGAAACCCTATACCCACCCCAATTTGCATACCGCCCTAACAGATCCACAGATAATGCAATCTCTATTGCACTCCCCACTGCCCTTTCCCACCTGGACTAAAGGAACACCTACGTGAGAATACTATTCATTGACTACAGCTCAGCGTTCAACACCATAGTGCCCTCAAAGCTCATCACTAAGCTAAGGACCCTGGGACTAAACACCTCCCTCAGCAACTGGATCCTGGACTTCATGATGGGCCGCCCCCAGGTGGTAAGGGTAGGTAACAACACATCCGCCACGGTGATCCGCAACACAGGGGCGTGCTCAGATCCTCAAAAAGTTCTACAGCTGCACCATCGAGAGCATCCTGACTTGTTGCATCAGTGCCTGGTATGGCAGCTGCTCGGCCTCTGACCGCAAGGCACTACAGAGCCCTCCACCCCCTTTTACACTGCTGCTACTCTCTGTTACTATCTATGCATAGACACTTTAATAACTCTACCTACATGTACATATTACCCTCTAGAAAGAGAGAGAGAGAGAGAGAGAGAGAGAGAGAGAGAGAGAGAGAGAGAGAGAGAGAGAGACAGACAGAGGGACAGAGAGACTATTACAGTTGGATCAATCAACACCTCAGAGTGTGTCTTGGGCTGATGTGTTTTGATTGAAACCCAGAATGCAGTTGGGTTGGGGGGGGGGGGTCATCCATGGTGGGTGGTGGGGGTTATGAAGTTGTAATGGTGGTGATGTTGGGATTGTCTCTCAGTGTAACTCACAAGCGGAGTGGGTGGGAGGGATGTGTTCTGTTGTTACGCCTGTTGTCACGCCAACCTGCCTGTTGGCAGGGGCCTCTGTTGTCACGCCAACCTGCCTGGTGGGAGGGGCCTATGGGGGGCAGGGAACTCCCAAAAATAAAAGGAACAACAGAGCTGGTTAGCATCCCAAATGCCACACTCTTCCCAGTACAGAGTGCACTACTTATGACTAGGCCCCATGTGGTTTTGGCCTAAACTATTGCACTATGTAAGGAATAGGGTGCGATTTGGGGCAAAGACCTGATGTTTGGATGGATTCCACCTGGAGGCACATTTTTCAACGTGACGTATGGTGTGGCTGTGTGAGGTGGCGAGGGTTCATAGGGTTACCATACGCTTGGAGTGAGTCACAGATTACTGCATGTTTATGTCATCGTCATTGTTCCCTTACATTTTGTGATATGTGGACATCTCTGTGTGGGATTTTACAGAATAGAATCCAACTGATGGGCCTGCTTCATGAACTGAGAGACATCTCTGTGTGGTATTTACAGAATAGAATCCAAATGATGGGCCTGCTTCATGAACTGAGAAACATCTCTTTGTGGTATTTACAGAATAGAATCCAACTGATGGGCCTGCTTCATGAACTGAGAAACATCTCTGTGTGGTATTTACAGAATAGAATCCAAATGATGGGCCTGCTTCATGAACTGAGAAACATCTCTGTGTGGTATTTACAGAATAGAATCCAACTGATGGGCCTGCTTCATGAACTGAGAAACATCTCTGTGTGGTATTTACAGAATAGAATCCAACTGATGGGCCTGCTTCATGAACTGAGAAACATCTCTGTGTGGTATTTACAGAATAGAATCCAACTGAGAAACATCTCTGTGTGGTATTTACAGAATAGAATCCAACTGATGGGCCTGCTTCATGAACTGAGAAACATCTCTGTGTGGGATTTACAGAATAGAATCCAACTGAGAAACATCTCTGTGTGGTATTTACAGAATAGAATCCAAATGATGGGCCTGCTTCATGAACTGAGAAGCATCTCTTTGTGGTATTTACAGAATAGAATCCAACTGATGGGCCTGCTTCATGAACTGAGAAACATCTCTGTGTGGGATTTACAGAATAGAATCCAACTGATGGGCCTGCTTCATGAACTGAGAAACATCTCTTTGTGGTATTTTACAGAATAGAATCCAACTGATGGGCCTGCTTCATGAACTGAGAAACATCTCTTTGTGGTATTTTACAGAATAGAATCCAAATGATGGGCCTGCTTCATGAACTGAGAAACATCTCTGTGTGGTATTTACAGAATAGAATCCAAATGATGGGCCTGCTTCATGAACTGAGAAACATCTCTTTGTGGTATTTTACAGAATAGAATCCAACTGATGGGCCTGCTTCATGAACTGAGAAACATCTCTGTGTGGTATTTACAGAATAGAATCCAAATGATGGGCCTGCTTCATGAACTGAGAAACATCTCTTTGTGGTATTTTACAGAATAGAATCCAACTGATGGGCCTGCTTCATGAACTGAGAAACATCTCTTTGTGGTATTTTACAGAATAGAATCCAAATGATGGGCCTGCTTCATGAACTGAGAAACATCTCTGTGTGGTATTTACAGAATAGAATCCAAATGATGGGCCTGCTTCATGAACTGAGAAACATCTCTTTGTGGTATTTTACAGAATAGAATCCAACTGATGGGCCTGCTTCATGAACTGAGAAACATCTCTGTGTGGTATTTACAGAATAGAATCCAACTGATGGGCCTCCTTCATGAACTGAGAAACATCTCTGTGTGGGATTTACAGAATAGAATCCAACTGATGGGCCTGCTTCATGAACTGAGAAACATCTCTTTCTATACTCTCTGTATCTCATTAATATGGACATTCTAAGACCTGATTACATCATTACAGCTCTGTGGACTGCACATTCGTCTGTCTGTCTGAGGAGTTCCAGCCCTAAACTAGTCAGTCAGTAGCGCAGAGCTGACCCTCTACATGAGACCTGATCATAGCAGATAAGTGATAAGTTGTGTTTTGCGGTCGGTCGGTCGGTCACGTAAGAATCATGCCAAGACAACAGAACCAAACTGAGACGGACAGGTGAGAAGGACGGACAGGAGAGGAGGAGAGAAGGAGAGGAACATTTGGCCTCACAACAAGGAGGGCTATTGCTCTCTCTCTCTCTCTCTCTCTTCTCAAGTCTCTCTCTTTTATTCACTCTCTCACTATCCCCCCTCTCTATCCCGTCTCTATCCCCATCTCTCTCTCTCCCTCTCTCTACCCCCCTCTCCCTCCCCCCTCTCTCTCGTACTAAGGAGTTAAACATCTAGAGAATGTTGTGACAGACAACACTATCAGTATCACATATCTCAACAACTATCATCATTTCCCATGTGATCAGCATTTTGTCTCTATAGAAATGAATGGAAAGAATTCTCCCCAAGGACATCTCTGTCAACCATTATATAATAACACACTGTACCAGGAAGATTCAGAAACTATTTGTAATAGACCAGCTAGCTACCTCAAACTCCTTATTGCAATACTGTGACAAGGACAAGGTTTTTACAACACAGTAACAGTAACTGTATCAGTACCTAAACAGACTACCACTCTCCTAGAAATAGATTCCATAGAATTTAAATAGATTCCATTGAATTTGTATTTATTTATTCCTTATTTTTCCAGGTAAGTTGACTGAGAACATATTCTCGTTTACAGCAACGACTTGGGGAATAGTTACAGGGGAGAGGAGATTTATTAGCCAATTGTAAGCTGGGGATGATTAGGTGACCATGATGGTATGAGGGCCAGATTGGGAATTTAGCCAGGACACCAGGGTTAACACCCCTACTCTTATGATAAGTACCATGGGATCTTTAGTGACCACAGAGAGTCAGGACACCAGGGTTAACACCCCTACTCTTATGATAAGTACCATGGGATCTTTAGTGACCACAGAGTGTCAGGACACCCGTTTAACATCCCATCCGAAAGACAGCACCCTACACAGGGCAATGTCCCCAATCACTGCATTGGGGCATTATTTCTTTTTCTAGACCAGAGGAAAGAGTGCCTCTCCCCCATCCATGGACTGACCAGGACCAACCCTGCTTAGCTGCAAGCCAGCAGTGGGATGCAGGATAGTACGCTGCTGGCATAGAACTGAAATATATTCCATAGAATTGAAATAGATTCCATAGAACTGAAATAGATTCCATAGAATTGAAATAGATTCCATAGAATTGAAATAGATTCCATAAAACTGAAATAGATTCCATAGAACTGAAATAGATTCCATAGAACTGAAATAGATTCCATAGAACTGAAATAGAATCCATAGAATTTAAATAGATTCCATAGAATTTAAATAGATTCCATAGACCGGAAATAGATTTCAATGAATTTAAATAGATTCCATAGACCTGAAATAGATTCCATAGAATTTAAATAGATTCCAAATAGATTCCATAGACCTGAAAAAGATTCCATAGTGTCACGTCCTGACCAGTATAGGGGTTATTTGTTATTGTAGTTTGGTCAGGACGTGGCAGAGGGTATTTGTTTTATGTGGTTCGGGGTGGTGGTTTGTTTAGAAGGGTGTTTGATTTATTATTTCTGGGTTTTGGGTTATGTTGTATGTATTTCTACGTTCTGTCTAGTTTAGTTTTTCTATGTTTAGGATTGGGTGTTGGACTCTCAATTGGAGGCAGGTGTTTCTAGTTGCCTCTGATTGAGAGTCCTATATAGAGGTGTGTGCTTGGTTTGGGTTTTTGTGGGTAGTTGTCTTTAGCACTGCTGTTATGTGTATAGCCTGCTAAACTGTCGTTCTTCGTTTTGTTGGTCACTTTATTTAAAATAAATATTCAAGATGAGCATCCACATTCCTGCTGCGTTTTGGTCCTCTCTACCCGAAGACAGCCGTTACACATAGACCTGAAATAGATTCCATAGAACTGAAATAGATAGAACTGAAATAGATTTCATAGAATTACTCCCCTCAAACACAGCTTTGCATATACATGATGTACTGAAGAAGCATGGAACTGACCCATTTTCCTGAACATCAGGTTTAGAATAGTGTCAGCTGAATCAGAAGCATTTCCTCTCCACTGCCAATGGTTTGTTTTGTTGGAGAGTTATTTCTGCTCCCCAGACGGGATTATTTCTCCCTTTCCTGTGATGATTCAGACTGAGAGAGTGGGAGAGAAACTCTGTTTCTGTATCTCTCTACTCCCCCTCTCTCCCTCTACTCCCCCTCTCTCCTAATCTGGTGATGGATGGTCCCTCACTGGCACCCTGTGTTGACTAATCACTGCAGAAGCCTGCAGCGCAGCACAGGGAGAGGATTAAGAGGTCCTGATGAGATCAATACAGACAGACTTCAGTCCTTCTCTCAGATAGAGAACCTACCTGAACCAATCACTGTGTGTGTGTGTGTGTGTGTGTGTGTGTGTGTGTGTGTGTGTGTGTGTGTGTGTTACCATTGTAACCCACATGTGTCTCATATTGGAAGATCCCTCTATTCAAGTCATGACACCATTTAAGTGGACTGTGGAAGTTGAGCGTTGCTTCATCACGGGATGAACGGCTGGACCTGCGGGTCCTGACTCCTGTCAGAGATCATTGTGGCAAGGTCGGCATTGTTCATGCTGCGGGCGGGCGGGAGCGGGACCGTCAGACAGACGTCTTCGGGATGAAAATAGTTTTGTTGTCCCGCATATTATTTGGAAAGGTCATCTTTCTGCTTGGTATGCGTTAACGTACATATGGTATTAAAATCACACTTTTGTCGCATTATTCACACGCTCAGAATTCGCTTGTTTCAATTTCAGTAGCCGACCTCTCCTCTCCTAGTTGGACGGGTGGTCTCATTGAAATAGAGTAGGCTGCATGCACGGGCGGAGAATCACGTGGCAGTTAACTTGCATATGAAATGAACTTAAATATGAGTAGACTGTAGTTTACTACAGTGTCTGTAAATAAATATTGATAATGGAAAGATGTGGAGAGCGCTAAACCAACGTCAGTAAAAGTGCAATCCCAAATATATATCATAATTGGAAACAGGGGCGGAAATCCCGGGGGGGACGGGGGGACACGACCCCCCCATCCTGGGAAAAATATGATTTGTCCCCCCCAATATATCACTGAAACATAACTATGTAATTTAAATAATATTAATAATACGCAATGAAAGCAATTGTGCTGATTATAGACAATTAATAGCGCGTTTTTAAGTTTCAAAAGATTGCGACCCCCCCACCCTTTGCCTCACAATGGTTTGATCCACTGCCAGTTCCTTAGTTGGCTAGGTAACAGAGGGGTCGTGTCTACTGTCTGAAAGGCACTCAATGAACGTAACTGACGTGAGGTTAATCCAGTCAATCGCGCACACACACTAGCTGAATATGCAGAGCTAGCGCGCAAATATTAACTATTAAGCTAGCTAGTACCTATTCCATTTATGTGGCCTCGTCAAAGATGGAATCTTTGCTATCGTCAATTTATTCCAAGATCAGCATGCAGATGATGTAATTTAGTGCTTCAAAGTCCCTGTGATAAGGTTAGCGATAAACTGAAGTCCAAACTGAACAGAACTACACTCTCTTCTACCATTGTCTTAAATATATGTAATGGTCTCGTTGCAAAAGCTAAATTGTAGCAAGGGAACTTTTATTTATTTATTTTATTTAACCCGGGTAGCAAAGATTATAGCAAACACCACTGAAACGGAATTGGTGCTCGCTTGCTTTGCAAATTCAGCTATTGTTGGAAGCCAGCCAATATGAAACAAACTATTAAAATTACAAAAGGTTGCAGCATATGTTGTGTAAATGGTGAACTCATACAGCTGTCAACTCTTGTCATTTTAATCCGTTTCACATTTGCTAGCTACCTTTTAGATCGAAGCCCAAATAGAATGATAAAAGATAAGATGATAGAAGCCCATCTCCTACTGTAAATAACCTACACACTGTGTGTGTGTGTGTAGCCAGCCAGCCAGCCAGGTAGAAAAATGGCAGAAAAATAAAAGACGGACATCAGAGTATTTTTCAGTACACCAAAACGCAAAGTAAGAACCCTAGTAGCCTAATATCTCAAAGACTAAATGATAAAATGTTCATAAGAAAGAAGTGAAATTCTAATGGAAATGTTTCACAATGATGTCATTAGGCAGAGCAGGCAACAGATGGCACACAGACAGCAGAGTTGGGGACAGATATGCAGGGACAGACTGGCAGAGACAGGGAGTCTCGGGTAAGTTTGTTGAGTCTTTGTTTGGCACCATTATGAAAGGTTCTCAATTTTTTGGACTTGTAAAATAGGAACATAATTGGAAAATGCCATGGATACCCCCACTCTCAACTTAAACTGGTGACTGAACAAAGATTTGTTAAAGGCAATGGTATTGCTGTTGTGATTAGTTGTGTAGTTTTGGGTACCAGTAGTTAGGAGTACGGCAAACACCTTATTTCTTTGGTTCCTCAATATACATTTACCATATTACAATGTAGGCTATGTGTTACAGCACTACTTTTGGTGTCCCCCTCAGGAATTGCTCTTGAGAAAATGTCATGTAATTGTCCCCTCCAAAGTTGATATCAGATTTTCGCCCCTGATTGGAAAGAAAAAGGCATAACGTGCACATAGGTTAGGCTACCATAGTGAGATGGCTTTGTGCCTTTTAATTTTCAATAAGAACTGATTACCCATTTATTTTTCTCTGCCAGCAAATCGTCCTCCTAAAAAGTTAGGCTATATCCTATATGCAAAATGTCATTATTCTAGCTGATTAAAGTTCACTAGTCATATCTGCGAGATCAGGTGTGAGTGTGATCTCCATTAAATAGAGTAGACTATAGAGTAGACTATAGACCCCTTTCTGTGTTTCAAACATAGTGTAACGAGGGCGATGCGCCAGTCGGTGGCAGAACACAGGAAGTTGTTACAGAACGGCAGCAAAAAAAACACCTCTATTTACATGTTGCTTATGAGTGCATTTCACACTACTTTTGGATTATAATTGGATTTTAAGGCTTGTATGAATGTCCTGCTTAATATAATGTGTGTGTCATCATCACAAATCAACTGAATTATACTTTTAAAAAAAACTTAAACCAGTAAAATGTCTCTTTGGTGAGCTTTTGCTACAGACTACAGTATGTCAATGAGCGTTAGCATTCTAGCTAACAACTGCTGCATCCAGAAGCACGGGGCAGTTATATGTCCAAGGAAATGTACTTCCTAAATATAATTAGGCTATAGTTTACTACAATGCCTAGAAGTAAATATTGATCACCCATATTTCTCCATCTGAAAATCTTCCCACTCTTAAAAGGTAGGCTATAAAAATAGCTCAAGAAAAAGTCTCTCCAACTTTGCTCTCTTCAAAATACTATACACCTACCATACTGGCTGATATACTGGTTGATATACTGGCTGATATATACTGGCGGATATAGCCCAGTAATACAGATAGCCTAATGTGGCCACGCCAGAATCTCTGGTGATTTAACCTATTTCTTAAGTTATTTTCCCCCATTTGATATTGCCTGTAGGGCGCTAAATTGCTGGGACCATGGCTGGCAAGTGAGCTGTGTCACATAAGCCTAAAATAACATTGTGGGACTGCGGTTCGGTTTGGGACCAGTTGTTGTGGTAGAAGGGGGGGGGGGAATCGGCCAGAAAGCCAGCGGGCGGGGGAGGAGTGCAAGGAGTGGGAGGAAGAAATCAGTCCTGTGCAGACCTCCATTTGGAAAGTCATTATAACTGATGCTGTTTTGGTGCTGCAGTGATGTGATTGTTCTTGTACATCTGGACTCATACAATATGTCACCCTTTAGTACAGTGCAGTTGAAGAAATGAAATCAAACAGCCACCACAGAAACATTCACTTGTTCACTGAATACAACACAGTGGCATTACTGGGATGGTAACTCTGCTGAAAACAAAGCTTAGGCTGGTCACCAGCACTCACTGTGTTTTAGGCACTGGTCACCAGCCTTTATTGTGTTTTGGAAACTGGTGACCAGCCTTCGCTGTGTTTTGGACCACATGGTGACCAGCTGTTTTGGACACTGGTCATCAGCCTTTGCTGTGTTTTGGACACTGGTCACCAGCCTTTGCTGTATTTTGGACACTGGTCATCAGCCTTTGCTGTGTTTTGGACACTGGTCATCAGCCTTTGCTGTGTTTTGGACACTGGTCACCAGCCTTTGCTGTGTTTTGGACACTGGTCATCAGCCTTTGCTGTGTTTTGGACACTGGTCATCAGCCTCCACTGTGTTTTGGACACTGGTGACCAGCATAGTGATTAGTATGGTAAAAAAAGACTATGTATCAAGACTCAGGATATGACCCAGATGCAGACACAGGAGGTGGATAGTACAGTTCTCAGATCATTTATTATAAACACGGGGCAGGTAAAGGGCAGGTCGAGGAGGACAGGTAAAGGGCAGGTCGAGGAGGGCAGGTAAAGGCAGGTCGAGGAGGACAGGTAAAGGGCAGGTCGAGGAGGACAGGTAAAGGGCAGGTCGAGGAGGGCAGGTAAAGGGCAGGTCGAGGAGGACAGGTAAAGGGCAGGTCGAGGAGGACAGGTAAAGGGCAGGTCGAGGAGGACAGGTAAAGGGCAGGTCGAGGAGGACAGGTAAAGGGCAGGTCGAGGAGGACAGGTAAAGGGCAGGTCGAGGAGGACAGGTAAAGGGCAGGTCGAGGAGGACAGGTAAAGGGCAGGTCGAGGAGGACAGGTAAAGGGCAGGTCGAGGAGGACAGGTAAAGGGCAGGTCGAGGAGGACAGGTAAAGGGCAGGTCGAGGAGGACAGGTAAAGGGCAGGTCAAGGAGGACAGGTAAAGGGCAGGTCGAGGAGGACAGGTAAAGGGCAGGTCGAGGAGGACAGGTAAAGGGCAGGTCGAGGAGGACAGGTAAAGGGCAGGTCGAGGAGGACAGGTAAAGGGCAGGTCGAGGAGGACAGGTAAAGGGCAGGTCGAGGAGGGCAGGTAAAGGGCAGGTCGAGGAGGGCAGGTAAAGGGCAGGTCGAGGAGGACAGGTAAAGGGCAGGTCGAGGAGGACAGGTAAAGGGCAGGTCGAGGAGGACAGGTAAAGGGCAGGTCGAGGAGGACAGGTAAAGGGCAGGTCAAGGAGGGCAGGTAAAGGGCAGGTCGAGGAGGACAGGTAAAGGGCAGGTCGAGGAGGACAGGTAACGGGCAGGTCGAGGAGGACAGGTAAAGGGCAGGTCGAGGAGGACAGGTAAAGGGCAGGTCGAGGAGGACAGGTAAAGGGCAGGTCGAGGAGGACAGGTAAAGGGCAGGTCAAGGAGGACAGGTAAAGGGCAGGTCGAGGAGGACAGGTAAAGGGCAGGTCGAGGAGGACAGGTAAAGGGCAGGTCGAGGAGGACAGGCAGAGGTTCGTGATCAGGTCAGAGGCAGGCAGGTACAGGATGGCAGGCAGGCTTGGGGTCAGGGCAGGTACAGGACGGCAGGCAGGCTTGGGGTCAGGGCAGGTACAGGACAGCAGGCAGGCTTGGGGTCAGGGCAGGCTTGGGGTCAGGGCAGGCTTGGGGTCAGGGCAGGTACAGGACGGCAGGCAGGCTTGGGGTCAGGGCAGGTACAGGACAGCAGGCAGGCTTGGGGTCAGGGCAGGTACAGGACAGCAGGCAGGCTTGGGGTCAGGGCAGGCAGAATGGTCAGAACCAGGAAAAACTAGGAAACAGAACTTGAGAAACAGGAAGACGGGAAAGCATGCTGGTTTGATTAGGATCTCTTTTAGTCCCCATTTGGACTAATCTTCCAAGAGTCCTTAAACATTAAAATACACTTTATATACAAACACATTTTCACATATAACACACTATTACAAACATACATAATATAGTAACATAATGAACCAATAAATTCTCAATCTAAAAAAATATTGATTCTTCATCTACTGTAATCCCACAACATTTCTGTGTATTATATTTAAATCGTTTTAAAACAATGTTTACATTTATATATTGAAAGGTTTCTGGTTTGCTCAGTTAATTTATTCAATTTCTTTATTGCTCTAAATGGAAATGTTCTTTTGCCTATTTCTCTTTTCTGTCTAGATAACACATTGTAACAGCTGTCTTCAAGAATGGACCAAGGCGCAGCGGGAATGTGAATACTCATACTTTTAATAAACTCGAGTAAGGCATCCACAGGAAAAACAATAAACACGACAGCAACAGTTTTGCAGGCTAACAAACGCAGCGCAAAAACAACCACCCACAACCCCAAAGAAAAACACACACTACTATATAGGACTCCCAATCAAAGGCAACTCAACACACCTGCCTTCAATTGGGAGTCCAATCACCAACACAACACTTAACACACAAAAAACCTGCCACGTCCTGACCAAAACTAATACAATACCTCCCTCTGCTGGTCAGGACGTGACACACATAGATGATGGACAATCTATTCCTAGTATTTACGGAATGTCTGTCTCTTACCAACTGATTACCGTTGTGAATAGAACTTGACCGTTTTAAATGATGTATATTATGAAATAAAATAAGCATGTTTTTTCAATTATCTTGTCGATTGATGACCAACCAAGAACATTGCGTATGACTGCAACAGAAGAACCATATCTCCACCGTAAAACAATCCTTGCTGCTTTGTTCTGTGCAATCTGCAGCCTCCTAACTTCACTTGGTGATGCATTTCCCCAGACCACAGAACAGTAGTTCACTTGACTCTCAATTAATGCTTGTGTTATTTGCTTAAGAATTTTTCCTGGTAAATATTTAGCTATCCTTCTGATTATGCATGCTGTTTTAATTTTTTTTTTTTACATAGATGAGTTATTTAAGACGACCACGGTAAGCAGTTGTCTAGCTGCACTCCCAATAGTTTGGTTTCTGCCACTTCTTCAATTTGTACTCCCCCCATACTTAATTGTATCCCTGCTATTTTGGCCTTTTCCTAGTGGAACAGACCAACATAACTTTGGCTTTCTTGGTGTTTAAAACAAGTTTGTTCTGGCAAACCCACTCCCTGATATTGTCCAAATCTCCTTGTAAAGCTTGCTGTACCTGTTGAACTGATTGTCTTGCTGCATAAATTGTAGTTTCATCTGCAAATATAGTAGCTTGAGTTTCAGCTAGGGCATAGGGAAGGTCGTTGGTATATATTAAATAAAGAAGTGGCCCAAGGCAGCTGCCCTGCGCTATGCCACAGTTTAAAGCATGAGGGGAAGAAAATGAACCATTGATATAGGTGGACTGTTTCCTGTCAGTTAGATATGACTGTACCCAATTCAATGCTACCTCCTTAAAACCATAATGCAGTCATTTTGTCAAAATGATTTAATGATCCACTAAATCAAATGCTGCACTGAAATCTAAAGCTAATACACCCACAAACCTGCTATTATCCATAGCATTGAGCCACTGGTCAGTCATGTCAACCAATGCAGTGGTAGTGGAATGGTTTTTGCGATAAGCATGCTGATTGGCTGTAATCAGATCATTATTTTCCATGTACTCTCATATTTGTCTACTCACAATACCCTCCAATATCTTACTGAGTGAGGGGAGTAGACTAATTGGTCGACTATTGTCAGGAGTAATGGGTTCTTTGCTGTCTTTCGGAATAGGACACAGTTTCGCATGCTTCCACACATTTGCAAACATCCCCTTTTCCAGCGACCAATCAAATATGTATCTCAGTGGAACTACAATCTGGGGAGCAGCACAGCGGAGCAAAAAATTGTCCATAAGAACATAACCTGTAGATTGACCACCGGGTAATGACTTCAATAGGTTTAACACCTCCTCCACTGACACCGTTTGCAGACTAAAAGAGCAGATCTTGTTGCTCATAATATGATCATCAATCCATTGGACAATAGCTTGTTTGGAAGAATGTATGTTTACATTGTTGCTTAGTAAATACATTTTCTTTGTGAAAAAATCTGCAAAATGATTGGCAATATCAACTGGTTTTGTTATTATTCTCCCGTCAACCTCCACACTAGATGGGCATGATGAGATAGATGTACCAAGTAAACCCTTAACTGTGTTCCATACCTTTTTACAATCATTTTTACAATCAATAAAAGCATTGTTGAAAAATAGCTTTTTTCTCCTTTCGATTCAATTTAACTGCATAATTACGCAATGTTCTATAATTCTGTTAATCAATTTCTAATTTTGACTTGGTTGCTAAGACTTTTGACATATTTCTTTGAGAAAAAGCCTCACCCAGTTCATCATCAATCCATGGAGACGGACGACCCCCAACTGTACTCTTTCTTACTGGGGCATGATGGTCCATTACCTCAGTGAGGTAATCAATAAAACCTTCTGTAGCGGGATTTAAATCATCCTCTAGATAAATCAGCTCCAGGGTACAGCAGCCAAATCATTTTGAAATAGCGCATGATTAAATGTTTAAAAAAATTATCTTGACCACAATCCTATGGGGTTTCATGGGAACCTTGGTGTTCATGGTTATGGTCACAATATTATGGTCTGTCCAGCCCACTGGTATTGATCTGGCTTTTAAGCATTGCGATGGTATATTACAGAAAATCAGATCAATGCATGTGTCTGAACGATGACCCAACTTAATTGATGATCTAGTAGTATCATTAACCATTTGTTTCAAACTACAGGTCTCGGCATATCTCATCAATTTTGGTCTATTCGAATTATTGTGATCCTTCCAATTTATATTAAAATCACCCAAGATAAATACATCTCTGTTGCTATGTGTGGCCTGGTCAAACCCAGTACATAAGTCATCCAGATAGGACACCTTAGAGCTAGGAGGTCTATACACACATCCTACCAATATGGCTGCCTGGTGAGGCAGATGTACCTGAGCCCATAGTGCCTCTACTTGACATACCTTTTAAGAGGAGGGATGACCTTAATGTATCTGATTCTGAATGTACAGTGCTACACCCCCACCATTCCTATTCCCGTCTCTTCTCAGTAGACTATATCCATGAATGTTCATTTGTCCATCATTTACAGATGCAGCTAAATGCGTTTCGGTCAAAGCCAAAATATGACTATTATTTATGTTGACCAAGTTAATAAAAACCTCATGTATTTTGTTAGGAAGGCTACATACATTAACCTGAGCTATATGCAGCCCTTTCCTTATCAAGTGGAGATCAATAGAGCATGAACAGAGCATAGAGCATGTATTCATTATAGATGAAGTTGTCATGATACACTACAACACACAAACTCAAATGTGAACATTAAATTAAAATAGCCAGGGAGTTACTCTAGAGTCCCGATACAATTGCCCGTTGATATAAAGTTTATCCATCACCATGGAGACTCGTTGATTCAGGCAACGTTTTTCCTTCATGATGGGATATAGTTTTTTTCCTCCTTTCATTGATCTCAGTGGGGAAGTGATCATTCATTCCAAAATCAGTGTTTCTGAGTTCTCTGTCCATGTTCTTCGTCATTTCCTTTTGCTTAAATCTGTCAGAACATGCAATAACAGCCCGTGGCCTATTTCCAGAGGTCTTACCTATTCTATGGACTCTGGAGAAAGTGACATTACGCACAACATCAGTGGGCAGTTTTAGTTGAGTTGACATAAAATCTCGGACTGTGTCCTCACAGCCTCTGCTGTTGTCATTCTCCGGTATCCCTGAAAATATTAGATTGTCCCGCATTGATCGACACCGTACATCAAGCAAGGTTTCTTTAAGTTGTTTGTTCTCCCTTTGTACCACCTCCACCTTGCTATGAATAGAGTCTACAGTACCTTTCAGCTCCGTGTTCTCTTTCCTTAGATCATCAATCTGACATTGGCTGAATTCTAGACTGGCACATAATGCATTGATGTCCTCTCCTAATATATCCAAGATATCAAGTTTGGCAAGCCTTTCATTGATGGATTTTAACAAGTCAACATCCATATCAGTAAACCTCTCCCCACTCGCGCCCTCTTACTAAGGGATGGTTTGGTTCCATCGTTGATACCTACTGGTAAGACCTGACAAGACTAACTGGCCACAGACAAACAGAGAACACAGGTATAAATACACAGGGGATAATGGGGCAGATGGGTGACACCTGGAGGGATGGAGACAAGCACAAAGACTGGTGAAACAGATCAGGGTGTGACAGTATGAAATAAATAGTACAACTACTGAGCTATATTGTATGCTAAAAAAAAAACTAACATTTTATTATTTTATACTAATACAATTTCTCATTGAAAGAGAATTTGTAATAAAGTACTAAAAAAAGCTAAAGATGTTTGTTAGCTTGAACAGCAACCCCAAAATGACACAGTATATATGTCTGCTCTCTGAGCAGTATTAAAACCGGTTGATACAAACTGGTCAATCTTTAGCTGGCTAGTTTATTAACCTAAGGCTTATTAAACTGTTGGCTGGTTAACATGATAAACTAGAAAAACGAATTGCTAGCCGACTAAGGTTAGTTTAGCTAGCTAACACCCCAGACAATAACTTACTCAGTAGCCTCCTCCTGTACACTCTGCATGCAAAGGCTCCCCAATAACTTTACCCAGTTGCACAGCATGACTGCGCAGTTTACCTCACAATAATTAAGGCTTGTTTTTTTGTGTACCACACCAAAGTTTTTATGACCTGCATTGTCTGTCTGTCTGTCTGTGACAAGCTTTCCCAATGCTGTTGGTCATTGAATGTCTGACGTGGCCTCGCTTGGCTCATGCACTTCTAAAAGCAGCCACTAGATGGCGTCCTAAACCATCTGATCTCCCCAAAACGGCTCTGTGAAAAAGTGCCACTTACGTGATACCATAGAGCAGCCTTCCTTTAAAGCATGGGTTGCGACGTGTCAGAGTAAATTTAAAATTATTTCATTAATTATTGGAATTGATTAGGCCAAGTGAAACTGAACTCTCTGCTCAGTTTGACAGCTGCGCGAGTTTCGTCAGTTTCCTTGATAGATCAGTCCGTGACCCTCAGGCTGCAGTTCAGTCGTTCAGCAGCAGAGGAAGTCCTGTCAGTCATTTTCCGCGTTCAAAACAACTGGGAACTCGGAAAAATACGAGGTCAGTAAACTGTACATTTGAAGATGAAACATGATCAGACCTACTGTGCATCTTACTGTGAAAATTATTATTGAAAACAAGTCTAGGTGGGAACTGTTGCTGTTAAAATACAAGTAATATGTTTTGTTCTGAACTGGAATAAACTGATTGAAGCAAGATGCTTTTTGAGGCAAACACTCACACAGTTCTGGGTTGCTCCTCTACAGCAGGAAGTGGTCTCCTGCCTGACTGAGAATGCAGTAGATGTTCTGATCCAGTTTGGCACCACATACCTATGTGAGTCAGGGTTCTCAACTCTGGTGTACTTGTAATACAAGTTTTACAAAATTCAACCAGTCACACACCTCTCATTAGGTGTGTGTGTGTGTGTGTGTGTGTGTGTGTGTGTGTGTGTGTGTGTGTGTGTGTGTGTGTGTGTGTGTGTGTGTGTGTGTGGTGTGCATCTTGCTTTAATCAGTTAATTCCAGTTCAGAATGAAAATTATTTATTGTATTTTAGCGGCAACAGTTCCAACCTAGACAGATATGTAAGTGTTTTTAATTGGGGAAAATAAACATGAATAGCTATTTATATGGGTATTTAATTTAATCGTTATTTGTCTATATTGTATTTGTTTTAGGTATCAGGGAAATGAAATGTACTGATGTTTTCATAAGCTTTGGTCCCTAGGAAAACACAGAATTTCTCATTTGGATCCCAGGCTGAAAAAGTTGAACCCCTGCCATAGAGATTAGAGGATTCCTCTGTGTATCTGTCCCATTAGGGCGTCTGGGAGCGCTGTGGGTAGCGCCATGAGCCCATCTCCATTTTGAAGAAGTCCATTTTCTTCTTCTACTACTTTTATGATTTGGTAAACAAACTGAAAGGGTGCACACTGCCATCTGGAGGGTGTTGTTGGAACAGGTGTAAAGCCAAGGTTGGCGATTTACTGCCATCTGCAGTTATGCAATGTTTGCTCACGAGTATAATTCATTATATAAATAGTCTCCAACACTCTACTCAACAAATTGGATGCAGTTTATCACAGTGCCATCCGTTTTGTCACCAAAGACCCATATATTACCCCCAACTGCGACCTGTATGCTCTCATTGGCTGGCCATCGCTTCATACTCGTCACCAAACCCACTGGCTCCAGGTCATCTACAAGTCTCTGCTAGGTAAAGCCCCGCCTTATCTCAGCTCACTGGTCACCATAGCAGCACCCACCCGTAGCACGCGCTCCAGCAGGTATATCTCACTGGTCACCCCCAAAGCCAATTCCTCCTTTGGTCGTCTTTCCTTCCAGTTCTCTGCTGCCAATGACTGGAACGAACTACAAAAATCTCTGAAACTGGAAACACTTATCTCCCTCACTAGCTTTAAGCACCAGCTGTCAGAGCAGCTCACAGATCACTGCAGCTGTACATAGCCCATCTGTAAACAGCCCAAACTACCTCATCCCCATACTGTATTTATTTATTTATCTTGCTCCTTTGCACCCCAGTATCTCTACTTGCACATTACTCTTATGCACATCTACCATTCCAGTGTCTAATTGCGCTACTGTAATTACTTCGCCACCATGGCCTATTTATTGCCTGACCTCCATTATCTTACCTCATTTACACTCACTATATATAGATTTTTCTTTGTTCTATTGTATTATTGACTGTATGTTTGTTTATTCCATGTGTAACTCTGTGTTGTTGTATGTGTCGAACTGCTGTGCTTTATCTTGGCCAGGTCGCAGTTGTAAATGAGAACTTGTTCTCAACTTGCCTACCTGGTTAAGTAAAGGTGAAATAAAAATAAATAAAAAATTAGGTGATGCTGATGACCTGGATGGAGTCATGTGATTCTTCCTTAACTGGTGGGACTTCCTATGGGTTGACTACTTCAAAATGGTGGAAGCCTTCAATGGTAATATCCATGCACAAATGGGTTTTATCCGTCTTGAGGCCGCTATAAATCTTTATGTGCAATACAGAAGACCAGTGGTTCATGTATTTCTAACAAAGATGGTGGATAAATGAAGATAATTCACTCAGCCCGTTTCCCGTTGAAGAAAATGGTCAATTCCGTTCTGCTTAACGGGGGGGCTCTCCAATAGACACCAGTGTGATAGCAGCTGGCTCTGGTCTGCTTAGTTCAAGAACTTCCATTGAACCAGAAAAAAATGAGGGAGTGGGATGTCTGGCTTCCTCTTCCGTCTCGGTCTCCAATAACATTTTACTCTGCCCGCAGCACCTCCTTATGTGTTAGTTCAACCAATCATTTGGCCTATGTTCTTATGAGGCTTCCCTATTGGGCAAGTAGGACCTTTTAGAGGAACATCATTAAGTACCAGTCATAGAGATGGAGAGATGTCATAACCTTATATCCATCCAATTATGGCCTCTGTGAGCGCATGGGCAGCACCATTGAGGCTATCTCCATATTGAAGTAGTCCATTTTCATCTTCACGATTGGCTGAACCCTCCTGATGACTAGGTTGGACATGATGACTCCAACAGGGTCACCAGGAGGGATCAGCCAATGAAGTTGGAAGTCCCACCCAGTTGATTACATTACAGTGGTGGAAGCCCTCACTGGCAATGTCCATGCAAAAACAGGTTATTTCCCAGATATGACCTCTTTCCATCTCTATGCTGTTACCCCATAAAAGAGTAAACCAAACACCCAGGTGGGAAGACTACCTTGACTGGGCTCCTGTGTGCCATGTGCTAAGATTTTGACTAAAAAAAGGATATAGCTTTTATCAGATTTGACATTTCGTAGCAGGTTAGGATAATTAACCTGTCAGGTTAAAAAAAATACTTTACGGTCAGGAAAAGAGTTTGGGTTAGCTAAAATGCCCCCAAATTATAAAAATAACCTTTTGATTTAAATTTGACAAAAGCTGTATCCATTCTAGCCATGGCCACGTGCTGTTTGAAGGGTGCATGTGTGTTTATCCCAGTGGTTAATCCAAGGTATGCCTTGCTTTAACTGCTATTTGCAATTCAACAACATCAACTACAGATAATGAAACAAACCAAATGAATGTAATGTTCATTTTTATTCTTTCTACATGCTACATTCTATTCCGGTGTACTTTGTTAACATGAAGCTGATGAGGACTAATTGTTACACACCATGGCTGTATTTACACAGGCAGCCCAATTCAGATCTTTTTGCAATTGGGGGATTGTCGTCGAACATCGCAACACTTCAACACTTGGAGAAGTAGCTAGAGGCCACCGTCGCGAGACATTCCTTCTGGAAGAGCAGATCGATCCTACAAGATAATTAAAATGTCCATATTCAGTTACAGCCCTAGAGGTGCTCGCATAAATTCACTAAAAGACATCCTAAATAAACAAAAAGACACCCTAAATTCACTAAAGGACATCCTAAATTCACTAAAGGACATCCTAAAGTGACATTCTCATAGAATGTTTCACACATTTAAACATTGAATGCGAACCAATAAACTCACTTTGGTATGATGGAAATAAAATGTACAAAATGTAAAATACACATTTTTAATTTGCATACTTACATTCTCTTTAGAGCCATTGTTTTTTGACCGCGACCACTTTCCCTGTTTGAATGAGAAGAAAAAAAATCAAATTTCAAAGTTAATAGGAATTTCTGTGCTGAAACACAGTATATTAACACAATAAGAAACTGGAGAGAAAACATCCAGGTCAAAACCAAACACTTACATTGTCTGTTTGATAGTCGCCACACAGTTTAAGTCATCACTTATGTTGTCGTCAATCAAAGCTTGAGAGAAACAAAAAGCCCAACAGAGATGCATAACTGACACTGTCACACAAGCCATTTTAGAGATGCATAACTGACACTGTCACACAAGCCATTTTAGAGATGCATAACTGACACTTTCACACAAGCCATTTTAGAGATGCATAACTGACACTTTCACACAAGCCATTTTAGAGATGCATAACTGACACTTTAACACAAGCCATTTTAGAGATGCATAACTGACACTTTAACACAAGCCATTTTAGAGATGCATAACTGACACTTTCACACAAGCCATTTTAGAGATGCATAACTGACACTTTAACACAAGCCATTTTAGAGATGCATAACTGACACTTTCACACAAGCCATTTTAGAGATGCATAACTGACATTTTCACACAAGCCATTTTAATCTAACATCCAACTACTCTATCAATAATCCTGTTGTGCATCTTTAGCACGTTAATACATGTGTTTTTTCTTCGATAGGTCAAATACATTGAACTCACCAATGCAGTTCATCTGGCAAAGGTTCAGCGATGGCGTTGAGCCCGAGGAACAAATCACATGATCGCTCAGCTGGAACAAGCCGTAGAGGGTTCCCATGGTCTCTTCTTCGCTGGAGTCTTCCTCTCCTGAGGTGAAGTGATTCCCAGCGTGTCTCTTACCCCTCTTAGGAGGGGGCTCAGAGCGGGTAGGAAGGGTAAGGCGAGTAGGATAGGTAGGATAGTTAGGGCGGGTAGGATGGTTAGGGCGGGTAGGAGGGGTAGGATGGTTAGGGCGGGTAGGCGTGGTAGGATAGTTAGGGCGGGTAATATAGGTAGTTTGGTTAGGGCGGGTAGGATAGGTAGGATGGTTAGGGCGGGTAGGATGGTTATCATTGTTAGCAGTGTGGGTAGGGTCAACATCATCCCCTGCATGTCTCTTACCCCTTCTACGAGGGGGCTCGGGGCGATGGCGGTCAGTAACCTTAGCAGGGCGGGTAGGAAGGACATCAGGGCCGTCATCATCCCTCCAAACAGTCACAAAACTGGTGTTGAAACCTGAGGCCTTCTCCACGTGGCAGACGACTGGAAGACGCAACAAATGTAGTGTTACTTAATCAGGGGCGATTCCCCATACACAGATTTAGACTAGTCTTCGAATAAAAAGCCATTTCAATTGAGAATCTCGATTTAAAGTGTTTCTTAGTCCAGGATGAGGCTTAATCTGTGTTCTGGGAAAACAGTCCACAGGATTTAAGAAATAATTCCTGTTTCTTTAAGGAAAAAAACCCATTGGGTTGTAACTAATGTAACGTACTTTTAGCCACAAAATCGTTGTTTGTCAGGTTCTTCACTCCGGCTCCCCCAGTCAGGTTGAATTTGAGGGCCTGCTTCTCCAACAAGTTCTTCAGCTCACATTTGGAGAGGATCCGTCCCTCAGACAGACTGGGGACCAAGGCTGCTACAGCCAACACCACCAACATCTGCATCTTCATGTTGTCTCTGTCCGGCTTGTCTTTCCTCGATTGAGACGAGAAGATCACAGTGGCACAGTAAATATACTCTTGGTGCCCCTAGCCTCTTGGGAGTGACGTGACCAAGACTCGTACTTACCCTAGATTAAAAAAACAAAAGGTAAGGTAATAAAGCTGGCTCTCTGAAATCTGTGAAAGGACTACGTCAATGTAACAAAACTCCACCCAATATTTTGTTTCACCACTCATTTCAGACCCCTTAGGGAAATGCTTTAAAAACTGCCTTGTGATGGTATAACAAAGGGTTTTCCTTTGTTAAATAAGTTACACCTTGACCTACTGAAAACGATGGTTAGACTTTAGACACACAATAAGGTCAAACAACTCTCACGGGTATCTCACGACCACATGACTGCAATCACCAGGTAACTTCGATCGCTGTGTGCCACACCTAATAACAACACTACGTATGTGTCCAAAAGTAATCTCTCGAAACGGAGAGAAAACCGAAACCCTCACCAAGAGCTAAAAATAGCATTCTTTTCATTTTCCTGTTCTGACTGATCACATGACATATAGGAGTAACGTGAGACCCATCAATGTGGTTTGTTCTCATGCATTGTATTCATCTGTACTGTTCATGTCAGGAACACCGTGTTTGCAGATGGATAACATGTCTGGAATGGAACAATATAAAAAGGTACCATGTCAATGACATAAACTCAGCAAAAAAAAAGAAACGTCCCTTTTTCAGGACCTTGTCTTTCAAAGATAATTCGTAAAAATCAAAATAACTTCACAGATCTTCATTGTAAAGGGTTTAAACACTGTTTCCCATGTTTGTTCAATGAAGCATAAACAATTAATGAACATGCACCTGTGGAATGGTCGTTAAGACACTAACAGCTTACAGATGGTAGGCAATTAAGGTCACAGTTATGAAAACTTAGGACACTAAAGAGGCCTTTCTACTGACTCTGAAAAACATCAAAAGAAAGATGCCCAGGGTGCCTGCTCATCTGTGTGAACATGCCTTAGGCATGCTGCAAGGAGGCATGAGGACTGCAGATGTGGCCAGGGAAATAAATTGCAATGTCCGTACTGTGAGACGCCTAAGACAGGGAGACAGGACGGACAGCTGATCGTCCTTGCAGTGACAGACCACGTGTAACACCACCTGCACAGGATCGGTACATCCGAACATCACACCTGCAGGACAGGTACCGCATGGCAACAACAACTGCCCGAGTTACACCAGGAACACACAATCCCTCCATCAATGCTCAGACTGTCCACAATAGGCTGAGAGAGGCTGGACTGAGGGCTTGTAGGCCTGTTGTAAGGCAGGTCCTCACCAGACATCACCGGCAACAACGTCGCCTATGGACACAAACCCACCGTCGCTGGACCAGAGAGGACTGGCAAAAAGTGCTCTTCACTGACGAGTCGTGGTTTTGTCTCACCGAGGGTGATGGTCGGATTCGCGTTTATAGTCGAAGGAATGAGCATTACACTGAGGCCTGTACTCTGGAGCGGGATCGATTTGGAGGTGGAGAGCCCGTCATGGTCTGGGGCGGTGTGTCACAGCATCATCGGACTGAGCTTGTTGTCATTGCAGGCAATCTCAACGCTGTGCGTTACAGGGAAGACATCCTCCTCCCTCATGTGGTACCCCTCCTTCAGGCTCATCCTGAAATGACCCTCCAGCATGACAATGCCATCAGCCATACTGCTCGTTCTGTGCGTGATATCCTGCAAGACAGGAATATCAGTCTTCTGCCGTGGCCAGCGAAAAGCCCTGATCTCAATCCCATTGAGCACGTCTGGGACCTGTTGGATCGGAGGGTGAGGGCTAGGGCCATTCCCATCAGAAATGTCCTGGAACTTGCAGGTGCCCTGGTGGATGAGCGGGGTAACATCTCACAGCAAGAACTGGCAAATCTGGTGCAGTCCATGAGGAGGAGATGCACTGCAGTACTTAATGCAGCTGGTGGCCACACCAGATACTGACTGTTACTTTTGATTTTGACCCCCCCTTTGTTCAGGGACACATTATTACATTTCTGTTAGTCACATGTCTGTGGAACTTGTTCAGTTTATGTCTCAGTTGTTGAATCTTGTTCGGTTCATACAAATATTTACACATGTTAAGTTTGCTGAAAATAAACGCAGTTGACAGTGAGAGGACGTTTCTTTTTTTTGCTGAGTTTAACTACAAACATTCACATTTAACTACGAGGTGATACGATAGATACTGGATATTAAAAGGGATTTGTTCATTTGATGTATTCATTATTTTGTCAAAGTAGGACATGTTACAAAGAAAGCCCTAGTGAACAGCAAAGGCTGCAAAATGGCATCTGTTGGTTTTAACTCCCTCACTCTGGGTAGCTGTAGGAGAGGATGTCATCTCTTGGAGGCCTTTAACCCTGGGTAGCTGTAGGAGAGGATGTCATCTCTTGGAGGCCTTTAACCCTGGGTAGCTGTAGGAGAGGATGTCATCTCTTGGAGGCCTTTAACCCTGGGTAGCTGTAGGAGACGTTTCCTTTTGTAGGATAAGTTTAATTTTGTTTGAAAGTTTGTTTCTGCAGCCTCCATCAAGGTCTTCCCTCCACCCCTGGATGCAGCCTCCATCAAGGTCTTCCCCTCCACCCCTGATGCAGCCTCCATCAAGGTCTTTCTCTCCACCCCTGGATACAGCCTCCATCAAGGTCTTCCCCTCCACCCCTGAATGCAGCCTCCATCAAGGTCTTTCACAGTTTCACACGTTGTCAAATAAAAGCCTCGCTGGGTTTAGAGCTTTAAGGATCAATGAAAGAGTCTTCTAATGAACAGCCAAATTAAATACCCACTGGGCACAGCACGTCATGGCTCCCGGGTGACGCAGCGGTCTAAGGAACTGCATCTCAGTTCAAGAGGCGTCACTACAGTCCCTGGTTCGATTCCGGGCTGTATCACATCCGGCCGTGATTGGGAGTCCCATAGGGCGGTGCATAATTGGCCCGGCATCGTCCAGGTTTGGCTGGGGGTAGGCCGTCATTGTAAATAAGAATTTGTTCTTAACTGACTTGCCTAGTTAAAAATAAAGGTTAAATAAATAAATAAAAACGTGGATAATTGGGTAATATTTGGTTTAGAAGTTGATAAATGAGATTATAACCTATATTCACCCACTCAGACAGCCAAAAGTTACTTGAATTTCCAGTGTGTTATTACTATGCTTTCAACCATTTAAAAGGGCAGCAAAGTTGAAATGGGAAGACAATGTCAGGTATTTAGTTAATTTATACAACATATTAACGTGGTATCACTGTGCTTCATCTAATAACCTAATGACCTGGGTTGTAGTTGAGAAGACATTAAAAGTACACGGTGCAAGTGATCAATGCTGTTGTAGATTCCTGACAGATAATTAGAGCCCATTGTGAAGATCTCCACAGACCTGTGATGACCTATGACCTGCTATCTGGAACGTGCACGCTCTATGAGATTACACCAGAAGAAACGTATCCAGGTAGTTACTGTAGCCTCAACATGTAACCAGGGATGTTGTTCATTTAAAGGTCGAATGTTACATTAGTTTGTATTATAGCCTTAACTTTCAGATATTTGCTGTATTACAAAAGTAATATTGAATTGTGTTTGGTTGCAGAGGCAAGCAGATATGAACATTTATAGGAGATGGATCTACTGCTGGGATAGTACCATCTGAACCACTGGCTTCATCCCATTCTTTAACGTCTGGTTGGATAGTACCATCTGAACCACTGGCTTCATCCCATTCTTTAACTTCTGGTTGGATAGTACCATCTGAACCACTGGCTTCATCCCATTCTTTAACTTCTGGTTGGATAGTACCATCTGAACCACTGGCTTCATCCCATTCTTTAACTTCTGGTTGGATAGTACCATCTGAACCACTGGCTTCATCCCATTATTTAACTCCTGGTTGGATAGTTTCATCTGAACCACTGGCTTCATCCCATTCTTTAACTTCTGGTTGGATAGTACCATCTGAACCACTGGCTTCATCCCATTCTTTAACTTCTGGTTGGATAGTTCCATCTGAACCACTGGCTTCATCCCATTATTTAACTTCTGGTTGGATAGTACCATCTGAACCACTGGCTTCATCCCATTCTTTAACTTCTGGTTGGATAGTACCATCTGAACCACTGGCTTCATCCCATTCTTTAACTTCTGGTTGGATAGTACCATCTGAACCACTGGCTTCATCCCATTCTTTAACTTCTGGTTGGATAGTACCATCTGAACCACTGGCTTCATCCCATTCTTTAACTTCTGGTTGGATAGTTCCATCTGAACCACTGGCTTCATCCCATTCTTTAACGTCTGGTTGGATAGTACCATCTGAACCACTGGCTTCATCCCATTCTTTAACTTCTGGTTGGATAGTTCCATCTGAACCACTGGCTTCATCCCATTCTTTAACTTCTGGTTGGATAGTACCATCTGAACCACTGGCTTCATCCCATTCTTTAACTTCTGGTTGGATAGTACCATCTGAACCACTGGCTTCATCCCATTCTTTAACTTCTGGTTGGATAGTTCCATCTGAACCACTGGCTTCATCCCATTCTTTAACTTCTGGTTGGATAGTACCATCTGAACCACTGGCTTCATCCCATTCTTTAACTTCTGGTTGGATAGTTCCATCTGAACCACTGGCTTCATCCCATTATTTAACTCCTGGTTGGATAGTTTCATCTGAACCACTGGCTTCATCCCATTCTTTAACTTCTGGTTGGATAGTTCCATCTGAACCACTGGCTTCATCCCATTCTTTAACTTCTGGTTGAGCTGGAGGCAGGTTAATAGGCTATTTAGTCTTATTGTTTTTGGTTGTCAACGCAACCAAATATCAACATTTGATTGAAGAATATTAATTAAAATGAACATACAGTACCATAAGGAAAGTATTCCTGTGACTTTTTCCACATTTTGTTACGTTACAGCCCTATTCTAAGACGGATCCCCTCAATGTACCCACAATACCCCATAATGACAAAGCACACACAGGTTTTATAAAAATATCACATTAACGTAAGTATTCAGACTCTTTACTCAGTACTTTGTTGAAGCACCTTTCGCAGCGATTACAGCCTCGAGTCTTCTTGCGTATGATGCAACAAGCACACCTGTATTTGGGGAGTTTCTCACATTCTTCTCTGCAGATCCTCTCAAGCTCTGTCAGATTGGATGGGGAGCGTCAAGATATTCGTTCGGGTTCAAGTCTGGCTGGGCCACTCAAGGAAATTCAGAGACTTGTCCCGAAGCCACTCCTGCGTTGTCTTGGCTGTGTGCTTAGGGTCGTTGTCATGTTTGAAGATGAACATTCACCCCCAGTCTAAGGTCCTGAGTACTCTGGAGCAGGATTTCTCTGTTCATCTTTCCTTCAATCCTGACTAGTCTCCCAGTCCCTGCCACTGAAAAACATCCCCACAGCATGATGCTGCCACCACCATGCTTCACCGTAGGGATGTTGGCAGGTTTCCACCAGACGTGACGCTTGGCATTCATGCCAAAAAGAGTTCAATCTTGGTTTCATCAGACCATAGAATCTTGTTTCTCATGGTCTGAGTCCTTTAGGTTACTTTTGGCATGTGCCTTTTACTGAGGAGTGGCTTACATTTGGCCACTCTACCATAAACGCCTGATTGGTGGAGCGCTGCAGAGATGGTTGTCCTTCTGGAAAGTTATCCCATCTCCACAGAGGAACTCTGGAGCTCTGTCAGAGTGACCATCAGGTTCTTGGTCACCTCCCTGACCAAGGCCCTTCTCCCCTGATTGCTCAATTTGCAAACATTCTTAAAAACCTGTTTTCGCTTTGTCATTATGGGGTATTGTGTGTAGATTAATGAGTGGGGGACAATTGAATCAATTTTAAAATTAGGCTGTAACATAACAAAATGTGGAAAAAGTCAAGGGGTCTGAATACATTCCGAATGCACTTTATGTTACTATAAGGGAAAAATGCTCCATATCCCATGGAATGAAACAATATGACCTTATTTTTCATTGCATCCCGCTACACCATAGGATTACTGATAACTGTCTTGTCCAAATGTTGTTGTATTGTCTGTCTGGTTGAGTATTGTCCTGTCAATCATCCTCCATTTATTATGGCTGTCTTGTCACTGTCATTATCGTGTTGTTTTATGGTTTATTTTGGTAAATATTTTTCTTAACACTTTCTTGAACTGCATTGTTGGTTAAGGGCTTGTAAGTAAGCGTTTCACGGTAAAGTCTACACTTGTTGTATTTGGCACGTCACAAAAAAAGTTTTATTTGATTTTGAAGCAGATCATTTTTTATTGTTTAACAGTAAACATGACATTAACAAAAGTTCCAAAAGAATAAAGATTTTGTATTTTGTCCTGTAATTTATTCAAATCTCTCTCTCTGTCTCTCTCGCCCTCCCTGTCTCTCTCGCCCTCCCTGTCTCTCGCGCCCTCCCTGTCTCTCGCGCCCTCTCTGTCTATGTCTCTGTCCCTCTCTCTCTCAATCCTGCACGCACACACACACACACACACACACACACACACACACACACACACACACACACACACACACAGTGGTTGGTTGAGGTACATCAGAAGTGTGTTGTGCCTGGTCTAGCAGATATCCCAGTTCACAGTAGTCCAGTACTGCCCTCTAGTGGTGTTCAGTTGAATCTCCTGACGTGCTGCTGGTGTTTCCACCACTACTGGACTGGTAGTTCTAGTTAGGGACCTTTAAAATGGATTAATCCCAGTTAACCACTATTAGACCATGGTTACATCTCCAAAGGAACCCTATTCCCTATATAGTGCACTACTTTAGACCAGAGCCCTATATAGTGCAATACTTTAGATCAGAGCCCTATTCCCTATATAGTGCACTACTTTAGACCAGAGCCTTATTCCCTATATAGTGCACTACTATAGACCAGAGCCCTATTCCCTATATAGTGCACTTCTTTAGACCGAAGCCGTATTCCCTATATAGTGCACTACTTTAGACCAGAGCCCTATTCCCTATATAGTGCACTACTTTAGACCAGAGCCCTATTCCCTACAGTGAGGGAAAAAAGTATTTGATCCCCTGCTGATTTTGTACATTTGCCCACTGACAAAGAAATGATCAGTCTATCATTTTAATGGAAGGTTTATTTGAACAGTGAGAGACAGAATAACAACAAAAAAATCCAGAAAAACACATGTCAAAAATGTTATAAATTGATTTGCATTTTAATGAGGGAAATAAGTATTTGACCCCCTCTCAATCAGAAAGATTTCTGGCTCCCAGGTGTCTTTTATACAGGTAACGAGCTGAGATTATGAGCACACTCTTAAAGGGAGTGCTCCTAATCTCAGTTTGTTACCTGTATAAAAGACTCCTGTCCACAGAAGCAATCAATCAATCAGATTCCAAACTCTCCACCATTGCCAAGACCAAAGAGCTCTCCAAGGATGTCAGGGACAAGATTGTAGACCTACACAAGGCTGGAATGGGCTACAAGGCCATCGCCAAGCAGCTTGGTGAGAAGGTGACAACAGTTGGTGCGATTATTCGCAAATGGAAGAAACACAAAAGAACTGTCAATCTCCCTCGGCCTGGGGCTCCATGCAAGATCTCACCTCGTGGAGTTGCAATGATCATGAGAACGGTGAGGAATCAGCCCAGAACTACACGGGAGGATCTTGTCAATGATCTCAAGGCAGCTGGGACCAGTCACCAAGAAAACAATTGGTAACACACTACGCCGTGAAGGACTGAAATCCTGCATCGCCCGCAAGGTCCCCCTGCTCAGAAAGCACATATACATGCCTGTCTGAAGTTTGCCAATGAACATCTGAATGATTCAGAGGACAACTGGGTGAAAGTGTTGTGGTCAGATGAGACCAAAATGGAGTTCTTTGGCATCAACTCAACTCGCCGTGTTTGGAGGAGGAGGCATGCTGCCTATGACCCCAAGAACACCATCCCCACCGTCAAACATGGAGGTGGAAACATTATGCTTTGGGGGTGTTTTTCTGCTAAGGGGACAGGACAACTTCACCGCATCAAAGGGACGATGGACGGGGCCATGTACCGTCAAATCTTGGGTGAGAACCTCCTTCCCTCAGCCAGGGCATTAAAAATGGGTCGTGGATGGGTATTCCAGCATGACAATGACCCAAAGCACACGACCAAGGCAACAAAGGAGTGGCTCAAGAAGAAGCACATTAAGGTCCTGGAGTGGCCTAGCCAGTCTCCAGACCTTAATCCCATAGAAAATCTGTGGAGGGAGCTGAAGGTTCGAGTTGCCAAACGTCAGCCTCGAAACCTTAATGACTTGGAGAAGATCTGCAAAGAGGAGTGGGACAAAATCCCTCCTGAGATGTGTGCAAACCTGGTGGCCAAGTACAAGAAACGTCTGACCTCTGTGATTGCCAACAAGGGTTTTGCCACCAAGTACTAAGTCATGTTTTGCAGAGGGGTGAAATACTTATTTCCCTCATTAAAATGCAAATCAATTTATAACATTTTTGACATGTGTTTTTCTGGATTTTTTTGTTATTCTGTCTCTCACTGTTCAAATAAACCTACCATTAAAATTATAGACTGATCATTTCTTTGTCAGTGGGCAAACGTACAAAATCAGCAGGGGATCAAATACTTTTTTCCCTCACTGTATATGGTGCACTACTTTAGACCAGGGCTCATAGGGCCCACCCTGCTCCTCCAACCCAAGCCCTGTTGTAGGGGCCCACACCCTGTCCTAGTCAGGAATGTAGAGAATGTTGTGTCCGCAGTAGGGGGCCTTTCTCCCAGGCCCCGGGAGACCAGTCTGCTGGCTAATGACTAACCAGATGACTGACCAGACTATCCGAGTGTTAAACCAGGGATTGACTCCAGCGTCTGTGTTGCTGAAAACCCAGCGCTCTCCTCTCTCTCCTCTCTCTCTTCTCTCTCTCTCTCTCTCTCTCTCCTCTCTCTCCTCTCTCTTCTCTCTCCCTCTCTCTCTCTCTCTCTCCTCTCTCTCTCTCTCTCTCTCTCCTCTCTCTCTCCTCTCTCTCTCTCTCTCTTCTCTCTCCTCTCTCTCTCTCTCTCTCTCTCTCTCTCTCTCTCCTCTCTCTCTCTCTCTCTCTCTCTCGAATTATTGCTTATCTTGCCAACATATGATGTCCATTATAGCTTATAGAAGCGAATGTTTATTTCTTCAATAGAGAAAATCGTCATGTAAAGAAACATTTTAGTGAATGCTGGTTAAGAAACCGTTGTCGCAATTCAACACATGGAAATGTAAGGGGGGGATACATATTACAATGGTAATATAATAATCAGCATACAGAATAAAATGGTGCTCTCCAAAATAGAGGATTTGTCGAGATAACAACAACTACAAAAACGTCATGCATTGACAGAGTGATCTTCACAAGCCAACTTGTCATAGAGAGAACAGAATGTAGCAGCTAACTACACAGGACATAGAGAACAGAATGTAGCAGCTAACTACACAGGACATAGAGAACAGAATGTAGCAGCTAACTACACAGGACATAGAGAACAGAATGTAGCAGCTAACTACACAGGACATAGAGAACAGCATGTAGCAGCTAACTACACAGGACATAGAGAACAGAATGTAGCAGCTAACTACACAGGACATAGAGAACAGAATGTAGCAGCTAACTACACAGGACATAGAGAACAGAATGTAGCAGCTAACTACACAGGACATAGAGAACAGAATGTAGCAGCTAACTACACAGGACATAGAGAACAGAATGTAGCAGCTAACTACACAACACATAGAGAACCGAATGTAGCAGCTAACTACACAGGACATAGAGAACAGAATGTAGCAGCTAACTACACAGGACATAGATAACAGAATGTAGCAGCTAACTACACAGGACATAGAGAACAGAATGTAGCAGCTAACTACACAGGACATAGATAACAGAATGTAGCAGCTAACTACACAGGACATAGAGAACAGAATGTAGCAGCTAACTACACAGGACATAGATAACAGAATGTAGCAGCTAACTACACAGGACATATATTTTACAGACTTTTCAGTCTTGTCAACAGCTAACAAACAACTCTCTCTCACACCACTACAACACACAGTATGGTCAGTCCAGACACCACAGAGATGAGGCATGCCTCCTAAATAGTACACTATCCTTATACAGGACCCATAGGGCTCTGGTCAGAAGTAGTGCAACTCTATACGAAATAGGGACTCAGTCAAGGCCTGATCTATAGTCATTGGCGTTGGGATTGTGCTCGTCTCAGCAGACCAGGCCGTAGCAATCCTGTATAGCTAAAACAATTATCCTCCTTATTAGCAGTGCTGAAGGCAGAGTCCCCCAGGGCTGTGTCTCGGCGCCCCTAAAGAGTGACGGTTCCATGTTAGAACAGGCCTGTAGAGTGACGGTTCCATGGTAGAACAGGCCTGTAGAGTGACGGTTCCATGGTAGAACAGGCCTGTAGAGTGACGGTTCCATGTTAGAACAGGCCTGTAGAGTGACGGTTCCATGGTAGAACAGGCCTGTAGAGTGACGGTTCCATGGTAGAGTGACGAGTGACGGTTCCATGGTAGAACAGGCCTGTAGAGTGACGGTTCCATGGTAGAACAGGCCTGTAGAGTGACGGTTCCATGGTAGAACAGGCCTGTAGAGTGACGGTTCCATGGTAGAACAGGTTCCATGGTAGAACAGGCCTGTAGAGTGACGGTTCCATGGTAGAACAGGCCTGTAGAGTGACGGTTCCATGGTAGAACAGGCCTGTAGAGTGACGGTTCCATGGTAGAACAGGCCTGTAGAGTGACGGTTCCATGGTAGAACAGACCTGTAGAGTGACGGTTCCATGGTAGAACAGGCCTGTAGAGTGACGGTTCCATGATAGAACAGGCCTGTAGAGTGACGGTTCCATGGTAGAACAGGCCTGTAGAGTGACGGTTCCATGGTAGAACAGGCCTGTAGAGTGACGGTTCCATGGTAGAACAGGCCTGTAGAGTGACGGTTCCATGGTAGAACAGGCCTGTAGAGTGACGGTTCCATGGTAGAACAGGCCTGGAGAGTGACGGTTCCATGGTAGAACAGGCCTGTAGAGTGACGGTTCCATGTTAGAACAGGCCTGTAGAGTGACGGTTCCATGGTAGAACAGGCCTGTAGAGTGACGGTTCCATGGTAGAACAGGCCTGTAGAGTGACGGTTCCATGGTAGAACAGGCCTGTAGAGTGACGGTTCCATGTTAGAACAGGCCTGTAGAGTGACGGTTCCATGTTAGAACAGGCCTGTAGAGTGACGGTTCCATGGTAGAACAGGCCTGTAGAGTGACGGTTCCATGGTAGAACAGGCCTGTAGAGTGAAGGTTCCATGTTAGAACAGGCCTGTAGAGTGACGGTTCCATGGTAGAACAGGCCTGTAGAGTGAGGGTTCCATGGTAGAACAGGCCTGTAGAGTGACGGTTCCATGGTAGAACAGTCCTGTAGAGTGACGGTTCCATGGTAGAACAGGCCTGTAGAGTGACGGTTCCATGGTAGAACAGGCCTGTAGAGTGACGGTTCCATGGTAGAACAGGCCTGTAGAGTGACGGTTCCATGTTAGAACAGGCCTGTAGAGTGACGGTTGCATGTTAAAACAGGCCTGTAGAGTGACGGTTCCATGGTAGAACAGGCCTGTAGAGTGACGGTTCCATGTTAGAACAGGCCTGTAGAGTGACGGTTCCATGGTAGAACAGGCCTGTAGAGTGACGGTTCCATGGTAGAACAGGCCTGTAGAGTGACGGTTCCATGGTAGAACAAGCCTGTAGAGTGACGGTTCCATGGTAGAACAGGCCTGTAGAGTGACGGTTCCATGGTAGAACAGGCCTGTAGAGTGACGGTTCCATGGTAGAACAGGCCTGTAGAGTGTCGGTTCCATGGTAGAACAGGCCTGTAGAGTGACGGTTCCATGGTAGAACAGGCCTGTAGAGTGACGGTTCCATGGTAGAACAGGCCTGTAGAGTGACGGTTCCATGTTAGAACAGGCCTGTAGAGTGACGGTTCCATGTTAGAACAGGCCTGTAGAGTGACGGTTCCATGGTAGAACAGGCCTGTAGAGTGACGGTTCCATGGTAGAACAGGCCTGTAGAGTGACGGTTCCATGGTAGAACAGGCCTGTAGAGTGACGGTTCCATGGTAGAACAGGCCTGTAGAGTGACGGTTCCATGGTAGAACAGGCCTGTAGAGTGACGGTTCCATGGTAGAACAGGCCTGTAGAGTGACGGTTCCATGGTAGAACAGGCCTGTAGAGTGACGGTTCCATGGTAGAACAGGCCTGTAGAGTGACGGTTCCATGGTAGAACAGGCCTGTAGAGTGACGGTTCCATGGTAGAACAGGCCTGTAGAGTGAGGGTTCCATGTAAAATAGACTATCTATCTATCTATCTATCTATCTATCTATCTATCTATCTATCTATCTATCTATCTATCTATCTATCTATCTATCTATCTATCTATCTATCTATCTATGCTGCATGCCTGTTCTTATTGTGTGACTGAAGGAGGGGGAGTTTGGGGGAAGGAGTTGGTCTGGTCATGGTGATTCTGGGCAGAGCCCCTCCTGGACCCTGAGATCCAGACAGCTGCACGGTATGGGCTGGTAGAGTACTGCAGGGGGTCTGGAGGGTATGCACCTGAGGAACCTGGGACATTATCTGTCTATCTACTGGTCTGTCTGCCTGTCTGTCTGCCTGTCTGTCTGCCTGTCTGTCTGCCTGTCTGTCTGCCTGTCTGTCTGCCTGTCTGTCTGCCTGTCTGTCTGCCTGTCTGTCTATATGGTCTACCTCGGAGGCCTTCTCCAGAAGCTGGGCCAGGGGGGTGGGGGAGTGGAGAAGCTGGCGACAGAGGTGCTCTTTGAACCCTGTAAAGGGTTCCAGTAACCCAGGCTGGACTGGGACCGGGGGTGGGACACACCCCTCCTCCTCCTCCCACAGACACCCCAACGTCGTCCCCCGTCTCCCCCAGTCCCTCAGCCTCCTTGTGTTGGAAATGGGCAGTCTTCTCAGGGGTGGTTTCAGAGGACGGATGGGGCAACGCTGGAGCTGAGACTGGGACTGTGGCTGTCTCAGGTTGCTGCTGTTCTCGGCTTTGGACCATGTGATGCTCAGTCTGATCAACAGCATCTCTCTCCTCCCCTGGGTTGGAGCCCTTGGTTCAGTCCACTCAGTCCTTCCTTGGGTTAAAGCCTTTGGATCGGTCCACTCAGAGGAGTATGGAGGGGGGTTATCTCTCAGAAGATGTGGCTGGAATCTGTATACTTTCTCAGGACCGATGGTGTTAGATATAGCGCAGGTGGATGTAGAAGAGAGGACTCTGGGATACAGGGGTTTCCTATCTTCCTCTGCCTTCCTGGTTTGTGTTTCATTGTTAGGGGTGATAGGGTACACGGCCTGCAGCACGGGGCTGTGGAACGTGATGCGTTGGGTCTTGGGTGGAGGTTGATCAGAAATGACCTTGGACATGGTCACAACAGGTACTTCGAGGAGGTCCTCATTATTAAAACTCTTCTTCAGACCAACAGCCTCCTTCTCTGGAAGTCCAGGGGGAATGTCTCCCTGCTTCGTCAGACCAACAGCCTCCTTCTCTGGAAGTCCAGGGGGAATGTCTCCCTGCTTCGTCAGACCAACAGCCTCCTTCTCTGGAAGTCCAGGGGTGACGTCTCCCTTCTTCTCAGGCCTATAGCAACAGGTGATAGACAAAATGTGAATTGAGACTGAGAATTCAGTCTTACCATCATGCAAATCAGAGAGATAGAGAGACAACAAGGACATGTAGGGGCTCTGATTTCTAACGTGTTTAAAGAGATTTCATATTTTCTCTGTGAAAATGGCTGTAATTTCTAGTATAAATGTTGTACATTGACATTAATGTCAGAGTCAGTTTGCAGAGTGAACACAGCAGCACAGTATATTCTCCTAAACAAGCTCCGTGTTTTATACCCCTGGAGAGATCCATCCTCTGTTTTATGAATTGTTCTGAATCTTCTCATTATTGTGTTAGGGGTGGATATCTCAATTCAATAAAAGACCAATAAAATATTGAATCACCAGCAGTTTGTTCGTTCCACTAATGATGCTTTGACATTTTAACTTTATTCAAAGGAACACCGAAACTCCAATATCACTTATAGTGAATAAATTATTTGGGGCAAAAATGGAGACATTATGAAATGCACTCTGGTAAACCCGAGGTGATGTAGATAGTATTAAATTAAGAACCTCATTTCAGGCTTTACGAGAAAGCTATCCCTCCGTATTGGCTGTTTGACAGAAAGCTAACCCTCCGTATTGGCTGTTTGACAGAAAGCTAGCCCTCCGTATTGGCTGTTTGACAGAAAGCTAGCCCTCCGTATTGGCTGTTTGACAGAAAGCTGGCCCTCCGTATTGGCTGTTTGACAGAAAGCTGGCCCTCCGTATTGGCTGTTTGACAGAAAGCTAGCCCTCCGTATTGGCTGTTTGACAGAAAGCTAGCCCTCCGTATTGGCTGTTTGACAGAAAGCTAGCCCTCCGTATTGGCTGTTTGACAGAAAGCTAGCCCTCCGTATTGGCTGTTTGACAGAAAGCTAGCCCTCCGTATTGGCTGTTTGACAGAAAGCTAGCCCTCCGTATTGGCTGTTTGACAGAAAGCTAGCCCTCCGTATTGGCTGTTTGACAGAAAGCTAGCCCTCCGTATTGGCTGTTTGACAGAAAGCTAGCCCTCCGTATTGGCTGTTTGACAGAAAGCTAGCCCTCCGTATTGGCTGTTTGACAGAAAGCTCGCCCTCCGTATTGGCTGTTTGCATTCCAGAAGCACTTCCTTTTCATTTCATATTGAGCCACTTTACGCCCATTTTATTAGTCCAACTGGGTTCCATGCTAGAAGTGATTGTGGTGTGTGTGTGTGTGTGTGTGTGTGTGTGTGTGTGTGTGTGTGTGTGTGTGTGTGTGTGTGTGTGTGTGTGTGTGTGTGTGTGTGTGTGTGTGTGTGTGTGTTTGTGTGTCTGTATGAGTGTGTAAACTGCATGGCCCTCACAACTCTCCAGTTTCGCTCAGGCTCTTAACCTCTCTCTCCAACTGCTCTCTCCCTCTTTCTCTCACCAGATAGACAAATGAATGTTGCAGAGCTCCTCTCCCCCTGCCTCCCCCTCTTTCCGCCCTGCTTCCCCCTTCTCCTCCTGCCTCAGGCAGCAGACTAACCAGCCTTTAAATCATTAATAAGCAGAAAATGAAACTGCATATGTCTGCTGCCGGAGATATTGACTAGGCACTTCTTTCTCCTCTTCACCTCTCTTTCATTTGATGCCGTGAATTTAACCAACAAGCCACTCATATTTAGAGGAGCTAAAGCTGTGAAAAACTGATTACTGTACGTAGACTACAGCTGGGGAGGGATGATTGCTGTATGTATGTATGTATGTATGTATGTATGTATGTATGTATGTATGTATGTATGTATGTACGATACCTGGGGAGGGATGATTGCTGTATGAATGTAGACTATACCTGGGAAGGGATGATTGCTGTATATAGACTATACCTGGGAAGGGATGATTGCTGTATATAGACTATACCTGGGGAGGGATGATTGCTGTACGTATGTAGACTATACCTGGGAAGGGATGATTGCTGTACGAATGTAGACTATACCTGGGGAGGGATGATTGCTGTATATAGACTATACCTGGGGAGGGATGATTGCTGTATATAGACTATACCTGGGGAGGGATGATTGCTGTATGTATATAGACTATACCTGGGGAGGGATGATTGCTGTATGTAGACTATACCTGGGGAGGGATGATTGCTGTATGTAGACTATACCTGGGGAGGGATGATTGCTGTATGTAGACTATACCTGGGGAGGGATGATTGCTGTATGTAGACTATACCTGGGGAGGGATGATTGCTGTATGTAGACTATACCTGGGGAGGGAGAAGCGTGAGACTCCATTATTAGCAGTACTGAGGCGGGGTCCTGTGTCCTGACGCCCCTGTAGATTTACTGTGTGAGTAGCTCCTCTCCCTCACATTGGGTTGTGAGTAATTAGTTAGAACCTACATGGAGAAAGGTATCGAACCTGTACCCAGCTGGACCTGGGGGTCTCTCCTGGTGCAGAGGCTCATGGGTTCTGGTAGATTTGATGATGGGTGGAAGTCTGGAACATCCCAGGTAGCCAGTTCCCCTCAATTCCAGACTGGCTCTATGACAAACATAAAGACACATCCACTGAGTATTAAAACATTAGGAACACCTGCTCTTTCCATTACATACTGTAGACTGACCAGGTGATTCCAGGTGAAAGCTATGATCCCTTATTGATGTCACTTGTTAAATCCACTTCAATCAGTGTAGATGAAGGGGAGGAGACAGGTATAAAAATGATTTTTAAGCTTTGAGACAATTGAGACATGGATTGTGTATGTGTCCCATTCAGAGTGTGAATGGGCAACATAACATATTTTAGTGCCTTTGAACAGGGTGTGGTAGTAGGTGCCAGGTGCACCGGTTTGTGTCAAGAACTGCAACGCTGCTGGGTTTTTACACACTCAAAAGTTTCCTGTGTGTATCAAGAATGGTCCACCACCCAAAGGACATCCAGTCAACTTGACACAACTGTGGGAAGCATCGGAGTCAACATGGGCCAGCATCCCTGTGGAACGCTTTTCGACACCTTGTAGAGTCCATGCCCCGACTAATTGAGGCTGTTCTGAGTGCAAAAGGGGGAGGGGTGCAACTCAATATTAAGGTGTTCCTAATGTTTGGTATACTAAGTGTATAGACATGGGGTTATATTGACTCATATAGACATGGGGTTATATAGACTCATATAGACATGGGGTTATATTGACTCATATAGACATGGGGTTATATAGACTCATATAGACATGGGGTTATATAGACTCATATAGACATGGGGTTATATTGACTCATATAGACATGGGGTTATATTGACTCATATAGACATGGGGTTATATAGACTCATATAGACATGGGGTTATATAGACTCATATAGACATGGGGTTATATAGACTCATATAGACATGGGGTTATATAGACTCATATAGACATGGGGTTATATAGACATGGGGTTATATAGACTCATATAGACATGGGGTAATATTGACTCATATAGACATGGGGTTATATAGACTCATATAGACATGGGGTTATATAGACATGGGGTTATATAGACTCATATAGACATGGGGTTATATAGACTCATATAGACATGGGGTTATATAGACTCATATAGACATGGGGTTATATAGACTCATATAGACATGGGGTTATATTGACTCATATAGACATGGGGTTATATAGACTCATATAGACATGGGGTTATATTGACTCATATAGACATGGGGTTATATAGACTCATATAGACATGGGGTTATATAGACTCATATAGACATGGGGTTATATAGACTCATATAGACATGGGGTTATATTGACTCATATAGACATGGGGTTATATAGACATGGGGTTATATAGACTCATATAGACATGTGGTTATATTGACACATATAGACATGGGGTTATATTGACTCATATAGACATGGGGTAATATTGACTCATATAGACATGGGGTTATATAGACATGGGGTTATATAGACTCATATAGACATGGGGTTATATTGACTCATATAGACATGGGGTTATATAGACTCATATAGACATGGGGTTATATAGACTCATATAGACATGGGGTTATATTGACTCATATCGACATGGGGTTATATAGACTCATATAGACATGGGGTTATATTGACTCATATCGACATGGGGTTATATAGACTCATATAGACATGGGGTTATATAGACTCATATAGACATATGGTTATATTGACTCATATAGACATGGGGTTATATAGACTCATATAGACATGGGGTTATATAGACATGGGGTTATATTGACTCATATAGACATGGGGTTATATAGACATGGGGTTATATTGACTCATATAGACATGGGGTTATATAGACTCATATAGACATGGGGTTATATAGACTCATATAGACATGGGGTTATATTGACTCATATAGACATGGGGTTATATAGACTCATATAGACATGGGGTTATATAGACTCATATAGACATGGGGTTATATTGACTCATATAGACATGGGGTTATATAGACTCCAGTTCAATCCAAAGCATTTTCCCTCATGGACAGGAAGTGTTGCATGTCGAGGAGTGGTCTTGATAGAAACATGTCAATAAAAGAAGTGAGGAAGTACCTGGGGTCAGGATGAATCTTAGTAACAGGGGGCAGTCTGAGCTCGGGGATGGTGTGTCTCTTCGGGAACCCCCGTGACCTTTTCACCTTTGAGGCGTGACTCAGGGTGCTTCTCATACTGGGCATGCTCCGTAGGCTCAGCGTCTCTTCCTGGTCTTCCTCCTCCAGCGCTCCTCTTCTCGTTCCACCAGGCAGCGGGGCCAGATCTCTAGTCACATCCTGAACAAAATGACAACACAGTGGGGGTGGGGGTTGTGTTCATATGATGCTCTGTCTGAAAACCCTATCTGACCTTTCCAGATCTACAGGAAGGGCGTAGAGGGTCGAAGACTGGGGGTCAATTTGAGATCTAACAATCAACCACTGTGTATTGATCATTTCAAGAAGTCTGTGCTTTCCCTAAACCCTATTCCAGAGTGTTAGAAGAGAGGATAGTATCTGTATGAAGATGACTTACTAGCTGCTGCTTCCTGTACTTTACCTTACGGTGCTGCAGGTAGGCTGGCTCTGAGTAGTATGAGAGGACAGGGGAAACGGTCTCTCTGTGGGGTGACTGGGTTCTCTTCTTGATCCTGGGGAGGTGCATCTTAAGGAAGTACTGCTGATCAGAGGGCCTGTCCACAAGAGACATGGATGTTTCCTCAGAATGGACAAGGAAACAGGGTTATATATATACATCGTTGGTACCTATGAAGCTACGTTGTACAACTTTTCTAGAAATAAACAATGTCACAACTTGAAACTGTCTGCAGCATCAACGAATATCCAATCCTGATATTGTGTAGTGTGTGTACAACTTCCCTAGAGATAAAGAAACGTTGTTTATCGTCAACGAATATCCAATCCTGATATTGGACAACTTCTTCAGAGATATACAAACTCATAACTTCAAAAAAAATTTGCATCAATTTATATATATTGGAAACACACTCACCAGCCTCTTGTTCCTTCCATGAAGTGTTTCTTTGTCAGCTCAGGATGCTGCTGTTGTCCTCATATCTACTGTAGAAGAGCCGGGAGACAGAAAATAGCTTAAAAACCTTTAAATTACGTTTCCAAACTGAGAATTAATCTAAACATTCCTATTCATTAGAATGAGTCTTTTTGTTGTGGTAATTATTCATTCTTTCAACCCAAGCCAGCAGCACCGGTAAGATTCTATTAGTGCGGAAAGCTATTTGCATATAAATAGCATTTTGCTGCATTAATTCCAGCTCTGGGCAGAGGAAAACATGTTTAATGATTGCTTGGGTGTTAATCTGACAAACTGATTCAAGAGAAGTCTTTTAAATTAACCCAGTTTGTGTTTTTAAAGGTAAATTGTTGATTAAGTTTAAAATTTGCCATGAAATAACCGGTTGTATCTGGTCCTCTCCCGTCTCTCTCCCAAAACACAACCTTGAAAATACTCCGTCAAGTCATTTCAAGTGGTCCTTAACCCTCACATGAACTAGGAAATGCTGCCTATAACCTCATGATAATTCTGAGTATTCAGACAAAATCAGATGTCTGGCGTGTGACAAAGCTCTTTCTTGAGTTGAAGAACAACCTGAAATGTGCTTAGCATTTCTGCAGAATAAAGCTATAGCATACATCTACCTTAAAGACACTGAGTTAAGTTACTGTGTAAAGTTCAGTAGTGAGACGTACCTGAGTGCTGGTCATGTCAGCCGTTGAGCAGGGTGGATAGTGGGAGGTAAAGTGTTGAGGCTCTTGCTGCCTGCCCCCCTCCTACCTCTTGCAGAGAACACCGTGAACTAACACTGAGGGGATAGGTCAGCTCTAAAGTCCCAGTTATTAAGCCACCCCACTGCTGCTGATTGGTTCTTCTATGGGGACAGCCAAATAAAACTTTTGGAACCTTTTTTTCCCCCTAAGAGTGTAGCTGTCTATGACATCCTAAGCTAGCCATATCAGGGCTAGGGGCTGGCCGTACTCCTTTAATAAGACCCCACACAAAACAGGGACGACTCAGTCTGAAGGAACAGGGACCGCTCCGTCCGAAGGAACAGGGACCACTCCGTCCGAAGGAACAGGGACCACTCCGTCCGAAGGAACAGGGACCACTCCGTCCGAAGGAACAGGGAGCACTCCGTCTGAAGGAACAGGGACCGCTCCGTCTGAAGGAACAGGGACCGCTCCGTCCGAAGGAACAGGGACCGCTCCGTCCGAAGGAACAGGGACCGCTCCGTCCGAAGGAACAGGGACCACTCCGTCCGAAGGAACAGGGACCACTCCGTCCGAAGGAACAGGGACCACTCCGTCTGAAGGAACAGGGACCACTCAGTCCGAAGGAACAGGGACCACTCCGTCCGAAGGAACAGGGACCACTCCGTCCGAAGGAACAGGGACTACTCCGTCTGAAGGAACAGGGACCACTCCGTCCGAAGGAACAGGGACCACTCCGTCTAAAGGAACAGGGACCACTCAGTCTAAAGTCCATTCCAAAGGGACTCTCTATTCTAATTATTCATGAGTGAGTTTCTGAGTAATACAGGGAGTACTCAGTATTGTAACGCTGTGAGGTGAACCTGATATAACAGACGTAGTGTGACCTGTTAGACCTATTACTGTAAGACATTACCACAGTTGATTGCATCAGAGTAGATTTAGGCTACCATCATCTAGATTTATAGGATTTTACCTTGAGGGTTGAAATGATTTTGCCCTTACAGTATGTGCTTTTTTTCAGGTATACCATTATCACTGATTAACAGAACAAAACATTACCTAAACTATGAACTTATTTCCTCTGACTGGTATCCTGAGTTGAGATCTGTGAGTTTACCCCTGTGTTTGAGAGATCTGTGAATTTAGCCCTGTGTTTGAGAGATATGTGCATGAGAGATCTGTGAGTTGAGCCCTGTGTTTGATAGGAGACCTGTGAGTTGAGCCCTGTGTTTGAGAGGAGACCTGTGAGTTGAGTCCTGTGTTTGAGAAGAGACCTGTGAGTTGAGCCCTGTGTTTGAGAGGAGACCTGTGAGTTGAGTCCTGTGTTTGAGAAGAGACCTGTGAGTTGAGCCCTGTGTTTGAGAGGAGACCTGTGAGTTGAGCACTGTGTTTGAGAGGAGACCTGTGAGTTGAGTCCTGTGTTTGAGAGGAGACCTGTGAGTTGAGCCCTGTGTTTGAGAGGAGACCTGTGAGTTGAGCCCTGTGTTTGAGAGGAGACCTGTGATTTGAGCCCTGTGTTTGAGAGATCTGTGATTTGAGCCCTGTGTTTGAGAGATATGTAAGTTGAGCCCTGTGTTTGAGAGATATGTAAGTTGAGCCCGGGGGGGGGCCCTGTGTTTGAGAGATATGTAAGTTGAGCCCTGTGTTTGAGAGATATGTAAGTTGAGCCCTGTGTTTGAGAGATATCTGTGTTTGTGATTAGATACAGTGGGGGAAAAAAGTATTTAGTCAGCCACCAATTGTGCAAGTTCTCCCACTTAAAAAGATGAGAGAGGCCTGTAATTTTCATCATAGGTACACGTCAACTATGACAGACAAAATGAGAAAAAAATATCCAGAAAATCACATTGTAGGATTTTTAATGAATTTATTTGCAAATTATGGTGGAAAATAAGTATTTGGTCACCTACAAACAAGCAAGATTTCTGGCTCTCACAGACCTGTAACTTCTTCTTTAAGAGGCTCCTCTGTCCTCCACTCGTTACCTGTATTAATGGCACCTGTTTGAACTTGTTATCAGTATAAAAGACACCTGTCCACAACCTCAAACAGTCACACTCCAAACTCCACTATGGCCAAGACCAAAGAGCTGTCAAAGGACACCAGAAACAAAATTGTAGACCTGCACCAGGCTGGGAAGACTGAATCTGCAATAGGTAAGCAGCTTGGTTTGAAGAAATCAACTGTGGGAGCAATTATTAGGAAATGGAAGACATACAAGACCACTGATAATCTCCCTCGATCTGGGGCTCCACGCAAGATCTCACCCCGTGGGGTCAAAATTATCACAAGAACGGTGAGCAAAAATCCCAGAACCACACGGGGGGACCTAGTGAATGACCTGCAGAGAGCTAGGACCAAAGTAACAAAGCCTACCATCAGTAATACACTACGCCGCCAGGGACTCAAATCCTGCAATGCCAGACGTGTCCCCCTGCTTAAGCCAGTACATGTCCAGGCCCGTCTGAAGTTTGCTAGAGAGCATTTGGATGATCCAGAAGAGGATTGGGAGAATGTCAGATGAAACCAAAATCTAACTTTTTGGTAAAAACTCAACTCGTCGTGTTTGGAGGACAAAGAATGCTGAGTTGCATCCAAAGAACACCATACCTACTGTGAAGCATGGGGGTGGAAACATCATGCTTTGTGGCTGTTTTTCTGCAAAGAGACCAGGACGACTGATCCGTGTAAAGGAAAGAATGAATGGGGCCATGTATCGTAAGATTTTGAGTGAAAACCTCCTTCCATCAGCAAGGGCATTGAAGATGAAACATGGCTGGGTCTTTCAGCATGACAATGATCCCAAACACACCGCCCGGGCAACAAAGGAGTGGCTTCGTAAGAAGCATTTCAAGGTCCTGGAGTGGCCTAGCCAGTCTCCAGATCTCAACCCCATAGAAAATCTTTGGAGGGAGTTGAAAGTCCGTGTTGCCCAGCGACAGCCCCAAAACATCACTGCTCTAGAGGAGATCTGCATGGCGGAATGGGCCAAAATACCAGCAACAGTGTGTGAAAACCTTGTGAAGACTTACAGAAAACGTTTGACCTGTGTCATTGCCAACAAAGGGTATATAACAAAGTATTGAGATAGACTTTTGTTATTGACCAAATACTTATTTTCCACCATAATTTGCAAATAAATTCATTAAAAATCCTACAATGTAATTTTCTGGATTTCTTTTTTAATTTTGTCTGTCATAGTTGACGTGTACCTATGATGAAAATTACAGGCCTCTCATCGTTTTAAGTGGGAGAACTTGCACAATTGGTGGCTGACTAAATACTTTTTTCCCCCACTGTATTAAACTCTAGTTGCATTGGGGACCCCCACCTGATTCAACTTGTCAACTAATCACCAAGCCCTTGAATAGGTGAATCAGGTGAGCTTGTTGAGAACTACAACAACATTGTGAAACGTCTGGGAGACCCCAAAGGGAGGGTTGAGAAACACGGCTTTAGACGAGGCTCAGTGGACTGTGAACATTCCTGTCAGCACAGACACAGAGAGGGACTGAGAGGACCAGCCTGCATACTTCTGTTACCTACCAGGCTGGTCCTCTCTGTTACCTCCTTTATAGTAGAAGAGGAAGTAACAGAGAGGACCAGCCTGAACAATGTAGAAAGTATCTCCTAACAGGCCACACCAGAGGGACTAACCACCTCCTACTGTGATGTCTCCCAGAGGAGAGCTCTCCTAACAGGCCACACCAGAGGGACTAACCACCTCCTACTGTGATGTCTCCCAGAGGAGAGCTCTCCTAACAGGCCACACCAGAGGGTCTAACCACCTCCTACTGTGGTGTCTCCCAGAGGAGAGCTCTCCTAACAGGCCACACCAGAGGGTCTAACCACCTCCTACTGTGATGTCTCCCAGAGGAGAGCTCTCCTAACAGGCCACACCAGAGGGTCTAACCACCTCCTACTGTGATGTCTCCCAGAGGAGAGCTCTCCTAACAGGCCACACCAGAGGGACTAACCACCTCCTACTGTGATGTCTCCCAGAGGAGAGCTCTCCTAACAGGCCACACCAGAGGGACTAACCACCTCCTACTGTGATGTCTCCCAGAGGAGAGCTCTCCTAACAGGCCACACCAGAGGGACTAACCACCTCCTACTGTGATGTCTCCCAGAGGAGAGCTCTCCTAACAGGCCACACCAGAGGGACTAACCACCTCCTACTGTGATGTCTCCCAGAGGAGAGCTCTACTAACAGGCCACACCAGAGGGTCTAACCACCTCCTACTGTGATGTCTCCCAGAGGAGAGCTCTCCTAACAGACCACACCAGAGGGTCTAACCACCTCCTACTGTGATGTCTCCCAGAGGAGAGCTCTCCTAACAGGCCACACCAGAGGGACTAACCACCTCCTACTGTGATGTCTCCCAGAGGAGAGCTCTCCTAACAGGCCACACCAGAGGGACTAACCACCTCCTACTGTGATGTCTCCCAGAGGAGAGCTCTCCTAACAGACCACACCAGAGGGACTAACCACCTCCTACTGTGATGTCTCCCAGAGGAGAGCTCTCCTAACAGGCCACACCAGAGGGACTAACCACCTCCTACTGTGATGTCTCCCAGAGGAGAGCTCTCCTAACAGGCCACACCAGAGGGACTAACCACCTCCTACTGTGATGTCTCCCAGAGGAGAGCTCTCCTAACAGGCCACACCAGAGGGTCTAACCACCTCCTACTGTGATGTCTCCCAGAGGAGAGCTCTCCTAACAGGCCACACCAGCATCACACACATTCCAGACACTACAATCATTAGCTCCCTCACATAATCCACACAGAGCACACACTCACCAAGCATTGAGCTGTTGTTGTTAGTTCCAGCATATATAGACCATTTACAGGGAACTATCCAATGAAGTGGGACCTAAATACCTGATAGTCTCGTCATTGTTTATTTTTATTTTTTTTTGCAGTTTCAGAGATAAGTTAATGTTGTTTGGAGAGAAATAATTTGTACCTTTATTTAACTAGGCAAGTCAGTTAAGAACAAATTCTTATTTACAATGATGGACTACCGGGGAACAGTGGGTTAACTGCCCTGTCCAAGGGCAGAAGAACAGATTTTTACCTTGTCAGCTCGGGGATTCGATCCAGCAACCTTTCGGTTACTGGCTCGATGTTGTAACCACTAGGCTACCTGCTGCCCCAGGTAGCCTAGTGGTTAAATAAAACCAGTTCAGAAATGTTGTTTGTAGAGAAATAATACCAGTTCAGAAATGTTGTTTGGTTTTAATCTATAATATTTACTGATGACCACTGCTCCCTACTGGTAAATGGCAGAATGAAGTAAGTCCAAGGACCTCAACGGAGTCAAAGGCTACGTCCGAATTGACCATCCTTCCCCTGGAAGTGTGTATACCAGTGTAAACCTGCATACTTCAGGAGAAGGGTGGAGAATGGGGACACAACCTGAGGTATAGATGTCCACTCCAGTTTTCTCCTCCTTAATGAGCTAACTAAATTACCCTTCAACCTTCCAAAGCTTATTAGCAGCCCTCTAATTGACCCTTCACGTTAATTAATTAATTAGCTTACTTGCTAGCGTGGAACATTAGACACCATTTTCATCTGATCAGCAACAAAATGGGGACAAGTGAGGCATACGTTGAGTAACTTTACAGAAGTTAATTTCTGATTCTGAAGTGGCATGTAGCCTAGCGGTTAAAGTGTTGGTTCAGTAACTAAAAAGTTGCTGGTTCGAATACTTGAGCAGACGATGTGCCCTTGAGCAAGGCACTTAATCCTCATTTGCTCTAGGGGTACCATACTACTATGGCTAAACCCTGTAAAACCACACATTTCACTGACCTATCTGGTGTATGTGACAATAAAACATTATTATTTTGATGATGTGGGGTGTCCCTGCCATCTTTGACACGTATACGTGCTGATAGATGTACTTGTTAGGACTATAAAAGTGAACAGACACGGACCAGTCGTTTAGGGTTGAGTAGCTAGTGACCTTTGCAGAAATTGATTTTCTATGATGAACGTGATCTTTAAAGGTTTGGTTTTCATCAACTGAACGTATTATCGATGTTGGGTTATGAGGCTCACTGCAGTCAGTTAACACAGCAAAGGTTTGGTTTTTTGAAGAGAATCGGCACGTCTTTTACCATCTTTAGAATGATTGGTGAGTATTGGCCTGCTGCTTGGAGGATAGCATTACGGTACTGGCCTGCTGCTTGGAGGGCAGCATTATGGAACTGGCCTGCTGCTTGGAGGGTAGAATTATGGTACTGGCCTGCTGCTTGGAAGGTAGCATTATGGAACTGGCCTGCCGCTTGGAAGGTAGCATTATGGAACTGGCCTGCTGCTTGGAAGGTAGCGTTATGGTACTGGCCTGCTGCTTGGAGGGTAGCATTATGGTACTGGCCTGCTGCTTGGAGGGTAGCATTATGGAACTGGCCAGCTGCTTGGAAGGTAGCATTATGGAACTGGCCTGCTGCTTGGAAGGTAGCATTATGGTACTGGCCTGCTGCTTGGAGGGTAGAATTATGGTACTGGCCTGCCGCTTGGAGGGTAGCATTATGGTACTGGCCTGCCGCTTGGAGGCCAAACACAACCATGGTCACACACTTGTAACTGCAACAACATCGGCTCTGGCTGCATGTCCGGGTATGGATAGGGCCCCCAAAAGGCTAGGGCCGGCTCTGGCTACATGTCCGGGTATGGATAGGGCCCCCAAAATGAGTAGGGCTGGCTCTGGCTGCATGTCTGGGTATGGATAGGGCCCCCAAAAGGCTAGGGCCGGCTCTGGCTGCATTTCCGGGTATGGATAGGGCCCCCAAAAGGCTAGGGCCGGCTCTGGCTGCATATCTGGGTACGCAGACCCACTGCGGCCCCTCATGTTGTGTTCAGATTTTTTGTGGCCCCCATCAAATGTGCCTATCATGAATGACAGCATTAATTCAGGCAGAAATTGACCTCTTTATTTGGGCATTTTTCCATAGATGGATTATTTACCATACCTCATCACACCTTAACTCTCAAGAGCATGAAATACTGAGCTTTATATACAGTTGAAGCCAGAAGTTTACATACACTTAGGTTGGAGTCATTAAAACTTGTTTTTCAACCACTCCACAAATGTCTTGTTAACAAACTCGTTTTGGCAAGTTGGTTAGGACATTACTTTGTGCATAACAAAAGTAATTTTTCCAACAATTACAGACAGATTATTTCACTTATAATTCACTGCATCACAATTCCAGTGGGTCAGAAGTTTACATACACTAAGTTGACTGTGCATTTAAACAGCTTGGAAAATTCCAGAAAATGTGATTGCTTTAGAAGCTTCTGATAAATGTCAATTAGCCTGAGTCAATTGGAGGTGTACTTCAAGGCCTACCTTCAAACTCAGTGCCTCTTTGCTTGACATCATGGGAAAATCAAAAGAAATCAGCCAAGACCTCAGAAAAAACCTCCACAAGTCTGATTCATCCTTGGGAGCAATTTCCAAATGCCTGAAGGTACCACGTTAATCTGTACAAACAATAGTATGCAAGTATAAACACCATGGGACCACGCAGCCGTCATACCGCTCAGGAAGGAGACGTGTTCTGTCTCCTAGAGATGAACGTACTTTGGTGCGAAAAGTGCAAATCAATCCCAGAACAACAGCAATGGACCTTGTGAAGATGCTGGAGGAAACGGGTACAAAAGTATCTATACCCACAGTAAAACAAGTCCTATATCGACATAACCTGAAAGGCCGCTCAGCAAGGAAGAAGCCACTGCTCCAAAACTGCCATAAAAAAGCCAGACTACGGTTTGCAACTGCACATGGGGACAAAGATTGTACTTTTTGGAGAAATGTCCTCTGGTCTGATGAAACAAAAATGGAACCGTTTGGCCATAATGACCATCGTTATGTTTGGAAGAAAAAGGGGGAGGCTAGCAAGCCGAAGAACACCATCCCAACCGTGAAACACGGGGGTGGCAGCATCATATTGTGGGGGTGCTTTGCTGCAGGAGGTACTGGTGCACTTCACAAAATAGATGGCATCATGAGAAGGAAAATTATGTGGATATATTGAAGCAACATCTCAAGACATCAGTCAAGAATTTAAAGCTTGGTCGCAAATGGACAATGACCCCAAGCATACTTCCAAAGTTGTGGAAAAATGGCTTTACGGACAGAAAAATCAAGGTATTGGAGTGGCCATCACTCAATCCTATAGAAAATTTGTGGGCAGAACTGAAAAAGTGTATGCGAGCAATGAGGCCTACAAACCTGACTCCATTACACCAGCTCTGTCAGGAGGAATGGGCCAAAATTCACCCAACTTATTGTAGGAAGCTTGTGGAAGGCTACCCAAAACATTTGACCCAACTTAAACAATTTAAAGGCAATGCTACCAAATACTAATTGAGTGTATGTAAACTTCTGACCCACTGGGAATGTGATGAAAGAAATAAAAGCTGAAAGAAATAATTCTCTATTATTCTGACATTTCACATTCTTAAAATGAAGTGTTGATCCTAACTGACCTGAAACAGGGAATATTTACTAGGATTAAATGTCAGGAATTGTGAAAAACTGAGTTTAAATGTATTTGGCTAAGGTGTATGTAAACTTCCCACTTCAACTGTATCTATACATATAAACCTATAGCTTTATATATCTATACATATAAACCTATAGTTATATATCTATACATATAAACCTGTAGTCAGTGTATAAGCTATACTCCTGCACATGAAGCTCAAGTCAACAGCAGCTACGTCCAAATCCATACTGTTAAGGTTCCATTTCTCAGTTCCTTCAGGAAGGACTGCCTCTCAGTGGGGGACATCAGACTGATGGAAGGACTGCCTCTCAGTGGGGGACATCAGACTGACGGAAGGACTGCCTCTCAGTGGGGGACATCAGACTGACGGAAGGACTGCCTCTCAGTGGGGGACATCAGACTGACGGAAGGACTGCCTCTCAGTGGGGGACATCAGACTGACGGAAGGACTGCCTCTCAGTGGGGGACATCAGACTGATGGAAGGACTGCCTCTCAGTGGGGGACATCAGACTGACGGAAGGACTGCCTCTCAGTGGGGGACATCAGACTGACGGAAGGACTGCCTCTCAGTGGGGGACATCAGACTGACGGAAGGACTGCCTCTCAGTGGGGGACATCAGACTGACGGAAGGACTGCCTCTCAGTGGGGGACATCAGACTGACGGAAGGACTGCCTCTCAGTGGGGGACATCAGACTGACGGAAGGACTGCCTCTCAGTGGGGGACATCAGACTGACGGAAGGACTGCCTCTCAGTGGGGGACATCAGACTGACGGAAGGACTGCCTCTCAGTGGGGGACATCAGACTGACGGAAGGACTGCCTCTCAGTGGGGGACATCAGACTGACGGAAGGACTGCCTCTCAGTGGGGGACATCAGACTGACGGAAGGACTGCCTCTCAGTGGGGGACATCAGACTGACGGAAGGACTGCCTCTCAGTGGGGGACATCAGACTGACGGAAGGACTGCCTCTCAGTGGGGGACATCAGACTGACGGAAGGACTGCCTCTCAGTGGGGGACATCAGACTGACGGAAGGACTGCCTCTCAGTGGGGGACATCAGACTGACGGAAGGACTGCCTCTCAGTGGGGGACATCAGACTGACGGAAGGACTGCCTCTCAGTGGGGGACATCAGACTGACGGAAGGACTGCCTCTCAGTGGGGGACATCAGACTGACGGAAGGACTGCCTCTCAGTGGGGGACATCAGACTGACGGAAGGACTGCCTCTCAGTGGGGGACATCAGACTGACGGAAGGACTGCCTCTCAGTGGGGGACATCAGACTGACGGAAGGACTGCCTCTCAGTGGGGGACATCAGACTGACGGAAGGACTGCCTCTCAGTGGGGGACATCAGACTGACGGAAGGACTGCCTCTCAGTGGGGGACATCAGACTGACGGAAGGACTGCCTCTCAGTGGGGGACATCAGACTGACGGAAGGACTGCCTCTCAGTGGGGGACATCAGACTGACGGAAGGACTGCCTCTCAGTGGGGGACATCAGACTGACGGAAGGACTGCCTCTCAGTGGGGGACATCAGACTGACGGAAGGACTGCCTCTCAGTGGGGGACATCAGACTGACGGAAGGACTGCCTCTCAGTGGGGGACATCAGACTGATGGTCATTTTGTTGAAACAGATAAGAGAGCGTCCTGAAAAAGGTTAACGTTTCTTCCCACTCAAAAGCAATGCACTATATAGGGAATAGGAAGCCATTTGTGACCCAGCCTGACAGGATAAGGAAGGGAGCAGTAACATCAGGTCCAGGTTATTGGCTGTTTTAACTTTGTGTTTACTCATAACCTCTCTACATCAGCTGAGGGTAGAGACTATACCAAGGAATACATAACGAGGCCTGTCAGTAAGCATTTCACTGTCTACATCGTTGTATTAGGGACATGTGACCAATACAATTTGATGATCCTGGATCTGAGGCTAAAAAAAAAATCAGTTCACTCTTTTATTCACAAAATGTACTTCTGTCCATATACAGATGCCTGTTCCTAATGCTGGGCTTTCACCAAGGTACGTGCTGCCTTGTAGAAGACACGTTCCTTCCCTTATTGGGTTGTTTTGAACATGCTAATGGAGTCAAAGGTCAAATACCGTCTGCACACTACCACTAGTCGATGCAAGAGACATGTACAAATTAAAATTAGGGCAAAAATATTGTAAATATTTATCCACTTATTCAACAGAACACCCTGTCCTGAACATGTCTCTCACACCTCTTTAATAGAAGATTTATGAACAGTCTTAAACATCACCTCTTCTGATTGCGTGAATCCCTTCCCCCAAACCTTTGTCCTAACCAACAGCCGACAAGACAAACAAAAAAACGATAATAACAGAGATGGACATTCAATTCTTACAAAAACCAAAAATAAACCCTCCCCCATTCAATTCAACCCAATCTGATAAGAAACATGGTAACAAAAACTCAAAGTGATGGTCCAGAAACCATAAAACTCAATATGCTATCATTTTATTGGTTTAACCCCTGTAGATCCCATGTTAGTCAAGTCCCCTGTCTTGTATGTTAGGAGCAGTGTGTATGTATATATATATATATCCCATCGTTCGTAGAGTTAAGCTGTAGGCAGTCAGTCCGTTTCCATTTAAGTCAGTTCATATGTCATCATCTCAGCAAAAACAGTCACTCTGAAGCAGCATCCAAAATCTGCATGGAGGTACCTGTCGAATTCAGGAATTATTAGAAAACCCAACCAAAAAAAAGGAACGATGGAACAAACCAAAAACGGATTTATTTTGTGTTTTCTTTAGAAAAAATGAAATGAGAAATGTGATGAGCTTAAAAGCGAACCTTCCTTTTACTTGTATTTTTTTACATTTAACATTTTTTTGTTGTTTTAAAGTTCAATTATTTTTCTTTTCTCCTATAACTGTTGCTGATTCAGTGCAATGCATCATGGAACAATTGATAAAAGGGTCCCCCCAGGTATTTTTTGTTGTTGCGGCATCATGTTGTTTTGGGAATGAAAGGAAGAAGAGGGGAATTGTGGGAGAGTCATAGTTTAGCTGGTGTCCATGGACTCCATGTTAGCGGAGGACGAGTCCCTCTGGATGCTTTCAAAGATGGCAGCCAGCTCGGGGTTGGAGGAGATCTGGGACTGGAACTCACTCATCAGGGGACTCTTCTCTGCCTCGGGGATGGTGAGGAGGGCGACCACCGCCCGCATGGCTGAACGCTTCAACTCATCCTGCTTCTCAAACTCCTGCTTCACTGAGTTGGCCTTCACCTGGGGGGAGCGAGAGAGAAAGTAGGGTTGACATACTGTATGTGGTTGATGGAGAGAGATGGGACTCTTATCACGCCACCCAGTGAAAACAATAGGAGGCTATTGACAGTCAGAGGTACATTTCCATGGCAAATTAACTTCAGACAAAATTAAATATTGATAAAGCCATCTGCATGGGATGTCTGGAAACAGTATATTGACCTATTCTGTCTGGTCTCTGTGAATGGTCCTATACCAGGGACAGCGTTGTGTCTGGTCTCTGTGAATGGTACTATACCAGGGACAGTGTGAATGGTACTATACCAGGGACAGTGTGAATGGTACTATACCAGGGACAGTGTGAATGGTACTATACCAGGGACAGTGTGAATGGTCCTATACCAGGGACAGCGTTGTGTCTGGTCTCTGTGAATGGTACTATACCAGGGACAGCGTTGTGTCTGGTCTCTGTGAATGGTACTATACCAGGGACAGCGTTGTGTCTGGTCTCTGTGAATGGTCCTATACCAGGGACAGCGTTGTGTCTGGTCTCTGTGAATGGTACTATACCAGGGACAGTGTGAATGGTACTATACCAGGGACAGCGTTGTGTCTGGTCTCTGTGAATGGTACTATACCAGGGACAGCGTTGTGTCTGGTCTCTGTGAATGGTCCTATACCAGGGACAGCGTTGTGTCTGGTCTCTGAATGGTACTATACCAGGGACAGCGTTGTGTCTGGTCTCTGTGAATGGTACTATAGCAGGGACAGTGTGAATGGTACTATAGCAGGGACAGTGTGAATGGTACTATAGCAGGGACAGTGTGAATGGTCACAGTGTGAATGGTCCTATACCAGGGACAGTGTGAATGGTCCTATACCAGGGACAGTGTGAATGGTCCTATACCAGGGACAGTGTGAATGGTCCTATACCAGGGACAGTGTGAATGGTCCTATACCAGGGACAGTGTGAATGGTCCTATACCAGGGACAGTGTGAATGGTCCTATACCAGGGACAGTGTGAATGGTCCTATACCAGGGACAGTGTGAATGGTCCTATACCAGGGACAGTGTGAATGGTCCTATACCAGGGACAGTGTGAATGGTCCTATACCAGGGACAGTGTGAATGGTCCTATACCAGGGACAGTGTGAATGGTCCTATACCAGGGACAGTGTGAATGGTCCTATACCAGGGACAGTGTGAATGGTCCTATACCAGGGACAGTGTGAATGGTCCTATACCAGGGACAGTGTGAATGGTCCTATACCAGGGACAGTGTGAATGGTCCTATACCAGGGACAGTGTGAATGGTCCTATACCAGGGACAGTGTGAATGGTCCTATACCAGGGACAGTGTGAATGGTCCTATACCAGGGACAGTGTGAATGGTCCTATACCAGGGACAGTGTGAATGGTCCTATACCAGGGACAGTGTGAATGGTCCTATACCAGGGACAGTGTGAATGGTCCTATACCAGGGACAGTGTGAATGGTCCTATACCAGGGACAGTGTGAATGGTCCTATACCAGGGACAGTGTGAATGGTCCTATACCAGGGACAGTGTGAATGGTCCTATACCAGGGACAGTGTGAATGGTACTATACCAGGGACAGTGTGAATGGTACTATACCAGGGACAGTGTGAATGGTACTATACCAGGGACAGTGTGAATGGTACTATACCAGGGACAGTGTGAATGGTACTATACCAGGGACAGTGTGAATGGTACTATACCAGGGACAGTGTGAATGGTACTATACCAGGGACAGTGTGAATGGTACTATACCAGGGACAGTGTGAATGGTACTATACCAGGGACAGTGTGAATGGTACTATACCAGGGACAGTGTGAATGGTACTATACCAGGGACAGTGTGAATGGTACTATACCAGGGACAGTGTGAATGGTACTATACCAGGGACAGTGTGAATGGTACTATACCAGGGACAGTGTGAATGGTACTATACCAGGGACAGTGTGAATGGTACTATACCAGGGACAGTGTGAATGGTACTATACCAGGGACAGTGTGAATGGTACTATACCAGGGACAGTGTGAATGGTACTATACCAGGGACAGTGTGAATGGTACTATACCAGGGACAGTGTGAATGGTACTATACCAGGGACAGTGTGAATGGTACTATACCAGGGACAGTGTGAATGGTACTATACCAGGGACAGTGTGAATGGTACTATAGCAGGGACAGTGTGAATGGTACTATACCAGGGACAGTGTGAATGGTACTATACCAGGGACAGTGTGAATGGTACTATACCAGGGACAGTGTGAATGGTACTATAGCAGGGACAGTGTGAATGGTACTATACCAGGGACAGTGTGAATGGTACTATACCAGGGACAGTGTGAATGGTACTATACCAGGGACAGTGTGAATGGTACTATACCAGGGACAGTGTGAATGGTACTATAGCAGGGACAGTGTGAATGGTACTATACCAGGGACAGTGTGAATGGTACTATACCAGGGACAGTGTGAATGGTACTATACCAGGGACAGTGTGAATGGTACTATACCAGGGACAGTGTGAATGGTACTATACCAGGGACAGTGTGAATGGTCCTATACCAGGGACAGTGTGAATGGTACTATACCAGGGACAGTGTGAATGGTACTATACCAGGGACAGTGTGAATGGTACTATACCAGGGACAGTGTGAATGGTACTATACCAGGGACAGTGTGAATGGTACTATACCAGGGACAGTGTGAATGGTACTATACCAGGGACAGTGTGAATGGTACTATACCAGGGACAGTGTGAATGGTACTATACCAGGGACAGTGTGAATGGTACTATACCAGGGACAGTGTGAATGGTCCTATACCAGGGACAGTGTGAATGGTACTATACCAGGGACAGTGTGAATGGTACTATACCAGGGACAGTGTGAATGGTACTATACCAGGGACAGTGTGAATGGTACTATACCAGGGACAGTGTGAATGGTACTATACCAGGGACAGTGTGAATGGTACTATACCAGGGACAGTGTGAATGGTACTATACCAGGGACAGTGTGAATGGTACTATACCAGGGACAGTGTGAATGGTCCTATACCAGGGACAGTGTGAATGGTACTATACCAGGGACAGTGTGAATGGTACTATACCAGGGACAGTGTGAATGGTACTATACCAGGGACAGTGTGAATGGTACTATACCAGGGACAGTGTGAATGGTCCTATACCAGGGACAGTGTGAATGGTACTATACCAGGGACAGTGTGAATGGTACTATACCAGGGACAGTGTGTCTGGTCTCACCTTGGTGGTGCAGGTGGCACGTAGCGGCTCAACCAGCCTGTCCAGCCTCTGTAGCACAGCACTGGGACACAGAGTGGAGAGTCTAGCCAGCATCAGGAACGTCAGCATCTGATCAGATAAACAACATCCCCATTATCCTCCAGCTCCAGAAACCAACACTCCTCCTCAATACAGGCCCTATGATGCATTATGCAGTCTGGCCTTTAAATCATACAGACTACCTCTCTTTCTCCTGTTGTCTGATCTTCATACAGACTACCTCTCTCTCTCCTGTTGTCTGATCTTCATACAGACTACCTCTCTCTCTCTCCTGTTGTCTGATCTTCATACAGACTACCTCTCTCTCTCTCTGTTGTCTGATCTTCATACAGACTACCTCTCTCTCTCTCTCCTGTTGTCTGATCTTCATACAGACTACCTGTCTCTCTCTTCCTGTTGTCTGATCTTCATACAGACTACCTCTCTCTCTCTCTCCTGTTGTCTGATCTTCATACAGACTACCTCTCTCTCTCTCCTGTTGTCTGATCTTCATACAGACTACCTCTCTTTCTCCTGTTGTCTGATCTTCATACAGACTACCTCTCTCTCTCCTGTTGTCTGATCTTCATACAGACTACCTCTCTCTCTCTCCTTCATACAGACTACCTCTCTCTCTCTCCTGTTGTCTGATCTTCATACAGACTACCTGTCTCTCTCTCTCCTGTTGTCTGATCTTCATACAGACTACCTCTCTCTCTCTCCTGTTGTCTGATCTTCATACAGACTACCTCTCTCTCTCTCCTGTTGTCTGATCTTCATACAGACTACCTCTCTCTCTCCTGTTGTCTGATCTTCATACAGACTACCTCTCTCTCTCCTGTTGTCTGATCTTCATACAGACTACCTCTCTCTCTCTCTCTCTCTCTCCTGTTGTCTGATCTTCATACAGACTACCTCTCTCTCTCTCTCTCTCTCCTGTTGTCTGATCTTCATACAGACTACCTCTCTCTCTCTCCTGTTGTCTGATCTTCATACAGACTACCTCTCTCTCTCTCTCTCTCCTGTTGTCTGATCTTCATACAGACTACCTCTCTCTCTCTCTCTCTCTCTCCTGTTGTCTGATCTTCATACAGACTACCTCTCTCTCTCTCTCCTGTTGTCTGATCTTCATACAGACTACCTGTCTCTCTCTCTCCTGTTGTCTGATCTTCATACAGACTACCTCTCTCTCTCTCCTGTTGTCTGATCTTCATACAGACTACCTCTCTCTCTCCTGTTGTCTGATCTTCATACAGACTACCTCTCTCTCTCCTGTTGTCTGATCTTCATACAGACTACCTGTCTCTCTCTCTCTCCTGTTGTCTGATCTTCATACAGACTACCTCTCTCTCTCTCCTGTTGTCTGATCTTCATACAGACTACCTCTCTCTCTCTCTCCTGTTGTCTGATCTTCATACAGACTACCTCTCTCTCTCCTGTTGTCTGATCTTCATACAGACTACCTCTCTCTCTCTCTCCTGTTGTCTGATCTTCATACAGACTACCTGTCTCTCTCTCTCCTGTTGTCTGATCTTCATACAGACTACCTGTCTCTCTCTCTCCTGTTGTCTGATCTTCATACAGACTACCTGTCTCTCTCCTGTTGTCTGATCTTCATACAGACTACCTCTCTCTCTCTCCTGTTGTCTGATCTTCATACAGACTACCTCTCTCTTTCTCCTGTTGTCTGATCTTCATACAGACTACCTCTCTCTCTCCTGTTGTCTGATCTTCATACAGACTACCTCTCTCTCTCCTGTTGTCTGATCTTCATACAGACTACCTCTCTCTCTCTCTCTCCTGTTGTCTGATCTTCATACAGACTACCTCTCTCTCTCTCTCTCTCTCCTGTTGTCTGATCTTCATACAGACTACCTCTCTCTCTCTCTCTCCTGTTGTCTGATCTTCATACAGACTACCTCTCTCTCTCTCTCTCCTGTTGTCTGATCTTCATACAGACTACCTCTCTCTCTCCTGTTGTCTGATCTTCATACAGACTACCTCTCTCTCTCTCCTGTTGTCTGATCTTCATACAGACTACCTCTCTCTCTCTCCTGTTGTCTGATCTTCATACAGACTACCTCTCTCTCTCTCTCTCTCCTGTTGTCTGATCTTCATACAGACTACCTCTCTCTCTCTCTCCTGTTGTCTGATCTTCATACAGACTACCTCTCTCTCTCTCCTGTTGTCTGATCTTCATACAGACTACCTGTCTCTCTCTCTCCTGTTGTCTGATCTTCATACAGACTACCTCTCTCTCTCTCCTGTTGTCTGATCTTCATACAGACTACCTTCTCTCTCTCCTGTTGTCTGATCTTCATACAGACTACCTCTCTCTCTCCTGTTGTCTGATCTTCATACAGACTACCTGTCTTCCTGTTGTCTGATCTTCATACAGACTACCTCTCTCTCTCCTGTTGTCTGATCTTCATACAGACTACCTGTCTCTCTCTCCTGTTGTCTGATCTTCATACAGACTACCTGTCTCTCTCTCCTGTTGTCTGATCTTCATACAGACTACCTTCTCTCTCTCCTGTTGTCTGATCTTCATACAGACTACCTCTCTCTCTCTCCTTCATACAGACTACCTCTCTCTCTCTCTCTCTCTCTGTTGTCTGATCTTCATACAGACTACCTCTCTCTCTCTCTCCTGTTGTCTGATCTTCATACAGACTACCTCTCTCTCTCTCTCTCCTGTTGTCTGATCTTCATACAGACTACCTCTCTCTCTCCTGTTGTCTGATCTTCATACAGACTACCTCTCTCTCTCTCCTGTTGTCTGATCTTCATACAGACTACCTCTCTCTCTCTCCTGTTGTCTGATCTTCATACAGACTACCTCTCTCTCTCTCTCTCTCCTGTTGTCTGATCTTCATACAGACTACCTCTCTCTCTCTCTCCTGTTGTCTGATCTTCATACAGACTACCTCTCTCTCTCTCTCCCTGTTGTCTGATCTTCATACAGACTACCTCTCTCTCTCTCTCCTGTTGTCTGATCTTCATACAGACTACCTCTCTCTCTCTCTCCTGTTGTCTGATCTTCATACAGACTACCTCTCTCTCTCTCCTGTTGTCTGATCTTCATACAGACTACCTCTCTCTCTCTCCTGTTGTCTGATCTTCATACAGACTACCTCTCTCTCTCTCCTGTTGTCTGATCTTCATACAGACTACCTTTCTCTCTCTCCAGGCAGGCTATTGTTCATATTCATGAGTAGGTCAACAATGGTCCTGTAACGGAGTCCTGTCAGGAAGTTGTTCAGAATACCTTGATGTCATAATGATCCTTGAGTCCGTCTTCTACGTGGTTGAGGAACTCAAAGATGTCTAGTCTGTCTAGACAGCTGTCCAGGAGTGTGTACATGCACTCAAACGCTGCCTTCCTGATGTCCAGACCATCATCCACTGTGTGTTTAAAGGGACCCATCTCAACCTGGGGGGAGAAGACAAAAACCCTGACGTCATTTAGACGACCCTCTTATCTAAAGTAACTCAACTAAAAATGGAGGTAGAACGACTACAGAGGACAACAATTGCAAGTAAATCCTTTGTCAATAAAACTTAAAACCTTAAAAAAAACAAGAAAGGAAGATGTGAGTGAATGAAGAATGAAAGGAGGATAACAGACAAAGGTAGGAAGGGAGGAAGGAAGGAAGGAAGGAAGGAAGGAAGGAAGGAAGGAAGGAAGGAAGGAAGGAAGGAAGGAAGGAAGGAAGGAAGGAAGGAAGGAAGGAAGGAAGGAAGGAAGGAAGGAAAAAGGAGGTGAAGCACCAATGAATGACATGTCAAACTAGGGATAACAGAAAACAAGGGAAGAGTAGATGAAGAATGACAGAACGTGTGAACACAAGCAGAAAAGGAGAGGGAAATCAGCTTGGTTTATCCTGTACCTCTCTGATGAGTTCCTTGCGGACTTTGGTCTCGTTGTAGAGGTGTGGCAGGACCGTATCCAGTAAGTCTCTGATGAGAGAGGGCTTATTATGGGCTGCTGAGTTGAAGGTTACCAGGGCAACCCGCCGCACGTTCAGGTCCGGGTCCTCCAACGTCTTCAAGAAGTCACCTGGAATACAGAACAACAGTCAGTCATCATGAACCTTTCACATATACAATTAACATCAATATATGACAAGTCAAATGAAAAGCTCCTCTAGTCAATAGACATATACACATCTCTAGTCTATATTTCCTCAGTCTGTCTCAGTAAAAACAGTCTCAGTCTCCAGTACAGTGAATAATGAAAGTATTCAGACCCCTTCCCCTTTTCCACATTTTGTTACGTTACAGCGTTATTCTAAAATGGATGAAATAAATGTTTTCTCTTATCAATCTATACACAATACCCCATAATGACAAAGCGAAAACAGGTTTACAAATTTTAGCTAATTTATTACAAATAAAAAACAGAAATACCTTATTTACATAAGTATTGAGACCCTTTACTATAAGACTCAAAATTGCGCTCAGGTGCATCCTGTTTCCATTGATCATCCTTGAGATGTTTCTACAACTTGATTGGAGTTCACCTGTGGTCAATTCAATTGATTGGACAGGCACACGCCTGTCTTTATAAGGTCCAACATTTGATAGAGCAAAAACCAAGCCATGAGGTCGATGGAATTGTCCGTAGAGCTCTGAGACAGGAGTGTCGAGGCACAGATCTGGGAAAGGGTACGATTTCTGCAGCATTCTCCATCATTCTTAAATGGAAGAAGTTTGGAACCACCAAGACTCTTCCTAGAGCTGGCCGCCCGGACAAACTGAACAATCAGGGGGAGAAGGGCCCTGGTCAGGGAGGTGATCAAGAACCCGATGATCACTCTGACAGAACTCCAGAGTTCCTCTGTGGAGATGGGAGAGCCTTCCAGAAGGACAACAATCTCTGCAGCGCTCCACCAATCAGGCCTTTATGGTAGAGTGGCCAGATGGAAACCACTCCTTAGTAAAAAGGCACATGACAGGCTGGTTGGAGTTTGCCAAAAGGCCCCTAAAGGTCTCTCAGACCATGAGAAACAAGATTCTCTGGTCTGATTAAACCAAGATTGAACTCTTTGGCCTGAATGTCAAGCGTCACATCTGGAGGAAACCTGGCACTATCCCTAGGGTGAAGCATGGTGTTGGCAGCATCATGCTGTGGGGATGGTTTTCAGCAGCAGGGCCTGGGAGACTAGTCAGGATCGAGGCAAAGATGAGCGGAGCAAAGTAAAGAGATCCTTGATGAAAACCTGCTTCAGAGTACTTAGGACCTCAGACTGGGGCGAAGGTTCACCTTCCAACAGGACAATGACCCTAACCACACAGCCAAGACAACGCAGGAGTGGCTTCAGGACAAGTGTCTGAATGTCCTTGATTGGCCCAGCCAGAGCCCGGACTTGAACCCGATCGAAACATCTCTGGAGACCTGAAAATAGCTGTGCAGCGACGCTCCCCATCCAACCTGACAGAGCTTGAGAGGATCTGCAGAGAAGAATGGGAGAAACTCCCCAAATACAGGTGTGCCAAGCTTGTAGCGTCATACCCAAGAAGACTCGAGGCTATAATTGCTGCCAAAGGTTCTTCAACAAAGTACTGAGTGAAGGGTCTGAATACTTATGTAAATGTAATATTGCCGGTTTTTATTTTGTATACATTTGTAAAAATGCCTAAAAACCTGTTTTTGCTTTGTCATTATGCGGTATTGTGTGTAGATTGATGAGGGGGGAAAAACTACAATTTAATCAATTTTAGAATAAGTCTGTAACGTAACAAAATGTGGAAAAAGTCAAGGGGTCTGAAAACTTTCTGAATGCGCTGTATTTATGCTGTAATAGTCTGTGCTGGGGGCAAGGGTCAGTTTGTCATTAGAAACCATACCAGTCTGCCTGATATAAATACCGATAGATACCATAGCATTAGTCACAAAGAGGATAGGTTAGCAGTAGATAGCTATGGATAGATGAAATAGTATAGATAAAACACCTATGCAGTTTTTCAGGAGAGGGTCTATTGTCTGTGGGTGGTCTGAGATGGTGAACTTCACTGCTGTCACCACTGAGCTTCTGGCGTAAGATGATCCTGGAGACAGAAAACATTCATATTTCACATCACATACCTGCAATAGCAGAGTAAATTAATACCCAGGTCATATTTCACATCACATTCCTGCAATAGCAGAGTAAATTAATACCCAGGTCATATTTCACATCACATACCTGCAATAGCAGAGTAAATTAATACCCAGGTCATATTTCTTTACATGAATGATTCATATCATGCACAATGAACCAACTGTATTTATTTTATTTAAATCAAGTCTTGCCAATCAAAACCTGCAGGGTGTTCCTGTTCCCCACCTGAGAGCAGGTATCCTTTAAGCCTGGGCAGCAGGGTTTCTGGGTCTATGAGGGTGAGTTTCCCCAGACATTCTGCTACCACGTTCCTGGTGCCCTCCTCTGCACACTCACAGTGCTTCAACAGCAGGGTCCATACGCCCTCTACGTAAGGTTTCAGACCCGTCACAGACGCCGAGCTGGAGAGAACAGAACAGATACTATTTGGTTACAAGGTGAAAACAGCAACCCGCAATTAGCCAGTTCAGTCACCCGACCCGGGACTTGAACCAGCAACCTTTCGGGTTCCACCTCTCTAACCGCTGGACTATCCTACCTGATGATCTCTTTGAGCGAGTGTAGCAGCAGATACTGCCTCTTGGGCTGTCCTGAGATCTCCCCCAGAACGAAGGGCAGGTATTCCGGCAGGTTGCCCACGGCGATGGATCCTAGGGCGTACGATGCGGCAGACTTGACCTCTTCAGAGGAGGAAGAGAAGGCGTCCAGGATGACCGTCTTGAGCTCTGGTTGGCCGCTCAGGTCTACGTGGTGTCCCACCTACCACAGAGACAGATATTAATGATTCCCTCACTACTGATACTAGCCCACGACATCTGATACTAGCCCACGACATCAGATACTAGCCCACGACATCAGATACTAGCCCACGACATCAGATACTAGCCCACGACATCAGATACTAGCCCACGACATCAGATACTAGCCCACGACATCAGATACTAGCCCACGACATCAGATACTAGCCCACGACATCAGATACTAGCCCACGACATCAGATACTAGCCCACGACATCAGATACTAGCCCACGACATCAGACACTAGCCCACGACATCAGACACTAGCCCACGACATCAGACACTAGCCCACGACATCAGACACTAGCCCACGACATCAGACACTAGCCCACGACATCAGACACTAGCCCACGACATCAGATACTAGCCCACGACATCAGATACTAGCCCACGACATCAGATACTAGCCCACGACATCAGATACTAGCCCACGACATCAGATACTAGCCCACTACCAGCAAAATCCCTATTAGTCCCACTACCAGCAAAACCCCTATTAGTCCCACTACCAGCAAAACCCCTATTAGTCCCACTACCAGCAAAACCACTGTTAGTCCCACTACCAGCAAAACCACTGTTAGTCCCACTACCAGCAAAACCACTGTTAGTCCCACTACCAGCAAAACCACTGTTAGTCCCACTACCAGCAAAACCACTGTTAGTCCCACTACCAGCAAAACCACTGTTAGTCCCACTACCAGCAAAACCCCTGTTAGTCCCACTACCAGCAAAACCCCTATTAGTCCAACTACCAGCAAAACCCCTGTTAGTCCCACTACCAGCAAAACCCCTGTTAGTCCCACTACCAGCAAAACCCCTGTTAGTCCCACTACCAGCAAAACCCCTGTTAGTCCCACTACCAGCAAAACCCCTGTTAGTCCCACTACCAGCAAAACCCCTGTTAGTCCCACTACCAGCAAAACCCCTGTTAGTCCCACTACCAGCAAAACCCCTGTTAGTCCCACTACCAGCAAAACCCCTATTAGTCCCACTACCAGTAAAACCCCTATTAGTCCCACTACCAGCAAAACCACTGTTAGTCCCACTACCAGCAAAACCACTGTTAGTCCCACTACCAGCAAAACCCCTGTTAGTCCCACTACCAGCAAAACCCCTATTAGTCCAACTACCAGCAAAACCCCTATTAGTCCCACTACCAGCAAAACCCCTGTTAGTCCCACTACCAGCAAAACCCCTGTTAGTCCCACTACCAGCAAAACCCCTGTTAGTCCCACTACCAGCAAAACCCCTGTTAGTCCCACTACCAGCAAAACCCCTGTTAGTCCCACTACCAGCAAAACCCCTGTTAGTCCCACTACCAGCAAAACCCCTATTAGTCCCACTACCAGTAAAACCCCTATTAGTCCCACTACCAGTAAAACCCCTATTAGTCCCACTACCAGTAAAACCCCTATTAGTCCCACTCCCAGCAAAACCCCTATTAGTCCCACTACCAGCAAAACCCCTATTAGTCCCACTACCAGTAAAACCCCTATTAGTCCCACTACCAGTAAAACCACTACCAGCAGCAATAAAACTACAATTTTTGTACCCCTTTTTCTCCCCAATTTCATGGTATCCAATTGGTAGTTACAGTCTTGTCTCTTCGCTGCAACTCCCGTACGGACTCAGGAGAGGTGAAGGTCGAGAGCCGTGCATCCTCTGAAACACAACCCAACCAAGCCGCACTGCTTCTTGACACAATGCCCACTTAACCCGGAAGCCAGCTGTACCAATGTGTTGGAGGAAACACCGTACACCTGGCCACCTTGTCAGCGTGCACTGTGCCCGGCCTGCCACAGGAGTCGCTAGTGCGCGATGGGACAAGGACATCCCTGCCAGCCAAACCCTCCCCTAACCCAGACAACGCTGGGCCAATTGTGCTCCGCCCCATGGGTCTCCCGGTCTCGGCCGGCTGCGACAGAGCCTGGACTCGAACCCAGAATCTCTAGTGACACAGCTAGCACTGCGATGCAGTGCCTTAGACCACTGCGCCACTCGGGAGGCCCACAACTATAAAATGACTTGGACATGCACACACACCTTCTGTTTATTTGAATAGTTGTATTTCAAAGGGTGACCCACCTCTCCCAGTGACAGCAGGGCCAGCAGCCTGATGGAGTCTGTCGACCGAGAGTTCTTCACATCCTGGATGAACTGGCCGACCACGGCAGGACCCTCCTACAAATACAAACCAAACTTTATTTCAAATGCATTAAATACGGAAAAAGCCTTTAGGGCACCCCACCCCTAGTGATCACATTATAAAACATTCTGTTAAGATAATGAACAAACAAAGAAACAAAAGAGGAAATAGTCAAACCAAAAATCTGAGATTGAAAAAAACACCAAAACAAAATAGACAATAAAAGTCCTCCAGGAGAACAGAACACAGGAAGGAGGTCTGAAAGTCCTCCAGGAGAACACAGGAAGGACATCTAAAAGTCCTCCAGGAGAACAGAACACAGGAAGGAGGTCTGAAAGTCCTCCAGGAGAACAGAACACAGGAAGGAGGTCTGAAAGTCCTCCAGGAGAACAGAACACGGGAAGGAGGTCTGAAAGTCCTCCAGGAGAACAGAACACAGGAAGGAGGTCTGAAAGTCCTCCAGGAGAACAGAACACAGGAAGGAGGTCTGAAAGTCCTCCAGGAGAACAGAACACAGGAAGGAGGTCTGAAAGTCCTCCAGGAGAACAGAACACAGGAAGGACATCTAAAAGTCCTCCAGGATAACAGAACACAGGAAGGAGGTCTGAAAGTCCTCCAGGAGAACAGAACACAGGAAGGAGGTCTGAAAGTCCTCCAGGAGAACAGAACACGGGAAGGAGGTCTGAAAGTCCTCCAGGAGAACAGAACACAGGAAGGAGGTCTGAAAGTCCTCCAGGAGAACAGAACACGGGAAGGAGGTCTGAAAGTCCTCCAGGAGAACAGAACACAGGAAGGAGGTCTGAAAGTCCTCCAGGAGAACACAGGAAGGACATCTAAAAGTCCTCCAGGAGAACAGAACACAGGAAGGAGGTCTGAAAGTCCTCCAGGAGAACACAGGAAGGACATCTAAAAGTCCTCCAGGATAACAGAACACAGGAAGGAGGTCTGAAAGTCCTCCAGGAGAACAGAACACAGGAAGGAGGTCTGAAAGTCCTCCAGGAGAACAGAACACGGGAAGGGCATCTAAAAGTCCTCCAGGAGAACAGAACACAGGAAGGAGGTCTGAAAGTCCTCCAGGAGAACAGAACACAGGAAGGAGGTCTGAAAGTCCTCCAGGAGAACAGAACACGGGAAGGAGGTCTGAAAGTCCTCCAGGAGAACAGAACACAGGAAGGAGGTCTGAAAGTCCTCCAGGAGAACAGAACACGGGAAGGAGGTCTGAAAGTCCTCCAGGAGAACAGAACACAGGAAGGAGGTCTGAAAGTCCTCCAGGATAACAGAACACAGGAAGGAGGTCTGAAAGTCCTCCAGGAGAACACAGGAAGGGCATCTAAAAGTCCTCCAGGATAACAGAACATAGGAAGGAGGTCTGAAAGTCCTCCAGGAGAACACGGGAAGGAGGTCTGAAAGTCCTCCAGGAGAACAGAACACAGGAAGGGCATCTAAAAGTCCTCCAGGATAACAGAACATAGGAAGGAGGTCTGAAAGTCCTCCAGGAGAACACGGGAAGGAGGTCTGAAAGTCCTCCAGGATAACAGAACACAGGAAGGAGATCTTAAAGTCCTCCAGGAGAACATGAATACAAACATAACACAGGAAGTATGTCTAAAGGTCAGTAGAACAGTGAACCCACATCAGGACAGGCGCGGGTCAGGGCGGCCACACATTTAGCGATAGAGTAGTAGGACTGTTTGTGTGTCAGAGCAGCACTCTGGGCGTAGACTGGACCGGTCAGCATACGGAGCAGGTCCATGTAACCCAGAGAGGATGTCCCTGTACCCACCAGAGCCTGGGAGAGGACACAATAATACAGCTTTTAATACAACCCTAACCCAGAGAGGATGTCCCTGTACCCACCAGAGCCTGAATATAGAAGAACAGAATACAATTTACTGAGTGCTACAATACTGCTGGGTCAGAGAGGGGTGTTTAATAAATTAACATTGAGCAGTGACACTTCTAGATATGAAGTTGAACATCTATAGAACATCTTCTATTAGGGACAAAGTAGGCCCTAACTCCCTGATCATCTATTAGGGACAAAGTAGGCCCTAACTACCTGATCATCTATTAGGGACAAAGTAGGCCCTAACTCCCTGATCATCTATTAGGGACAAAGTAGGCCCTAACTCCCTGATCATCTATTAGGGACAAAGTAGGCCCTAACTACCTGATCATCTATTAGGGACAAAGTAGGCCCGAAACACCTGATCATCTATTAGGGACAAAGTAGGCCCGAAACACCTGATCATCTATTAGGGACAAAGTAGGCCCTAACTACCTGATCATCTATAGGGACAAAGTAGGCCCTAACTCCCTGATCATCTATTAGGGACAAAGTAGGCCCTAACTACCTGATCATCTATTAGGGACAAAGTAGGCCCTAACTCCCTGATCATCTATTAGGGACAAAGTAGGCCCTAACTACCTGATCACCTATTAGGGACAAAGTAGGCCCGAAACACCTGATCATCTATTAGGGACAAAGTAGGCCCAAAACACCTGATCATCTATTAGGGACAAAGTAGGCCCTAACTACCTGATCATCTATAGGGACAAAGTAGGCCCTAACTCCCTGATCATCTATTAGGGACAAAGTAGGCCCTAACTCCCTGATCATCTATTAGGGACAAAGTAGGCCCTAACTCCCTGATCATCTATTAGGGACAAAGTAGGCCCGAAACACCTGATCATCTATTAGCGGATTTTACAAGCGGTTCACAAACTATTTTACAACACAGTACCTCAATTGAACTCACCCACCCGCTGTCCTAGACATTTAGATAGCATTCCCTTATCTGTTGAAACTGGAACTGGTAACCATGCGTACCTGGAAGAACTCTAGCATGGCACTGAGGGCCCCTCCCTGCAGCAGAGGAGACCTGACCAGAGAGATGAGCTCTGAGAGGATGGATGACCCCCCGATCTTAGCCAGGGAGAGAGGGTGGACCCGGGCCAGGGTGGTCAGGAAGCTGATGACCATCTGAGACACATGCATGTCGCTCTCGCTGATCAGCGGAGGCAGTTCGGCCAGCACCGCGTCGATCATGGCCGGAGTCACGCTGTCGCTGTAGTTCTTCACCAGGATGTCCAGCGCTGCCAGGGTGCTCAGTTTCAGCGCCCGCTGGTTCTTACGCAGAAACGACGCCAGGATGGGCACTGCCTCGTCAAGGATAGGTCGAAGGTCGATCTTCAGCGTGGAGCCTGTGATTAGGGATGATAGCAAGTATGAAAATAATATACACACACACACACACTCTCTCTTATCTAGCAGGGAAACTGATTTATTAGTAACAACTTGTTAAGCCATTTAAAAAAATCTGCCCTCATCAACAGATTCTGAAAATTGGCCGTATGGACTCCAACATCATCCCCTCCCAACCTGCGATGAGCGTGAGGGCCTTGACCGTCGTCAGTCTGGTAATCTCATTCTTCAGGCGCTCCAGGAAGATGTGCAGCGTCCCAGGGAGGTCGTCCCCCAGGCTGTCTCCTAGGTTACAGATGATCTGACCCATACAGGAAATGGCCCTCTCCTTCACTTCCTGGTCGATGTCGGCAGCCTTGAGGCGTTTGATGGTGCAGGTGAAGAGGTCCGTGATGTAGGGAGAAGCATCGAAGGTGTCTCTCTCCGGCTGGTCCAGAGGTCTGAGAGGTTTCACATTGACAAAAGCTTCATTTTCCCAAACCGTGTCACGAGGTTGCAGCAGATTAAAACAAAAAACGTACAGACGGAATGAAAAGAACAGCAACACTCACCTGAAGTTACCTCTGGTAAACCAGGTAGTTATTCTACTAAACAAGAGAACACATCAATACAGGTGTATTAGAATAGACCAGATAACCTTACCTGATGACCTTGACCAGCTGTTGGCTGACCAGCAGGGCCTCAGAGGTGATTTTATAGAAGGGGTCTCCTACACACGCCACCACGGGCGGCACCAGGGCCTGTGGAGGTCAAAGGTTAGACAAGTTCATTCAAGTGTCACTTCACAATTGACAAGACATTTTACAGATACATTTAAAAAAAATGGTGAATGGACCAGTCAGTGAGATTTCTGAGACTATTTTAAAAGCACTGATAATCCATGATATCATCAACATCAGTCCTATTATCCAACCTGGACATGGGGGTGGAAGACTTGAGGCTGGTGGTTACATAGGACCACATACAGACAGGACAGGGCATCGATCTTCAGGTTGGACGAGCTGGACTTGTCGTTGAGAGAGAAGATGATTCCTGTTGGGAGAGAGGAGATTAGGTTAGTTTAGTCAATATGAACATTTAGGGAGGGTTTCCCGGACACAGATTAAGTCTATTCCTAGAATAGTTCCTCCATTGAAAGTGCTTTTCAGTCCAGGACTGGGTGGAATGTGTGTCTGGGAAACCGGCCCAATGAATTAGAATATTAAAAGGAAAGAAGAGAAACAGCTGAGAGAAGCGGTGCTGGTGAGGTCAGAAACCTGACACGTGTTTCAGGGAACAGAAAATAAAAATGAGGGAAACAGAGAGCTTAATTACTAAAAATATAAGGTTTCCAGTACGAGTCAATGCGACCACAGGAAGGTTTCCAGTACGAGTCAATGCGACCACAGGAAGGTTTCCAGTACGAGTCAATGCGACCACAGGAAGGTTTCCAGTACGAGTCAATGCGACCACAGGAAGGTTTCCAGTACGAGTCAATGCGACCACAGGAAGGTTTCCAGTACGAGTCAATGCGACCACAGGAAGGTTTCCAGTACGAGTCAATGCGACCACAGGAAGGTTTCCAGTACGAGTCAATGCGACCACAGGAAGGTTTCCAGTACGAGTCAATGCGACCACAGGAAGGTTTCCAGTACGAGTCAATACGACCACAGGAAGGTTTCCAGTACGAGTCAATACGACCACAGGAAGGTTTCCAGTACGAGTCAATGCGACCACAGGAAGGTTTCCAGTACGAGTCAATGCGACCACAGGAAGGTTTCCAGTACGAGTCAATACGACCACAGGAAGGTTTCCAGTACGAGTCAATGCGACCACAGGAAGGTTTCCAGTACGAGTCAATACGACCACAGGAAGGTTTCCAGTACGAGTCAATACGACCACAGGAAGGTTTACAGTACGAGTCAATGCGACCACAGGAAGGTTTACAGTACGAGTCAATACGACCACAGGAAGGTTTACAGTACGAGTCAATACGACCACAGGAAGGTTTACAGTACGAGTCAATGCGACCACAGGAAGGTTTCCAGTACGAGTCAATGCGACCACAGGAAGGTTTCCAGTACGAGTCAATGCGACCACAGGAAGGTTTCCAGTACGAGTCAATACGACCACAGGAAGGTTTACAGTACGAGTCAATGCGACCACAGGAAGGTTTACAGTACGAGTCAATACGACCACAGGAAGGTTTACAGTAAGAGTCAATACAACAGGCTGATGATCAGCCTTCTTTCAGATCCTCCACTCCCCTGGTGGAAAACACAAAATAACCAGATAGCTTCTCATTGTAATGTATCCTAAATAATCCCATTGTATCAGCGGTGGGGTACTGAAGCAGTGCAGTGGTACTGTAGAATGGAGTTTGGAGGAGCATATTGGGGAAACTAGAAAAACTGGTTTCACCCCAAAGTCATTTAGAAAGGACAGAACAAGATATTAAACCTTCTCTGTTGCCTTTCGAGGTATGCCATTTAACTCTGAACAAGCCCTAATAAAATCACTTGTATTTGCCTAAAGGGAAAGGAGACACTATGGCTGCAACCTGCAATAACAACATGCAAAAGTACCAATCCATCCATTCCTCTAGGGTAACACGTTGACTAGGTCAAATAATTCATTTTCTACTTCAGCATCTTTCCTGTCAACTCAATAACTCTCATTCCACTAAAACGTGAAAGGCATTTAATGTCATAGTTTCATAAGTCAGTCAGCCTCCGTCAGAGAGAGTGACCTCCAGACCAGATGGATGAGGCTGAAGAACGTGCCCAGGGCGGGAGCCTTGTTCCTGGGACCGGCACAGAGATGTTGGGTGAGAGCCCAGGCTAGCCCGGGGTAAAAGTCTGGCAGGAGTGAGATCAGAATCTCGGGGTGCCAACTACTGCCATTGTGCCCTTGAGCAAGGGATGCTCCAGGGGAAATGTAGCTCTGTAGCTGATCCAACGCTGCTTCCAGCCTCTCGTGTGTGTGTGTGTGTGTGTGTGTGTGTGTGTGTGTGTGTGTGTGTGTGTGTGTGTGTGTGTGTGTCTGGGGGACAAATTTCAGATTCACATTCGGTACACCCATGTAGTACCGGGTCAGACCCCCCCCCCCCCATTGCCTCCAGAACAGCCTGAATTCTTCAGGGCACTGAAACATTGCTGAAATTGGTATCAAGTGACTGAACGTGTGACGGGAAAACATTCCCCACACCATTATACCACCGTCACCAGCCTGTACCGTTCACACCAGGCAGGATGGGACCATGGACTCATGCTGCTTATGCCAAATCCTGACTTATGTAAGGATTTGTCGGACCAGGAGATTTGTCGGACAAGGCAATGTTTTCCTACTCCTCAGTTGTCCAGTGTTGGTGATGGCCTGCCCACTGGAGCATCTTCTCCTTGTTTTTAGCTGGTAGGAACCCAGTGTTGGTGATGGCCTGCCCACTGGAGCATCTTCTTCTTGTTTTTAGCTGATAGGAACCCAGTGTTGGTGATGGCCTGCCCACTGGAGCATCTTCTTCTTGTTTTTAGCTGATAGGAACCCAGTGTTGGTGATGGCCTGCCCACTGGAGCATCTTCTTCTTGTTTTTAGCTGATAGGAACCCAGTGTTGGTGATGGCCTGCCCACTGGAGCATCTTCTTCTTGTTTTTAGCTGATAGGAACCCAGTGTTGGTGATGGCCTGCCCACTGGAGCATCTTCTTCTTGTTTTTAGCTGATAGGAACCCAGTGTTGGTGATGGCCTGCCCACTGGAGCCACTTCTTCTTGTTTTTAGCTGATAGGAACCCAGTGTTGGTGATGGCCTGCCCACTGGAGCTGCTTCTCCTTGTTTTTAGCTGATAGGAACCCAGTGTTGGTGATGGCCTGCCCACTGGAGCCACTTCTTCTTGTTTTTAGCTGATAGGAACCCAGTGTTGGTGATGGCCTGCCCACTGGAGCCACTTCTTCTTGTTTTTAGCTGATAGGAACCCAGTGTTGGTGATGGCCTGCCCACTGGAGCCACTTCTTCTTGTTTTTAGCTGGTAGGAACCCAGTGTTGGTGATGGCCTGCCCACTGGAGCATCTTCTTCTTGTTTTTAGCTGATAGGAACCCAGTGTTGGTGATGGCCTGCCCACTGGAGCCACTTCTTCTTGTTTTTAGCTGATAGGAACCCAGTGTTGGTGATGGCCTGCCCACTGGAGCATCTTCTTCTTGTTTTTAGCTGATAGGAACCCAGTGTTGGTGATGGCCTGCCCACTGGAGCATCTTCTTCTTGTTTTTAGCTGATAGGAACCCAGTGTTGGTGATGGCCTGCCCACTGGAGCCACTTCTTCTTGTTTTTAGCTGATAGGAACCCAGTGTTGGTGATGGCCTGCCCACTGGAGCATCTTCTTCTTGTTTTTAGCTGATAGGAACCCAGTGTTGGTGATGGCCTGCCCACTGGAGCATCTTCTTCTTGTTTTTAGCTGATAGGAACCCAGTGTTGGTGATGGCCTGCCCACTGGAGCCACTTCTTCTTGTTTTTAGCTGATAGGAACCCAGTGTTGGTGATGGCCTGCCCACTGGAGCATCTTCTTCTTGTTTTTAGCTAGATAGGAACCCAGTGTTGGTGATGGCCTGCCCACTGGAGCATCTTCTTCTTGTTTTTAGCTGATAGGAACCCAGTGTTGGTGATGGCCTGCCCACTGGAGCCACTTCTTCTTGTTTTTAGCTGATAGGAACCCAGTGTTGGTGATGGCCTGCCCACTGGAGCATCTTCTTCTTGTTTTTAGCTGATAGGAACCCAGGGTGGTCGTCTGCTACAATAGCCAATCCGTGACAAGGACCCACGAGTTGTGAGTTCCGAGACGCTGTGCTGAGCCGTTATTTGCCTGTTTGTGTTCCACCTGTTAGCTTGCACCATTCTTTCCATTCTCCTTCAACCTCTCTCATCAACGAGCTGTTTTCACCCACAGCACTGCTGCTGACTGGACGTGTTTTGTTTGTCACACCATTCTCTGTAAACCCTAGACACTGTCGTGCGTCAAAATTCCAGGAGGCCGTTTCTGAGATAGTGGAACCGTCACACCTTAGGTTACCCATTCTAATGGAACAGTAACTGAATGCCTTGATGCCTGTCTGCCTGCTTTATATAGCAAGCCACAGCCACACGACTCACTGTCTGTAGAAGCAAAACATGTTTTCTGAACGGGGTAGTGTAGCTAATAAACTGCCCACTGAGTGCAAGTTATATTGTACATAACTGGTACGAGGACAGGGATATGTAGTGTGAGGGTAGGGTAGTAACCTACCTGGTACGAGGACAGGGATATGTAGTGTGAGGGTAGGGTAGTAACCTACCTGGTACGAGGACAGGGATATGTAGTGTGAGGGTAGGGTAGTAACCTACCTGGTACGAGGACAGGGATATGTAGTGTGAGGGTAGGGTAGTAACCTACCTGGTACGAGGACAGGGATATGTAGTGTGAGGGTAGGGTAGTAACCTACCTGGTACGAGGACAGGGATATGTAGTGTGAGGGTAGGGTAGTAACCTACCTGGTACGAGGACAGGGATATGTAGTGTGAGGGTAGGGTAGTAACCTACCTGGTACGAGGACAGGGATATGTAGTGTGAGGGTAGGGTAGTAACCTACCTGGTACGAGGACAGGGATATGTAGTGTAGTAACCTACCTGGTACGAGGACAGGGATATGTAGTGTGAGGGTAGGGTAGTAACCTACCTGGTACGAGGACAGGGATATGTAGTGTGAGGGTAGGGTAGTAACCTACCTGGTACGAGGACAGGGATATGTAGTGTGAGGGCCCCAGGCAGCACGTTGACCAGCTCCGTCAGCATGTTGAAGCAGCACTGCCGTGTCTTGACACTTTTCTCCTTCATCTGCTTATGCAGGGCCTTAACGATCATTGGCACCTGCAGCAGCACCCGGCGGGAGGGAGAAATATCAGACATACTACTGACTAATACATACTAGAACTACCACTAGGAGAAATATCAGACATACTACTGACTAATACATACTACAACTACCACTAGGAGAAATATCAGACATACTACTGACTAATACATACTAGAACTACCACTAGGAGAAATATCAGACATACTACTGACTAATACATACTAGAACTACCACTAGGAGAAATATCAGACATACTACTGACTAATACATACTAGAACTACCACTAGGAGAAATATCAGACATACTACTGACTAATACATACTAGAACTACCACTAGGAGAAATATCAGACATACTACTAACTAATACATACTAGAACTACCACTAGGAGAAATATCAGACATACTACTGACTAATACATACTAGAACTACCACTAGGAGAAATATCAGACATACTACTGACTAATACATACTACAACTACCACTAGGAGAAATATCAGACATACTACTGACTAATACATACTACAACTACCACTAGGAGAAATATCAGACATACTACTGACTAATACATACTACCAACTAGGAGAAATATCAGACATACTACTGACTAATACATACTACCACTAGGAGAAATATCAGACATACTACTGACTAATACATACTACCACTAGGAGAAATATCAGACATACTACTGACTAATACATACTACAACTACCACTAGGAGAAATATCAGACATACTACTGACTAATACAGACTACAACTACCACTAGGAGAAATATCAGACATACTACTGACTAATACATACTACAACTACCACTAGGAGAAATATCAGACATACTACTGACTAATACATACTACAACTACCACTAGGAGAAATATCAGACATACTACTGACTAATACATACTACAACTACCACTAGGAGAAATATCAGACATACTACTGACTAATACATACTAGAACTACCACTAGGAGAAATATCAGACATACTACTGACTAATACATACTACAACTACCACTAGGAGAAATATCAGACATACTACTGACTAATCCAGACTACAACTACCACTAGGAGAAATATCAGATATACTACTGACTAATACATACTACAACTACCACTAGGAGAAATATCAGACATACTACTGACTAATACATACTACAACTACCACTAGGAGAAATATCAGACATACTACTGACTAATACATACTACAACTACCACTAGGAGAAATATCAGACATACTACTGACTAATACATACTACAACTACCACTAGGAGAAATATCAGACATACTACTGACTAATACATACTAGAACTACCACTAGGAAGGACAAATAGACATACAACTCTCTCTACCCTCTGTGTGTGTGTGTGTATTAACATAGGAGTATTACATTGGTGTGATGCATTAACCTGTCTGGGCTAGGGGGCAGTATTTTCATGGCTGGATAAAAAAACGTACCTGATTTAAACTGGTTACTACTCTTGCCCAGAAACGAGAATATGCATATTATTAGTAGATTTGGATAGAAAACACTCTAAAGTATCTAAAACTGTTTGAATGGTGTCTGTGAGTATAACAGAACTCATATGGCAGGCAAAAACCTGAGACAATTCCAAGTAAGAAGTGGCCTGTCTGCGATTTTGTAGTTGTCCTTTTGCTTGTCTATCGAAACTACAGTATCCATGGGGTTGTGTTGCACTTTCTAAGGCTTCCATTGGCTCTCTAAAGCCGCCAGAAAGCGGATTGGGGCATCTCCTATCTCTGGGCAAAGTATAGTAACTCAGTTTGTCAGTGGTCTGCCTGAGGACAAAGGGAATGGAAATGCGCGTTCACGAGACCTCGCCATTTTTTATTTTCCTCTTTGAATGAATACAGTATTGTCCGGTTGGAATATTATCGCTATTTTACGAGAAAAATACCATAAAAATGTATTTTAAACAGCGTTTGACATGCTTCTAAGTACGGTAATGAAACATTTTGAAATTTTTGGTCTCGAAATGCATTCGCACGTTACCCTTTGGATAGTGACCTGAACGCACGAACAAAACGGGGGTATTTGCACATAACTATGGATTATTTGGAACAAAAACAACATTTGTTGTGGAAGTAGCAGTCCTGGGAGTGCATTCTGACGAAGAACAGCAAAGGTAATCCAATTTTTCTAATAGTAATTCTGAGTTTAGGTTGCCTCGAACTTGGCGGGTGTCAAATTAGCTAGCCGTGATGGCTGAGCTATGTACTCAGAATATTGCAAAATGTGCTTTCGCCGAAAAGCTATTTTAAAATCTGACATAGCGGTTGCATAAATGAGTTCTGTATCTATAATTCTTAATGTATTTTGTCAACGTTTATCATGAGTAATTTAGTAAATTCACTGGAAGTTTTGGGTGGGAATGCTAGTTCTGAACATCACATGCTAATGTAAAAAGCTGTTTTTTGATATAAATATGAACTTGATTGAACAAAACATGCATGTATTGTATAACATAATGTCCTAGGAGTGTCATCTGATGAAGATCATCAAAGGTTAGTGCTGCATTTAGCTGTGGTTTTGGTTTTTGTGACATATATGCTAGTTTGAAAAATGGCTGTGATTATTTGTGGCTATGTACTCTCCTAACATAATCTAATGTTTTGCTTTCGCTGTAAAGCTTTTTTGAAAATCGGACAATGTGGTTAGATTAACGAGAGTCTTATCTTTCAAATGGTGTAAAATAGTCATATGTTTGAAATATTTAAATTATTGCATTTTTGAGGTATTTGTATCTCACGCCACGTGATTCCACTGGCTGTTGAATAGAGTGGGACGCTAACGTCCCACCTAGCCCATAGAAGTTAATACAGGTAACCAGGTAGTACTTTTAAGACCAGGCTAGCAGGGAACGTGCCAAACTAGACTGAAATTGTGTATTCTGAAATATCACACTGGTCTGGGCAGTGCCTCTCCCTCTGTGTGTTTTACCTGGTTCTGCAGCATGGTGAGTGGAGTCTCTCCCTGTTCCATGGCATCTGGGTCACACAGCCAGCTCTGAGCAGGACGTGTCTGTTTCAGCAGCGACAGGTAGGCATGGAACACGTCAGCCTTCACGTTCTCCTCCCGCTCCTACAATCCAGCAATCAATACATCAGCCAATACATCAGTCAGTCAATCAAATGTATTGATAAAGCCCTTTTGTGACAACTGTTGATATTAAAGTGCTTTTACTTCTTAGTAACCCAGCCTAGACTCAGAGAGCAAACAAAAACACAAAACAGATGCCCAACGGCTAGGTAAAACTCCCTGGAAGATGTAGACCTAGAGGAACACGGGGGTAGTGTGTGTGTGTGTGTGTGTGTGCCTTGAAGCGGGCGATGAGCGCGGGCGACACGGTCCGGTAGAACTCTGGCAGCATCTCGTGGCGTGTGCTGACCACGGCGTCCAGACACTTGGCGGCCGCACGGCGAACCTTCCAGCTCATGTCGTCGTCGTCGCTGTACTCATCATCACTTCCTGTAAAGGTCAAAGGGTGGTGGTGGTGTGAGGTTAGAGACTTAACACAGTCTAGCAGTAGTTATTACAGAGAATGAAAGAGTTAAATGCTTCTGTAAGCATTGTGACCATGTCAGATATGCACATTAGCTGGTAGAAAACACAAACATCTCAAACACAGGTTATACACAGCTCATCCACCAGTCTAGAACGACCACCTGACTACCACAAACACTACTGTCATCACATGGTTGTTCCAGGTCAAGACATTATCACTGCCTAACCTCAAATCCTTCCAATGACATTTGACCTGTGAAGTTTGACAGAGATACACTCATCACAGACTGGGAGGCTAGTCCCAGCACTGTGCTGCCCTGGGCCTAATAAGACTGGGAGGCTAGTCCCAGCACTGTGCTGCCCTGGGCCTAATAAGACTAGGAGGCTAGTCCCAGCACTGTGCTGCCCTGGGCCTAATAAGACTAGGAGGCTAGTCCCAGCACTGTGCTGCCCTGGGCCTAATAAGACTAGGAGGCTAGTCCCAGCACTGTGCTGCCCTGGGCCTAATAAGACTGGGAGGCTAGTCCCAGCACTGTGCTGCCCTGGGCCTAATAAGACTGGGAGGCTAGTCCCAGCACTGTGCTGCCCTGGGCCTAATAAGACTGGGAGGCTAGTCCCAGCACTGTGCTGCCCTGGGCCTAATAAGACTAGGAGGCTAGGCACTGTGCTGCCCTGGGCCTAATAAGACTGGGAGGCTAGTCCCAGCACTGTGCTGCCCTGGGCCTAATAAGACTGGGAGGCTAGTCCCAGCACTGTGCTGCCCTGGGCCTAATAAGACTAGGAGGCTAGTCCCAGCACTGTGCTGCCCTGGGCCTGTTTACAAGCTAGCTACACACAGTCAGTCAGTCAGTCAGCACCATGAATTATTAAAGGAACCAGCCAATAGGAATAAGTAGGAATATGATTTATGGATGACTGGCAAACTGTGCTAAAACATAGTGCTGTAGACGATATGAGCAACACTCCAGGCTCCACAAAAACTCATTGTTGTCAAGAGCCATTTTATAAATGAAATACTTCAGCATTCTGGGAGCACACATTATGGTTGGTGGAGAGACATGACAACCAGAGAGTGTGTGAGACAGGGGTACAGAGAGGAGGAAGGGGACAGATAGGAGGGAGAGGACAGAGAGGAGGGAGAGGACAGATAGGAGGGAGGGGAGGGAGGGGACAGAGAAGACAGAGAGGAGGGAGAAGACAGAGAGGAGGGAGAAGACGGGAGAGGAGGGAGAGGGAGGGAGAGGACAGAGAGGGAGGGAGAGGACAGAGAGGGAGGGAGGGGACAGAGAGGGAGGGAGGGGACAGAGAGGGAGGGAGGGGACAGAGAGGGAGGGAGGGGACAGAGAGGGAGGGAGGGGACAGAGAGGGAGGGAGGGGACAGAGAGGAGGGAGGGGACAGAGAGGAGGAAGGGACAGAGAGGAGGGAAGGGACAGAGAGGAGGAAGGGACAGAGAGGAGGAAGGGACAGAGAGGAGGGAGGGACAGAGAGGAGGGAGGGACAGAGAGGAGGGAGGGACAGAGAGGAGGGAGGGACAGAGAGGAGGGAGGGACAGAGAGGAGGGAGGGACAGAGAGGAGGGAGGGACAGAGAGGAGGGAGGGACAGAGAGGAGGGAGGGACAGAGAGGAGGGAGGGACAGAGAGGAGGGAGGGAGGGGACAGAGAGGAGGGAGGGGACAGAGAGGAGGGAGGGACAGAGAGGAGGGAGGGACAGAGAGGAGGGAGGGAGGGGACAGAGAGGAGGGAGGGACAGAGAGGAGGGAGGGACAGAGAGGAGGGAGGGACAGAGAGGAGGAAGGGACAGAGAGGAGGGAGGGACAGAGAGGAGGGAGGGAGGGGACAGAGAGGAGTGAGGGACAGAGAGGAGGGAGAGGAGGAAGGGGACAGAGAGGAGGGAGGGACAGAGAGGAGGGAGAGGAGGAAGGGGACAGAGAGGAGTGAGAGGAGGAAGGGGACAGAGAGGAGGGAGGGAGGGGACAGAGAGGAGTGAGAGGAGGAAGGGGACAGAGAGGAGGGAGGGAGGGGACAGAGAGGAGTGAGAGGAGGAAGGGGACAGAGAGGAGGAAGGGACAGAGAGGAGTGAGAGGAGGAAGGGGACAGAGAGGAGGAAGGGACAGAGAGGAGGGAGAGGAGCGACTCAGCAACACAGTACAAGACGCACCCGTCTGGGAGGAACAGTGTTACAGGAGAAGACTCAGGCGAAAGCTTCAAGAAGGTGACAACACAAAAGCCTGTCTGGTCCTCAGTCCTCACACTGCTAGTGATGACAAGAGCCATCTCTATGAGCTGTAGTAGAAGTAATGACAAGAGCCATCTCTATGAGCTGTAGTAGAAGTAATGACAAGAGCCATCTCTATGAGCTGTAGTAGAAGTAATGACAAGAGCCATCTCTATGAGCTGTAGTAGAAGTAATGACAAGAGCCATCTCTATGAGCTGTAGTAGAAGTAATGACAAGAGCCATCTCTATGAGCTGTAGTAGAAGTAATGACAAGAGCCATCTCTATGAGCTGTAGTAGAAGTAATGACAAGAGCCATCTCTATGAGCTGTAGTAGAAGTAATGACAAGAGCCATCTCTATGAGCTGTAGTAGAAGTAATGACAAGAGCCATCTCTATGAGCTGTACTAGAAGTAATGACAAGAGCCATCTCTATGAGCTGTAGTAGAAGTAATGACAAGAGCCATCTCTATGAGCTGTAGTAGAAGTAATGACAAGAGCCATCTCTATGAGCTGTAGTAGAAGTAATGACAAGAGCCATCTCTATGAGCTGTACTAGAAGTAATGACAAGAGCCATCTCTATGAGCTGTACTAGAAGTAATGACAAGAGCCATCTCTATGAGCTGTAGTAGAAGTAATGACAAGAGCCATCTCTATGAGTTGTAGTAGAAGTAATGACAAGAGCCATCTCTATGAGTTGTAGTAGAAGTAATGACAAGAGCCATCTCTATGAGTTGTAGTAGAAGTAATGACTGGAGGTCTGCTGAAAGCAGCTGCATTACCTGCTCCAATAGCAGTCCTCCATTCAGCCTGTAGATAATAACATTCAGTCTCATGACAAGGCAGGAGGGAGACAGAGGGAGAGAGAGAGACAGAGGGAGAGAGAGAGGCAGAGGGAGAGAGAGAGACAGAGGGAGAGAGAGAGACAGAGGGAGGGAGAGAGACAGAGGGAGAGAGAGAGACAGAGGGAGAGAGAGAGACAGAGGGAGAGAGAGAGACAGAGGGAGGGAGAGAGACAGAGGGAGAGAGACAGAGGGAGAGAGACAGAGGGAGAGAGACAGAGGGAGAGAGACAGAGGGAGAGAGACAGAGGGAGAGAGACAGAGGGAGAGAGACAGAGGGAGAGAGACAGAGGGAGAGAGACAGAGGGAGAGAGAGAGGCTGGCTGGCTGGCTTCAATATTTACTAGCATTATTCTAGGTTGATTTCACAGTGCTCATGCGTGGCCAAGCAACAGATTGTCTTTCTGGCTGAGCTCTTACAGTCATAGCAACAAACGACACACTAACAGTGTCAGTGCAGTGGGGACTTACAACTGGGGGTTTATTGTGCACAGTAAGAGTCCTGAAAATGGAAGACCATTTAATAGATAGAACTAACTTCTCTCACACTGAGGCAGATCTCTAAACAGAAACCTAAGTCCTAAACACATGAGTCCTACACACCTCTTCTGAAGTGGTGAAGAGTCCTGTACACACACACCTCTTCTGAAGTGGTGAAGAGTCCTGTACACACACACACACACACACACACACACACACACACACACACACACACACACACACACACACACACACACACACACACACACACACACACACACACACACACACACACACACACACACACACACACACACACACACACACACACACACACACACACACACCTCTTCTGAAGTGGTGAAGAGTCCTGTACACACACACACACCTCTTCTGAAGTGGTAAAGAGTCCTGTACACACACACACACCTCTTCTGAAGTGGTGAAGAGTCCTGTACACACACACACACCTCTTCTGAAGTGGTGAAGAGTCATATACATACACACAAGTCTCTTCTGAAGAGAGGAAGAGTCCTGTACACACACACACACACACACACACGTCTCTTCTGAAGAGAGGAAGAGTCCTGTACACACACACACACCTCTTCTGAAGAGATGAAGAGTCCTATATACAGCTGTGTGACATGTTTCCATGTTCCTGAACGTGTCACTTTACACGTCACATACAGTTGAAGTCGGAAGTTTACATACACCTTAGCCAAATACATTTAAACTCAGTTTTTCACAATTCCTGACATTTAATCCTAGTAAAAAAATCCCTGTCTTAGGTCAGTTAGGATCACCACTTTATTTTAAGAATGTGAAATGTCAGAATAATAGTAGAGAGAATGATTTATTTAAACTTTTATTTCTTTCATCACATTCCCAGTGGGTCAGAAGTTTACATACACTCAATTAGTATTTGGTAGCACTGCCTTTAAATTGTTTAACTTGGGTCAAACGTTTTGGGTAGCCTTCCACAGGCTTCCCACAATAATTGGGTGGATTTTGGCCCTTTCCTCCTGACAGAGCTGGTGTAATGGAGTCAGGTTTGTAGGCCTCCTTGCTCACACACACTTTTTCAGTTCTGCCTACAAATTTTCTATAGGATTGAGGTCAGGGTTTTGTGATGGCCACTCCAATACCTTGACTGTGTTGTCCTTAAGCCATTTTGCCACAACTTTGGAAGTATGCTTGGGGTCATTGTCCATTTGGAAGACCCATTTGCAACCAAGCTTTAACTTCCTGACTGATGTCTTCAGATGTTGCTTCAATATAGCCACAAATTTCCTGCCTCATGATGCCATTCATTTTGTGAAGTGCACCAGTCCCTCCTGCAGCAAAGCACCCCCACAACATGATGCTGCCACCACCGTGCTTCACGGTTGGGATGGTGTTCTTCGGCTTGCAAGCCTTCCCTTTTTCTTCCAAACATAACGATGGTCATTATGGCCAAACAGTTCTATTTTTGTTCCATCAGACCAGAGGACATTTCTCCAAAAAGTACGATCTTTGTCCCGATGTGCAGTTGCAAACCGTAGTCTGGCTTTTTTATGGCGGTTTTGGAGCAGTGGCATCTTCCTTGCTGAGCGGCCTTTCAGGTTATGTCGATATAGGACTCATTTTACTATGGATATAGATACTTTGTACCTGTTTCCTCCAGCATCTTCACAAGGTCTTTTGCTGTTGTTCTGGGATTGATTTGCACTTTTCGCGCTAAAGTACGTTCATCTCTAGGAGACAGAACGCGTCACCTTCCTGAGCGGTATGACGGCTGCGTGGTCCCATGGTGTTTATACTTGCATACTATTGTTTGTACAGATGAACGTGGTACCTTCAGGCGTTTGGAAATTGCTCCCAAGGATGAACCAGACTTGTGGAGGTCTACACATTTCTTTCTGAGGTCTTGGCTGATTTCTTTTGATTTTCCCATGATGTCAAGCAAAGAGGCACTGAGTTTGAAGGTAGGCCTTAAAATACATCGACATCTCCAATTGATTCAAATTACGTAAATTAGTCTATCAGAAGCTTCTAAAGCCATGACATAATTTTCTGGAATTTTCCAAGCTGTTTAAAGGCAACTTAGTGTATGTAAACTTCTGACCAACTGGAATTGTGATACAGTGAATTACAAATGAAATCATCTGTGAACAATTGTTGGAAAAATGACTTGTGTCATGCACAAAGTAGATGTCCTAACCAACTTGCCAAACTATAGTTTGTTAACAAGAAATGTGTGGAGTGGTTGTAAAACGGGTTTTAATGACGCCAACCTAAGTGTATGTAAACTTCCGACTTCAACTGTATACTGTACACACACACACACACACACACACACATCTCTCCTGCAGTGATGAAGAGTCCTATAGGTCTCTCCTGAAGTGATGTAGAGTCCTATATGTTACTCTTCTTAACAAGTGGAGGAGGTTATAATTATAGCTGTGGCAGTACCTTTCATGATTGTCCTTGAGGGGATGTAAATAAAGTTGTAGTAGGCTTGGGCGGTATACAGATTTTCATACAGTCATACGCTCTTCTGCCATCCCGGGATTTAGACCATTACCAACATAGCACACAAGGTGGCGCTATAAAGATAAGCCCACTGGGTCTCTGCTACCAGAATGCTAACAAAATTAGCACAAGTAATCGCAAAAAACACATAGTTAAACGCTAACGAGCGTACGCGAGCATAAACTAATTGCGAAGACAGGCAAATCCAGCTCATAAAGTTCCACAAGCATAGCTAGTAGCTAGCGGATGTAAAGTTCCACAAGCATAGCTAGCGGATGTAAAGTTCCACAAGCATAGCTAGCGGATGTAAAGTTCCACAAGCATAGCTAGCGGATGTAAAGTTCCACAAGCATAGCTAGCGGATGTAAAGTTCCACAAGCATAGCTAGCGGATGTAAAGTTCCACAAGCATAGCTAGCGGATGTAAAGTTCCACAAGCATAGCTAGCGGATGTAAAGTTCCACAAGCATAGCTAGCGGATGTAAAGTTCCACAAGCATAGCTAGCGGATGTAAAGTTCCACAAGCATAGCTAGCGGATGTAAAGTTCCACAAGCATAGCTAGCGGATGTAAAGTTCCACAAGCGTAGCTAGCGGATGTAAAGTTCCACAAGCGTAGCTAGTAGCTAGCGGATGTAAAGTTCCACAAGCATAGCTAGTAGCTAGCGGATGTAAAGTTCCACAAGCATAGCTAGTAGCTAGCGGATGTAAAGTTCCACAAGCATAGCTAGTAGCTAGCGGATGTAAAGTTCCACAAGCATAGCTAGTAGCTAGCGGATGTAAAGTTCCACAAGCATAGCTAGTAGCTAGCGGATGTAAAGTTCCACAAGCATAGCTAGTAGCTAGCGGATGTAAAGTTCCACAAGCATAGCTAGTAGCTAGCGGATGTAAAGTTCCACAAGCATAGCTAGTAGCTACCGGATGTAAAGTTCCACAAGCATAGCTAGCAGATGTAACGTTCCACAAGCATAGCTAGTAGCTAGTGGATGTAAAGTTACACAAGCATAGCTAGTAGCTAGCGGATGTAAAGTTACACAAGCATAGCTAGCGGATGTCATTTTCGGTGAGTGTGGACATTTACAAGCAAAAGTGAATTTTTTTGCAAATGAACAAAGTTGTGACATGCTTTTCTGAAAGAAGAGCAGCGTGTACACACGGAGCAGAGGGGAGAAGAACGGATGAGAAACAAAACTAGCAGGAAGCACAGGGACAAAATGGCAGCTGTTCAGATACCTCCTCCAGAGCTCTGTGACTTCTGGCAGAAAGCCATCAGAAGATATCTGATGGTAAAGATTTAGTAGTGAATTACATCCAAGTGTAACTTCATCACCTGATGTGCTGGACAACAGACTCAGCGATAAACACAGAACTCTACGGACTCACCAGCTCCATCTTTCTCCTGTTGTGCTTTTTACAAAACACCTGACTACTTTAACTGTTCTGGGGAACTAATGGAAAATAATGTGACAGGTGAAGAACGCCACCTGCTTTATCTCCTAACGCGTTGAAGTATTAACTTAATAAGCAGCTACAGATATTCACATTTATTAAAAAATAAAATAATAGACGGTATTGAAAAACTATCCTGTGGCTATTTACAAATACCACCAAAGACTTCTTGATAATCTGAATGACACTAACCTGGATACATAAACCTGAGGTTGAATGACCATGAGCTCGCAGTACCTTCAGTCTTCTTTGTGTGTGTGTGTGTGTGAGTGTGTGAGTGTGTGAGTGTGTGAGTGTGTGAGTGTGTGAGTGAGTGAGTGAGTGAGTGTTTACCTTGATAGTCTTCGTCTGCTCCGTCGGCATCCATGGCATTCTCATCTTCATCCTCATCATCGTAGTTATAGTTAGGGTCGTAGGTCAAATACTTCAGACAGATGCTGATGACAGTGCCCACATGTGGATAAACCTCCTTTGGACACCTGGAGAGAGGGAGAGATTGAAAAGTCATGGTTGAGTTCCGTTTAGTTTCCACTACTAATAAAAAGACTCCCATCTCTCAGCCTTTCTTCTCCTCGTGGTAATCTGGGAGGACAGACAGCACCACAGTAATCTTTCAACACTAGTTCTCCCTCTCTCCCTCCCAAACACTTGTTTGATGTAATCCATAAAAGGCACAAGATAGAACGGATGAAAGGGTTTCTAATCACAGAAACAGTGGGAGGCTAAACGTAGAAGAGAAGAGAGACTAGAGTATCCAATCACAACACAGGTCAAACACTTTAGGGTGAACGTGAATAAACTACCCAGTTCACTGAGAATTCTGGGATTCATTTTTCTGTCCTTCTGTGTTTGTTTCTCTGAACATAAAAACAATACCCCTCACTAGCTCTGAAGCCGTTTAAAATAGGACGTCTCTCTCTCACCTCCTGACGAAGGACTCGAAGGCCTGGATGCAGTATTCTCTCAGCTCATCATCGTCTATGTTACAGAACTTCACCACCAGAGGAATGATCTTCTCCAAGTATTCACCTGAGGACACACATGTTAATCATTCCATTAAAACTGAATGTTAGCTGTCAATCCATTAGTAACAACTTCATATTCTTTCATCTAATGTGACATGAAGGGAAGCAAGCCCCTGACTTCAAAAAAAAAAAGCCCAGAACTCACTGAGAATAGCAAATTACAAGTTACAGCTAGATAAAGGCTTTTGTGTTTTAAGCAAAATTGTAGAGCGAGCTCTTTCAAGATCACAAGAAAAGTTAATTAAAACAGGGGATGGCAGGATATGGAGAGACCGGAGGGAGAGCGGGGAGAGAAATAGTTTTGGAGTGTTGCTCTTCACTGAAGTAATCTTGCA
>NC_138307.1:82366618-82596618 GCF_965601325.2 Salmo salar | reverse complement strand
CTGGGTCCAGGCCAGCGGTCAGACAGTGAGAACACACCAACCTGGGTCCAGGCCAGCGGTCAGACAGTGAGAACACACCAACCTGGGTCCAGGCCAGCGGTCAGACAGTGAGAACACACCAACCTGCAGAGCATGTCAGCCATGATGTCCAGGGCCTCCAGCTGAACTGAAACATCCTCCTGCTTGGCGATGGCACTGGTCAGACGGCCTGTGATCTTTTTACACACGCTGGCAGCCAGGGCCGAGCCTAGAGAGAGGGGGAGAGAAACATGGGGGGAGGGGGTTGGAGAGGAGAAAGACAGAGGGGGAGAGAAACATGGGGGAGGGGGTTGGAGAGGAGAAAGACAGAGAGAGGGAGAGAAACATGGGGGAGGGGGTTGGAGAGGAGAAAGACAGAGAGAGGGAGAGAAACATGGGGGGAGGGGGTTGGAGAGGAGAAAGACAGAGAGAGGGAGAGAAACATGGGGGGAGGGGGTTGGAGAGGAGAAAGACAGAGAGAGGGAGAGAAACATGGGGGAGGGGGTTGGAGAGGAGAAAGACAGAGAGAGGGAGAGAAACATGGGGGGAGGGGGTTGGAGAGGAGAAAGACAGAGAGGGGGAGAGAAACATGGGGGGAGGGGGTTGGAGAGGAGAAAGACAGAGAGAGGGAGAGAAACATGGGGGAGGGGGTTGGAGAGGAGAAAGACAGAGAGAGGGAGAGAAACATGGGGGGAGGGGGTTGGAGAGGAGAAAGACAGAGAGGGGGAGAGAAACATGGGGGGAGGGGGTTGGAGAGGAGAAAGACAGAGAGAGGGAGAGAAACATGGGGGGAGGGGGTTGGAGAGGAGAAAGACAGAGAGAGGGAGAGAAACATGGGGGGAGGGGGTTGGAGAGGAGAAAGACAGAGAGAGGGAGAGAAACATGGGGGGAGGGGGTTGGAGAGGAGAAAGACAGAGAGAGGGAGAGAAACATGGGGGAGGGAGTTGGAGAGGAGAAAGACAGAGAGAGGGAGAGAAACATGGGGGAGGGAGTTGGAGAGGAGAAAGACAGAGAGAGGGAGAGAAACATGGGGGAGGGGGTTGGAGAGGAGAAAGACAGAGAGAGGGAGAGAAACATGGGGGAGGGGGTTGGAGAGGAGAAAGACAGAGAGAGGGAGAGAAACATGGGGGGAGGGGGTTGGAGAGGAGAAAGACAGAGAGAGGGAGAGAAACATGGGGGAGGGGGTTGGAGAGGAGAAAGACAGAGAGAGGGAGAGAAACATGGGGGAGGGGGTTGGAGAGGAGAAAGACAGAGAGAGGGAGAGAAACATGGGGGGAGGGGGTTGGAGAGGAGAAAGACAGAGAGGGGGAGAGAAACATGGGGGGAGGGGGTTGGAGAGGAGAAAGACAGAGAGGGGGAGAGAAACATGGGGGGAGGGAGTTGGAGAGGAGAAAGACAGAGAGAGGGAGAGAAACATGGGGGGAGGGGGTTGGAGAGGAGAAAGACAGAGAGGGGGAGAGAAACATGGGGGGAGGGGGTTGGAGAGGAGAAAGACAGAGAGGGGGAGAGAAACATGGGGGGAGGGAGTTGGAGAGGAGAAAGAGAGAGAGGGAGAGAAACATGGGGGAGGGGGTTGGAGAGGAGAAAGACAGAGAGAGGGAGAGAAACATTGGGGGAGGGGGTTGGAGAGGAGAAAGACAGAGAGAGGGAGAGAAACATGGGGGAGGGAGTTGGAGAGGAGAAAGACAGAGAGGGGGAGAGAAACATGGGGGGAGGGGGTTGGAGAGGAGAAAGACAGAGAGGGGGAGAGAAACATGGGGGAGGGGGGTTGGAGAGGAGAAAGACAGAGAGAGGGAGAGAAACATGGGGGGAGGGAGTTGGAGAGGAGAAAGACAGAGAGAGGGAGAGAAACATGGGGGGAGGGAGTTGGAGAGGAGAAAGACAGAGAGAGGGAGAGAAACATGGGGGAGGGAGTTGGAGAGGAGAAAGACAGAGAGAGGGAGAGAAACATGGGGGGAGGGAGTTGGAGAGGAGAAAGACAGAGAGAGGGAGAGAAACATGGGGGGAGGGAGTTGGAGAGGAGAAAGACAGAGAGAGGGAGAGAAACATGGGGGAGGGGGTTGGAGAGGAAAAAGACAGAGAGAGGGAGAGAAACATGGGGGAGGGGGTTGGAGAGGAGAAAGACAGAGAGAGGGAGAGAAACAGAGAGACAGAAAGAGACAGAGTTAGCTAAATGAGTCACACTGCTGTCAGCCAATATGGCTGATGCCTGAAGGTGATGGGGAAGCAAGGATGTTAACAGATGCTCTCTTCTCCCATGTCCATCGACATGACTGGGAAAGGTCTGAATACAACTGAAGATAAACCAGGTTGGAAGGAGGACATCTAGCTGGAGGGGATAGTCCATCAGTTCATTATCTAACTGGTTTAACTAACACACTACAACACCATCACTAGAGGGGATGGTCCATCAGTTCATTATCTAACTGGTTTAACTAACACACTACAACACCATCACTAGAGGGGATGGTCCATCAGTTCATTATCTAACTGGTTTAACTAACACACTACAACACCATCACTAGAGGGGATAGTCCATCAGTTCATTATCTAACTGGTTTAACTAACACACTACAACACCATCACTAGAGGGGATGGTCCATCAGTTCATTATCTAACTGGTTTAACTAACACACTACAACACCATCACTAGAGGGGATGGTCCATCAGTTCATTATCTAACTGGTTTAACTAACACACTACAACACCATCACTAGAGGGGATGGTCCATCAGTTCATTATCTAACTGGTTTAACTAACACACTACAACACCATCACTAGAGGGGATGGTCCATCAGTTCATTATCTAACTGGTTTAACTAACACACTACAACACCATCACTAGAGGGGATGGTCCATCAGTTCATTATCTAACTGGTTTAACTAACACACTACAACACCATCACTAGAGGGGATGGTCCATCAGTTCATTATCTAACTGGTTTAACTAACACACTACAACACCATCACTAGAGGGGATGGTCCATCAGTTCATTATCTAACTGGTTTAACTAACACATTATACATCATCTCCACAAACTGTTATCATGCTCTGATATGTGTTCAATAATGACAGCTTTCAGACTTCTCAGTGCAGACGTCCTGACCTAGGATCAGGCCCTCCTGTCCACGTAATCTTACTCATGATGATCTAAAAAAGAAGGGCAAACTGATCCAAGATCAGCTTTGTGAAGGCCCATGTAGTGAAAAGTCCTCAGGGTACAGGTTAGGGGTCAGGGGTCATGGTGGTACTTACCGCTGGATGCAGGGGGCAGTTCTCCTATGACAGTCTTCAGTCCGATGCTGGAGATGTCTCGGAGCTGTTCCTTGTCTGCCAGCATGTTGGTACAGAGTGTGTCCACTATAGTCTCGACCTGGTACTCCTTCACCTTACTGACCAACGGACCTAGGCTGGAACACAACACAATATATATATCAATATAAACTACCTGGTACTCCTTCACCTTACTGACCAACAGACCCAGGCTGGAACACAACACAATATATATATATCAATATAAACTACCTGGTACTCCTTCACCTTACTGACCAACAGACCCAGGCTGGAACACAACACAATATATATATCAATATAAACTACCTGGTACTCCTTCACCTTACTGACCAACAGACCCAGGCTGGAACACAACACAATATATATATCAATATAAACTACCTGGTACTCCTTCACCTTACTGACCAACAGACCCAGGCTGGAACACAACACAATATATATATATATCAATATAAACTACCTGGTACTCCTTCACCTTACTGACCAACAGACCCAGGCTGGAACACAACACAATATATATATATCAATATAAACTACCTGGTACTCCTTCACCTTACTGACCAACAGACCCAGGCTGGAACACAACACAATATATATATCAATATAAACTACCTGGTACTCCTTCACCTTACTGACCAACAGACCCAGGCTGGAACACAACACAATATATATATATCAATATAAACTACCTGGTACTCCTTCACCTTACTGACCAACAGACCCAGGATGGAACACAACACAATATATATATCAATATAAACTACCTGGTACTCCTTCACCTTACTGACCAACAGACCCAGGCTGGAACACAACACAATATATATATATCAATATAAACTACCTGGTACTCCTTCACCTTACTGACCAACAGACCCAGGCTGGAACACAACACAATATATATATATCAATATAAACTACCTGGTACTCCTTCACCTTACTGACCAACAGACCCAGGCTGGAACACAACACAATATATATATCAATATAAACTACCTGGTACTCCTTCACCTTACTGACCAACAGACCCAGGCTGGAACACAACACAATATATATATATATCAATATAAACTACCTGGTACTCCTTCACCTTACTGACCAACAGACCCAGGCTGGAACACAACACAATATATATATCAATATAAACTACCTGGTACTCCTTCACCTTACTGACCAACAGACCCAGGCTGGAACACAACACAATATATATATCAATATAAACTACCTGGTACTCCTTCACCTTACTGACCAACAGACCCAGGCTGGAACACAACACAATATATATATATCAATATAAACTACCTGGTACTCCTTCACCTTACTGACCAACAGACCCAGGCTGGAACACAACACAATATATATATATCAATATAAACTACCTGGTACTCCTTCACCTTACTGACCAACAGACCCAGGCTGGAACACAACACAATATATATATATCAATATAAACTACCTGGTACTACTTCACCTTACTGACCAACAGACCCAGGCTGGAACACAACACAATATATATATATCAATATAAACTACCTGGTACTCCTTCACCTTACTGACCAACAGACCCAGGCTGGAACACAACACAATATATATATATCAATATAAACTACCTGGTACTCCTTCACCTTACTGACCAACAGACCCAGGCTGGAACACAATATATATATATCAATATAAACTACCTGGTACTCCTTCACCTTACTGACCAACAGACCCAGGCTGGAACACAACACAATATATATATCAATATAAACTACCTGGTACTCCTTCACCTTACTGACCAACAGACCCAGGCTGGAACACAACACAATATATATATCAATATAAACTACCTGGTACTCCTTCACCTTACTGACCAACAGACCCAGGCTGGAACACAACACAATATATATATATCAATATAAACTACCTGGTACTCCTTCACCTTACTGACCAACAGACCCAGGCTGGAACACAACACAATATATATATCAATATAAACTACCTGGTACTCCTTCACCTTACTGACCAACAGACCCAGGCTGGAACACAACACAATATATATATCAATATAAACTACCTGGTACTCCTTCACCTTACTGACCAACAGACCCAGGCTGGAACACAACACAATATATATATATCAATATAAACTACCTGGTACTCCTTCACCTTACTGACCAACAGACCCAGGATGGAACACAACACAATATATATATCAATATAAACTACCTGGTACTCCTTCACCTTACTGACCAACAGACCCAGGCTGGAACACAACACAATATATATATATCAATATAAACTACCTGGTACTCCTTCACCTTACTGACCAACAGACCCAGGCTGGAACACAACACAATATATATATATCAATATAAACTACCTGGTACTCCTTCACCTTACTGACCAACAGACCCAGGCTGGAACACAACACAATATATATATATCAATATAAACTACCTGGTACTCCTTCACCTTACTGACCAACAGACCCAGGCTGGAACACAACACAATATATATATATATCAATATAAACTACCTGGTACTCCTTCACCTTACTGACCAACAGACCCAGGCTGGAACACAACACAATATATATATCAATATAAACTACCTGGTACTCCTTCACCTTACTGACCAACAGACCCAGGCTGGAACACAACACAATATATATATCAATATAAACTACCTGGTACTCCTTCACCTTACTGACCAACAGACCCAGGCTGGAACACAACACAATATATATATATCAATATAAACTACCTGGTACTCCTTCACCTTACTGACCAACAGACCCAGGCTGGAACACAACACAATATATATATATCAATATAAACTACCTGGTACTCCTTCACCTTACTGACCAACAGACCCAGGCTGGAACACAACACAATATATATATATCAATATAAACTACCTGGTACTACTTCACCTTACTGACCAACAGACCCAGGCTGGAACACAACACAATATATATATATCAATATAAACTACCTGGTACTCCTTCACCTTACTGACCAACAGACCCAGGCTGGAACACAACACAATATATATATATCAATATAAACTACCTGGTACTCCTTCACCTTACTGACCAACAGACCCAGGCTGGAACACAATATATATATATCAATATAAACTACCTGGTACTCCTTCACCTTACTGACCAACAGACCCAGGCTGGAACACAACACAATATATATATCAATATAAACTACCTGGTACTCCTTCACCTTACTGACCAACAGACCCAGGCTGGAACACAACACAATATATATATCAATATAAACTACCTGGTACTCCTTCACCTTACTGACCAACAGACCCAGGCTGGAACACAACACAATATATATATATCAATATAAACTACCTGGTACTCCTTCACCTTACTGACCAACAGACCCAGGCTGGAACACAACACAATATATATATCAATATAAACTACCTGGTACTCCTTCACCTTACTGACCAACAGACCCAGGCTGGAACACAACACAATATATATATCAATATAAACTACCTGGTACTCCTTCACCTTACTGACCAACAGACCCAGGCTGGAACACAACACAATATATATATATCAATATAAACTACCTGGTACTCCTTCACCTTACTGACCAACAGACCCAGGCTGGAACACAACACAATATATATATATCAATATAAACTACCTGGTACTCCTTCACCTTACTGACCAACAGACCCAGGCTGGAACACAACACAATATATATATATCAATATAAACTACCTGGTACTACTTCACCTTACTGACCAACAGACCCAGGCTGGAACACAACACAATATATATATATCAATATAAACTACCTGGTACTCCTTCACCTTACTGACCAACAGACCCAGGCTGGAACACAACACAATATATATATATCAATATAAACTACCTGGTACTCCTTCACCTTACTGACCAACAGACCCAGGCTGGAACACAATATATATATATCAATATAAACTACCTGGTACTCCTTCACCTTACTGACCAACAGACCCAGGCTGGAACACAACACAATATATATATCAATATAAACTACCTGGTACTCCTTCACCTTACTGACCAACAGACCCAGGCTGGAACACAACACAATATATATATCAATATAAACTACCTGGTACTCCTTCACCTTACTGACCAACAGACCCAGGCTGGAACACAACACAATATATATATATCAATATAAACTACCTGGTACTCCTTCACCTTACTGACCAACAGACCCAGGCTGGAACACAACACAATATATATATATCAATATAAACTACCTGGTACTCCTTCACCTTACTGACCAACAGACCCAGGCTGGAACACAACACAATATATATATATCAATATAAACTACCTGGTACTCCTTCACCTTACTGACCAACAGACCCAGGCTGGAACACAACACAATATATATATCAATATAAACTACCTGGTACTCCTTCACCTTACTGACCAACAGACCCAGGCTGGAACACAACACAATATATATATATCAATATAAACTACCTGGTACTCCTTCACCTTACTGACCAACAGACCCAGGCTGGAACACAACACAATATATATATCAATATAAACTACCTGGTACTCCTTCACCTTACTGACCAACAGACCCAGGCTGGAACACAACACAATATATATATCAATATAAACTACCTGGTACTCCTTCACCTTACTGACCAACAGACCCAGGCTGGAACACAACACAATATATATATATCAATATAAACTACCTGGTACTCCTTCACCTTACTGACCAACAGACCCAGGCTGGAACACAACCCAATATATATCAATATAAACTACCTGGTACTCCTTCACCTTACTGACCAACAGACCCAGGCTGGAACACAACACAATATATATATCAATATAAACTACCTGGTACTCCTTCACCTTACTGACCAACAGACCCAGGCTGGAACACAACACAATATATATATATCAATATAAACTACCTGGTACTCCTTCACCTTACTGACCAACAGACCCAGGCTGGAACACAACACAATATATATATCAATATAAACTACCTGGTACTCCTTCACCTTACTGACCAACAGACCCAGGCTGGAACACAACACAATATATATATATATCAATATAAACTACCTGGTACTCCTTCACCTTACTGACCAACAGACCCAGGCTGGAACACAACACAATATATATATATCAATATAAACTACCTGGTACTCCTTCACCTTACTGACCAACAGACCCAGGCTGGAACACAACACAATATATATATCAATATAAACTACCTGGTACTCCTTCACCTTACTGACCAACAGACCCAGGCTGGAACACAACACAATATATATATATATCAATATAAACTACCTGGTACTCCTTCACCTTACTGACCAACAGACCCAGGCTGGAACACAACACAATATATATATCAATATAAACTACCTGGTACTCCTTCACCTTACTGACCAACAGACCCAGGCTGGAACACAACACAATATATATATCAATATAAACTACCTGGTACTCCTTCACCTTACTGACCAACAGACCCAGGCTGGAACACAACACAATATATATATATCAATATAAACTACCTGGTACTCCTTCACCTTACTGACCAACAGACCCAGGCTGGAACACAACACAATATATATATATCAATATAAACTACCTGGTACTCCTTCACCTTACTGACCAACAGACCCAGGCTGGAACACAACACAATATATATATATCAATATAAACTACCTGGTACTACTTCACCTTACTGACCAACAGACCCAGGCTGGAACACAACACAATATATATATATCAATATAAACTACCTGGTACTCCTTCACCTTACTGACCAACAGACCCAGGCTGGAACACAACACAATATATATATATCAATATAAACTACCTGGTACTCCTTCACCTTACTGACCAACAGACCCAGGCTGGAACACAATATATATATATCAATATAAACTACCTGGTACTCCTTCACCTTACTGACCAACAGACCCAGGCTGGAACACAACACAATATATATATCAATATAAACTACCTGGTACTCCTTCACCTTACTGACCAACAGACCCAGGCTGGAACACAACACAATATATATATCAATATAAACTACCTGGTACTCCTTCACCTTACTGACCAACAGACCCAGGCTGGAACACAACACAATATATATATATCAATATAAACTACCTGGTACTCCTTCACCTTACTGACCAACAGACCCAGGCTGGAACACAACACAATATATATATCAATATAAACTACCTGGTACTCCTTCACCTTACTGACCAACAGACCCAGGCTGGAACACAACACAATATATATATCAATATAAACTACCTGGTACTCCTTCACCTTACTGACCAACAGACCCAGGCTGGAACACAACACAATATATATATATCAATATAAACTACCTGGTACTCCTTCACCTTACTGACCAACAGACCCAGGATGGAACACAACACAATATATATATCAATATAAACTACCTGGTACTCCTTCACCTTACTGACCAACAGACCCAGGCTGGAACACAACACAATATATATATATCAATATAAACTACCTGGTACTCCTTCACCTTACTGACCAACAGACCCAGGCTGGAACACAACACAATATATATATATATCAATATAAACTACCTGGTACTCCTTCACCTTACTGACCAACAGACCCAGGCTGGAACACAACACAATATATATATATATCAATATAAACTACCTGGTACTCCTTCACCTTACTGACCAACAGACCCAGGCTGGAACACAACACAATATATATATCAATATAAACTACCTGGTACTCCTTCACCTTACTGACCAACAGACCCAGGCTGGAACACAACACAATATATATATCAATATAAACTACCTGGTACTCCTTCACCTTACTGACCAACAGACCCAGGCTGGAACACAACACAATATATATATATCAATATAAACTACCTGGTACTCCTTCACCTTACTGACCAACAGACCCAGGCTGGAACACAACACAATATATATATATCAATATAAACTACCTGGTACTCCTTCACCTTACTGACCAACAGACCCAGGCTGGAACACAACACAATATATATATATCAATATAAACTACCTGGTACTACTTCACCTTACTGACCAACAGACCCAGGCTGGAACACAACACAATATATATATATCAATATAAACTACCTGGTACTCCTTCACCTTACTGACCAACAGACCCAGGCTGGAACACAACACAATATATATATATCAATATAAACTACCTGGTACTCCTTCACCTTACTGACCAACAGACCCAGGCTGGAACACAATATATATATATCAATATAAACTACCTGGTACTCCTTCACCTTACTGACCAACAGACCCAGGCTGGAACACAACACAATATATATATCAATATAAACTACCTGGTACTCCTTCACCTTACTGACCAACAGACCCAGGCTGGAACACAACACAATATATATATCAATATAAACTACCTGGTACTCCTTCACCTTACTGACCAACAGACCCAGGCTGGAACACAACACAATATATATATATCAATATAAACTACCTGGTACTCCTTCACCTTACTGACCAACAGACCCAGGCTGGAACACAACACAATATATATATATCAATATAAACTACCTGGTACTCCTTCACCTTACTGACCAACAGACCCAGGCTGGAACACAACACAATATATATATATCAATATAAACTACCTGGTACTCCTTCACCTTACTGACCAACAGACCCAGGCTGGAACACAACACAATATATATATCAATATAAACTACCTGGTACTCCTTCACCTTACTGACCAACAGACCCAGGCTGGAACACAACACAATATATATATATCAATATAAACTACCTGGTACTCCTTCACCTTACTGACCAACAGACCCAGGCTGGAACACAACACAATATATATATCAATATAAACTACCTGGTACTCCTTCACCTTACTGACCAACAGACCCAGGCTGGAACACAACACAATATATATATATCAATATAAACTACCTGGTACTCCTTCACCTTACTGACCAACAGACCCAGGCTGGAACACAACACAATATATATATCAATATAAACTACCTGGTACTCCTTCACCTTACTGACCAACAGACCCAGGCTGGAACACAACACAATATATATATCAATATAAACTACCTGGTACTACTTCACCTTACTGACCAACAGACCCAGGCTGGAACACAACACAATATATATATCAATATAAACTACCTGGTACTCCTTCACCTTACTGACCAACAGACCCAGGCTGGAACACAACACAATATATATATATCAATATAAACTACCTGGTACTCCTTCACCTTACTGACCAACAGACCCAGGCTGGAACACAACACAATATATATATATCAATATAAACTACCTGGTACTCCTTCACCTTACTGACCAACAGACCCAGGCTGGAACACAACACAATATATATATCAATATAAACTACCTGGTACTCCTTCACCTTACTGACCAACAGACCCAGGCTGGAACACAACACAATATATATATCAATATAAACTACCTGGTACTCCTTCACCTTACTGACCAACAGACCCAGGCTGGAACACAACACAATATATATATATCAATATAAACTACCTGGTACTCCTTCACCTTACTGACCAACAGACCCAGGCTGGAACACAACACAATATATATATCAATATAAACTACCTGGTACTCCTTCACCTTACTGACCAACAGACCCAGGCTGGAACACAACACAATATATATATATCAATATAAACTACCTGGTACTCCTTCACCTTACTGACCAACAGACCCAGGCTGGAACACAACACAATATATATCAATATAAACTACCTGGTACTCCTTCACCTTACTGACCAACAGACCCAGGCTGGAACACAACACAATATATATATCAATATAAACTACCTGGTACTCCTTCACCTTACTGACCAACAGACCCAGGCTGGAACACAACACAATATATATATATCAATATAAACTACCTGGTACTCCTTCACCTTACTGACCAACAGACCCAGGCTGGAACACAACACAATATATATATCAATATAAACTACCTGGTACTCCTTCACCTTACTGACCAACAGACCCAGGCTGGAACACAACACAATATATATATATCAATATAAACTACCTGGTACTCCTTCACCTTACTGACCAACAGACCCAGGCTGGAACACAACACAATATATATATCAATATAAACTACCTGGTACTCCTTCACCTTACTGACCAACAGACCCAGGCTGGAACACAACACAATATATATATATATCAATATAAACTACCTGGTACTCCTTCACCTTACTGACCAACAGACCCAGGCTGGAACACAACACAATATATATCAATATAAACTACCTGGTACTCCTTCACCTTACTGACCAACAGACCCAGGCTGGAACACAACACAATATATATATCAATATAAACTACCTGGTACTCCTTCACCTTACTGACCAACAGACCCAGGCTGGAACACAACACAATATATATATATCAATATAAACTACCTGGTACTCCTTCACCTTACTGACCAACAGACCCAGGCTGGAACACAACACAATATATATATCAATATAAACTACCTGGTACTCCTTCACCTTACTGACCAACAGACCCAGGCTGGAACACAACACAATATATATATCAATATAAACTACCTGGTACTACTTCACCTTACTGACCAACAGACCCAGGCTGGAACACAACACAATATATATATCAATATAAACTACCTGGTACTCCTTCACCTTACTGACCAACAGACCCAGGCTGGAACACAACACAATATATATATATATCAATATAAACTACCTGGTACTCCTTCACCTTACTGACCAACAGACCCAGGCTGGAACACAACACAATATATATATCAATATAAACTACCTGGTACTCCTTCACCTTACTGACCAACAGACCCAGGCTGGAACACAACACAATATATATATCAATATAAACTACCTGGTACTCCTTCACCTTACTGACCAACAGACCCAGGCTGGAACACAACACAATATATATATCAATATAAACTACCTGGTACTCCTTCACCTTACTGACCAACAGACCCAGGCTGGAACACAACACAATATATATATCAATATAAACTACCTGGTACTCCTTCACCTTACTGACCAACAGACCCAGGATGGAACACAACACAATATATATATATCAATATAAACTACCTGGTACTCCTTCACCTTACTGACCAACAGACCCAGGCTGGAACACAACACAATCTAACTGGTTCTCTCGTTCCAACAGAAGCTAGTCCAGAGTTAATTGAATGTCATGATAAAACCACCTTGTTACCCCACTGTGAACCATGTGAAGTGGGTCCCTTGTTTAAAAAGGGCTGTTGTTTAATCAGAACAGACTGAGTAACACACTACCATATTACCAGTTAGGCTGAGTGCCTCAACCAGACAGTTTTAGGGCCTCTTAGCAGCAGCAGAGAGAGGAAGAGACCCGTTTATTACACAGTACATCATCAGTTGAGCCTACTTGTTCTAGCCATCCAGGTCAGTGTCACCTGATCCTTCATCTCTGTAATGAGAGATCTTTGCGGGGTTTTTTAACACCTGTAACTGCCATTTACTGCAATCTAGAGCAACAAAAAAATGGCCTTAAAATGATATCTTTTTGTGTTTGTTTTCTTACATAGTGGTGCAGCCAGTCCACAAAGAGGCACAGCGCCTTTCTTACATTCTGCATTCACGACATACAACAGAGTAGATTACTACTTCAAAATGGCAACGATACGAAAGCAGGCAAACTGCAGTGTTACTGTAGCCTATATTAACATTAGAAATGTGTGAGAAATACAGCCTAGAGAGATGAATTTTAATTAATCTTCTTATTGATCACATAATCCCTTAAAAGCCTAATTCTAATGGTTTGTTGAGAGTGAGAGCCAAGACGATCACACTGCCGCTGGCTCATAAGCACCGAGACATATCCCCCTAGCTGGGGCAAGGAAGATAAAACCAATGCTGCTCTGACATGAAATATACAATAAGACACGCAAACTGAAGCAAACAGGGTTATTCAATAACACTGTCCATAGTGTTGTGAAACGATATGAATGAAAGAGAGTGAGAAACGGAGGCAGAGAGAAAGAGGCAGAGTGACTGACCGAAGCAGAGACAGAAAGACAGAGAGGCAGAAAGACATAGTAACAGAGTGACTGACAGAGGCAGAAAGACATTGCGACAGAGAGGCAGCGACAGAGAGGCAGAAACATAGCGACAGAAAGACAGCGACAGAGAGAGGCAGAGGCAGAACGACATAGCGACAGAGAAGCAGAGACAGAAAGACACAGAGACAGACAGTGACTGACAAGAGGCAGAAAGACATAGCGACAGAGAGGCAGAAAGAGACATGGCAGCAGAGAGAGACATGGCCACAGAGAGAAGCAGAGGCAGAGAGAGGCAGAAAGACAGAGACAGAGAGAGACATAGCCACAGAGAGACATGGCAACAGAGAGACATGGCAACAGAGAGACATGGCAACAGAGAGAGGCAGAGACATAGCCACAGAGAGAAGCAGAGGCAGAGAGAGACATAGCCACAGAGAGAGGCAGAGGCAGAAAGACAGAGAGGCAGAGCGACAGAGAGAGGCAGAGAGACATAGCGACAGAGAGAGGCAGAGAGACATAGCGACAGAGAGAGGCAGAGGCAGAAAGACAGAGGCAGAGAGAGGCAGAGACACATAGCGACAGAGAGAGGCAGAGGCAGAAAGACAGAGGCAGAGAGACATAGCGACAGAGAGAGGCAGAGAGACATAGCGACAGAGAGAGGCAGAGGCAGAGAGAGGCAGAGAGACATAGCGACAGAGAGGCAGAAAGACATAGCGACAGAGAGGCAGAGAGACATAGCGACAGAGAGAGGCAGAGAGACATAGCGACAGAGAGAGGCAGAGGCAGAGAGAGGCAGAGAGACATAGCGACAGAGAGAGGCAGAGAGACATAGCGACAGAGAGAGGCAGAAAGACATAGCGACAGAGAGAGGCAGAGAGACATAGCGACAGAGAGAGGCAGAGAGACATAGCGACAGAGGCAGACAGACATAGCGACAGAGAGAGGCAGAAAGACAGAGGCAGAGAGAGGCAGAGAGAGGCAGAGAGAGGCAGAGGCAGAAAGACATAGCGACAGAGAGAGGCAGAGAGACATAGCGACAGAGAGAGGCAGAAAGACATAGCGACAGAGGCAGACACAGAAAGACATAGCGACAGAGTGACAGAGACAGAAAGACAGTGACAGAGAGGCAGAAAGACACAGAGACAGACAGTGACTGACAAGAGGCAGAAAGACATAGCGACAGACAGAGGCAGACAGAGGCAGAGAGACAGACAGAGGCAGACAGATGGTTAGGGTCTAGATAGTCTCCCACAGGGCCGAGCCAGTCAGTCAGGTGATTCAGCCCCTCTCTCAGTCTCAGTGTTTGACAGCCATGTTTAAACCTCTATAATGGTGCCTGAAGTTCAGACAGAGACACCAGGGTTTCCGTTATAGAAAAACATGAAAAGCCAAAAAATGTATAATAAACTGTTGCCGGCCAAAGTGGCCAGGTGAAAACCAAACCCATTACAAAATAATAAACTAATGACCGTCATGCTTATTGGTCTATAGGTTCATTTGCATCATTTTGGGAATTAAATTGGCCTGTGTGTATTTTGGTTAGTCATCAATGCATCTTATTTATCCAACACAACTATCATAACCTACAGAGTGGGGTTTCTCCTGCAGCTCCTCAGCTTGTTGCTGCCGGAGTAAAACATGTGCTTCCAGAAGCCCATTTATTGCACATTCATTTTAAATGCTATTTGTTTGTGTTCAAAACAGTTTTGGTGCTCGATTAAGAGCTAATATTTGTATTTCTCAACTGGTAATTGAAGAGCGTCTCCCATTCAAGTGCAGGAATAAAAGCTGTCAGTGCGTCTCCCACCACTTTACAATGGGAGCTTTAGGCCATACGCATTTTGATTACATACTTAATGGTTTTTTAACCCGAATGTTTTATTACATATTATGAGGCATGTTTTTCCTTGTTTTTAGAGTAACCTAAAGGCTAAATCCAACCATAGAAAGGTGGAGGCAATTATTTTACACTGAACAAAAATATAAAATCAACATGTAAAGTGTTGGTCCCATGTTTCATGAGCTGAAATTAAAGATCCGGTAAATGTTCAGTACGCAGAAAAAGCTTTTTTACGTAAACAAATGAGTTTACATCCCTGTTAGTGAGCATTTCTCCTTTGCCAAGATAATCCATCCACCTGACAGGTGTGGCATATCAAGAAGCTGATTAAAAAGCAATATCATTACACAGGTGCACCTTGTGCTGGGGGACAATAAAAGGCCACTAAAATGTGCAGTTTTTCACAACACAATGCCACAGATGTCTCAACTTGAGAGAGCGTGCAATTGGCATGCGGAATGCAGGAATATCCACCAGAGCTGTCGCCAGAGAATTGAATGTTCATTGCGCTACCATAAGCCGCCTCCAACATTGTTTTAGAGAATTTGGCAGTACATTTACATTTAAGTCATTTAGCAGACGCTCTTATCCAGAGCGACTTACAAGTACATCTAACCTGCCTCACAACCACAGACCACGTGTAACCACACCAGCCCAGGACCTTCACATCCGGCTTCTTCACCTGCGGGATCGTCTGAGACAGCTGATGACACTGAGGAGTATTTCTGTCTGTAATAAAGCCCTTTTGTGGGTAAAAACTCATTCTGATTGGCTGCACCCGCCTAGTCATGTGAAGTCCATAGATTAGGGCCTAATGAATTTATTTCAAATTGACTGATTTCCTTATATGAACTGTAACTCAGTAAAATTGTTGCCTGTTGCGTTTACATTTTTTGTTCAGTGATTGAAGACTTCATAGGCAGCACGTGATTTTCAAGTTTGGGGAAGCATACAATTTATCCTACCACTTCTACCGTTCTGCATGTCAGTTATGATTTTCATATGCGCATATTCGTGGAACAGTTTCATAAAAAAATTTTTAAAACATTTGTTTATCAAAATCACTGTCACGTGATTAATCATAATCTGAATTAAAATGAGAAAAATCTCAAAGTTTAAAAAAGTCAACTAATGCGAGATCACCAGCCTCTCTGTCATATGGACACATTGATACACTGTGGTCCATTGGTGGCTAAAGAAATTAGCGCATGGAACTCACAGCCTATAGGCCAATGCAGCAGTAGGTCTATAACTTCCATCGCTCTTTCACACCGACGACTAGTCATTATTATCCAAGGGGAGACTGTTGGAAAGATTTTTCAAATAGCTTACTGTAAGGACTTTAATACACTGCTCAAAAAAATAAAGGGAACACTAAAATAACACATCCTAGATCTGAATGAATGAAATAATCTTATTAAATACTTTTTTCTTTACATAGTTGAATGTGCTGACAACAAAATCACACAAAAATAATCAATGGAAATCCAATTTATCAACCCATGGAGGTCTGGATTTGGAGTCACACTCAAAATTAAAGTGGAAAACCACACTACAGGCTGATCCAACTTTGATGTAATGTCCTTAAAACAAGTCAAAATGAGGCTCAGTAGTGTGTGTGGCCTCCACATGCCTGTATGACCTCCCTACAACGCCTGGGCATGCTCCTGATGAGGTGGCGGATGGTCTCCTGAGGGATCTCCTCCCAGACCTGGACTAAAGCATCCACCAACTCCTGGACAGTCTGTGGTGCAACGTGGCGTTGGTGGATGGAGCGAGACATGATGTCCCAGATGTGCTCAATTGGATTCAGGTCTGGGGAATGGGCGGGCCAGTCCATAGCATCAATGCCTTCCTCTTGCAGGAACTGCTGACACACTCCAGCCACATGAGGTCTAGCATTGTCTTGCATTAGGAGAAACCCAGGGGCAACCGCACAAGCATATGGTCTCACAAGGGGTCTGAGGATCTCATCTCGGTACCTAATGGCAGTCAGGCTAGCTCTGGCGAGCACATGGAGGGCTGTGCGGCCCCCCAAAGAAATACCACCCCACACCATGACTGACCCACCGCCAAACCGGTCATGCTGGAGGATGTTGCAGGCAGCAGAACGTTCTCCACGGCGTCTCCAGACTCTGTCACGTCTGTCACATGCTCAGTGTGAACCTGCTTTCATCTGTGAAGAGCACAGGGCGCCAGTGGCGAATTTGCCAATCTTGGTGTTCTCTGGCAAATGCCAAACGTCCTGCACGGTGTTGGGCTGTAAGCACAACCCCCACCTGTGGATGTCGGGCCCTCATACCACCCTAATGGAGTCTGTTTCTGACCGTTTGAGCAGACACATGCACATTTGTGGCCTGCTGGAGGTCATTTTGCAGGGCTCTGGCAGTGCTCCTCCTGCTCCTCCTTGCACAAAGGCGGAGGTAGCGGTCCAGCTGCTGGGTTGTTGCCCTCCTACGGCCTCCTCCACGTCTCCTGATGTACTGGCCTGTCTCCTGGTAGCGCCTCCATGCTCTGGACACTACGCTGACAGACACAGCAAACCTTCTTGCCACAGCTCGCATTGATGTGCCATCCTGGATGAGCTGCACTACCTGAGCCACTTGTGTGGGTTGTAGACTCCGTCTCATGCTACCACTAGAGTGAAAGCACCGCCAGCATTCAAAAGCGACCAAAACATCAGCCAGGAAGCATAAGAACTGAGAAGTGGTCTGTGGTCCCCACCTGCAGAACCACTCCTTTATTGGGGGTGTCTTGCTAATTGCCTATAATTTCCACCTGTTGTCTATTCCATTTGCACAACAGCATGTGAAATTTATTGTCAATCAGTGTTGCTTCCTAAGTTGACAGTTTGATTTCACAGAAGTGTGATTGACTTGGAGTAACATTGTGTTGTTTAAGTGTTCCCTTTATTTTTTTGAGCAGTGTATATCATTCACAATGGATGTTAAAAAAACACTTTCCTACATGATGCCCTAATGGGTTATGCACCCCAACGCATATGGGTCCGGTAAATATCTCAAATAATAGCCTGTAAATTAAAACCTTCCCGGTCACGTTGTCCGGTGCCACATTTTCCTAATGGAAACCCTGAGACACACACACACACACACAGAGAGGCAGAGATCTCTCACCACTTGACGGCCAGATTCTGGACCTCTCCGTTTTTGTCTTCCAGTAGCTTGAGGATCATCTTGACCACCTTGCGTTCACTGTCATCGTCCAGCTTGATGGAGTCTTTCTGCAGCTCCGACATCAGGTCGTTGGTGGCCATGAATCTACAGGAACACACAGGGAGAAAGAAGACCCAGTTAGACTAACAGGGTTATGATGTTATATACAGTTGATGTCAGAAGTTTACATACACCTTAGCCAAATACATTTAAACTCAGTTTTTCACAATTCCTGACATTTAATCCAAGAAAAATTCCCTGTTTTAGGTCAGTTAGGATCACCACTTTATTTTAAGAATGTGAAATCTCAGAATAATATTAGAGAGAATGATTTATTTCTGCTTTTATTTCTTTAATCACATTCCCAGTGGGTCAGAAGTTTACATACACTCAATTAGTATTTGGTAGCATTGCCTTTAAATTGTTTAACTTGGGTCAAACGTTTTGGGTAGCCTTCCACAAGCTTCCCACAATAAGTTGGGTGAATTTTGGCCCATTCCTCCTGACAGAGCTGGTGTAACTGAGTCAGATTTGTAGGCCTCCTTGCTCGCACACACTTTTCAATTCTGCCCACACATTTTCTATAGGATTGAGGTCAGGGTTTTGTGATGGCCACTCCAATACCTCGACTTTCTGTCCTTAAGCAATTTTGCCACAACTTTGGAAGTATGCTTGGGGTCATTGTCCATTTGGAAGACCCATTTGTGACCAAGCTTTAACTTCCTGATGGATGTCTTGAGATGTTGCTTCAATATATCCACATAATTTTATTTTCCTCATGATGCCATCTATTTTGTGAAGTGCACCAGTCCGTCCTGCAGCAAAGCACCCCCACAACATGATGATGCCACTCCCGTGCTTCACAGTTGGGATGGTGTTCTTCGGTTTGCAAGCCTCCCCCTTTTTCCTCCAAACATAATGGTCATTATGGCCAAATAGTTATATTTTTGTTTCATCAGACCAGAGGACATTTTTCCAGAAAGTACTATCTTTGTCCCCATGTGCAGTTGCAAACCGTAGTCTGGCTTTTTTATGGCAGTTTTGGAGCAGTGGCTTCTTCCTTGCTGAGCGGCCTTTCAGGTTATGTCGATATAGGACTCGTTTTACTGTGGATATAGATACTTTGTACCTGTTTCCTCCAGCATCTTCACAAGGTCTTTTGCTGTTGTTCTGGGATTGATTTGCACCAAAGTACGCTCATCTCTAGGAGACAGAACGCGTCTCCTTCCTGAGCGGTATGATGGCTGCGTGGTCCTATGGTGTTTATACCTGCGTACTATTGTTTGTATAGATGAACGTGGTACCTTCAGGCATTTGGAAATTGCTCCCAAGGATGAACCAGACTTGTGGAGGTCTACAATTTATTTTCTGAGGTCTTGGCTGATTTCTTTTGATTTTCCCATGATGTCAAGCAAAGAGGCACTGAGTTTGAAGGTAGGCCTTGAAGTACATCCACAGGTACACCTCCAATTGACTCAAATGATGTGAATTAGCCTATCAGAAGCTTCTAAAGCAATGACATTTTCTGGAATGTTCCAATCTGTTTAAAGGCACAGTCAACTTAGTAAACCTCTGACCCATTGGAATTGTGATACAGTGAATTATAAGTGAAATAATCTGTCTGTAAACAATTGTTGGAAAAATTACTTGTGTCCTGCACAAAGTAGATATCCTAACCGACTTGCCAAAAGTATAGTTTGTTAACAAGAAATGTGTAGAGTGGTTGAAAAACTAGTCCATTAATCTACAGGAACACACAGGGAGGAAGAAGACCCAGTTAGACTAACAGGGTTATGATGTTATATGTTCATAAGACATCCAACTAAAGAATCTTCTAGAGCAGAGGCCCACCTTCCAGCATTAGGGAACATCGTTCGCGCCACGTCTATTTCTATGTTGTTATTTTATATAGCTTACTGCACCTGGTATTCTCCCAGGCGGTCTCCCGTCCCAGTGCTAATCAGGTGTGTTCAGGGTGGTATGGCCACAAGCATACCCCCCTTTTCCCTGAATTACATCCCTTGGCTCATCTCTGCAACTCCTCAAAGGGCTCGGGAGAGGCGAAGTCATGCGTCCTCCAAAACATGACCCGCCTGGCCGCCTACCTCTTTATCACACCGCCTGCTTGACCGGGATGTCAGCAGCACCAATGCGTCAGAGGAAACACAGTTCCACTGACAACCGGGGTCAACTTGCATGCGCCCGGCCCTGTCACAAGGAGTCGCTAGAGCACAATGAGCCAAGGAAAGCCCAACCGGCCAAACCCTCCGAAGGGTTTTAACACCACTGAGCTAAGAGAATGGAACCCTACAAACGGTTTTAACACCACTGAGCTAAGAGAATGGAACCCTACAAAGGGTTTTAACACCACTGAGCTAAGAGAATGGAACCCTCCAAAGGGTTTTAACACCACTGAGCTAAGAGAATGGAACCCTCCAAAGGGTTTCAACACCACTGAGCTAAGAGAATGGAACCCTCCAAAGGGTTTTAACACCACTGAGCAAAGAGAATGGAACCCTCCAAAGGGTTTTAACACCACTGAGCTAAGAGAATGGAACCCTCCAAAGGGTTTTAACACCACTGAGCAAAGAGAATGGAACCCTCCAAAGGGTTTTAACACCACTGAGCTAAGAGAATGGAACCCATCAAAGGGTTTTAACACCACTGAGCTAAGAGAATGGAACCCTCCAAAGGGTTTTAACACCACTGAGCTAAGAGAATGGAACCCTCCAAAGGGTTTTAACACCACTGAGCAAAGAGAATGGAACCCTCCAAAGGGTTTTAACACCACTGAGCTAAGAGAATGGAACCCTCCAAAGGGTTTTAACACCACTGAGCCAAGAGAAGGTAACAAGTCAAGTGCTCTGACATTAGAAGCCAAAGCAAATCAACACTAGTACAAAGATCAAGCTACTATCTCCGAGGAGAGGAACGATTGAAGCCTAAAGCACTAGATGATACCAGACAGACTAGCTCTGATCTCTTAGAGTGGTGGGGTAACTTTTACCATCAAATCCAATTTAATACATGGGAGTATACATCACACAAGATCAGCTTTAAGACACCATCTTGTCTCCATCTTAACACATCAAAGAACTCCTGGTGTGATTCAAGAAAGACCTTTTCCTAAATACTATGCTCCTCAACACTAGGCTCGTTTGATAATCTCTGACGCGTCGTCCCCCCCCCCGTCCCCCCCCTCATCGGAACGCAAGAAGCTTTTTAAACAAGAGGGACAGCGAGAAGGAAGAGAGAAAAATAATGAATAATGCATGAGGTCCATGGCCCACACTCACTGAGCGGCAGCCCCACAGCATGAGGTAATGGGCTGGAGCACCCACACTCACAGAGCGGCAGCCCCACAGCATGAGGTAATGCGCTGGAGCACCCACACTCACAGAGCGGCAGCCCCACAGCATGAGGTAATGGGCTGGAGCACCCACACTCACAGAGCGGCAGCCCCACAGCATGAGGTACTGGGCTGGAGCACCCACACTCCTCTCTCTCTCTCTCTCTCTCTCTAAACTGGTGCGTGGGAAAACACTTTCTACCAGGGGGTGATCTTCTATAGTGGAAATCAATCTTCACTACCACGGTACCACCACGGTACCACCACCACACTAGATAAACATTAGTAGGACCTTAGAAAATCTATTTTATTTTACCCAAAATTCAATTCTCTGTTTAGTTTTTTTCAAGTTTTTTCTGTCAAAAATCACACTTAATTTTATGTGATGTTCTAAGTCCACTTTTGAGGTCTGGGTAAAATCTAAGAAATGCTCATTTTGGGGTGTAGATACCCTATAAATCTGTGGCACCAGCAAGAGACTTGTTTGGTTAGCGGTGTTTCTGTAGCACACATGTGATTGCTAATAATTGATGCAAATCATCATCATTATACATATCATTCTGCCAGGAAGGCTCCTTGTAGTTAACATTTAATTGAGAAGGTTTTTGGGAAAGCCTTTCCATCTACCAGAAGACTGTTGTCATTATTAGCATCATCGCTAACTGCTACACTTAGTGGTAGACAAACGGGCACACACAGACAGGGGCTTTCCCCAGCTGAAGGAAAATACAAATCACTGATACATTTTGTTCATGTTTTATAATAATCTTGGCCAAATGAACACAGTCTAACAAGTTCAAATCATTTAGTTGATTCCGTCCTCGTTCTCCACCACCCTCATTATAAAGGGCCCTAAATTAGACGAGGACAAGACTCACACCTACACAAACATGACAGAGTGGATAACATTAGACCTCCCACTCAAATGTGAAAGGCCATTGATTTCACCCTGCTAATAATGATGGCATCATGCAAACGTGCAGAAGCAAGGAGCACCCCTTTACTCCCTCTATAATGTGGTGTTAGAACTCAAATTCAAATAGGCCTAAAACTGACACAAATGTCAGATAGTCAGGCTCCACTCCCACCGCCAGGCTCCACTCCCACCGCCAGGCTCCACTCCCACCGTCAGGCTCCACTCCCACTGTCAGGCTCAGAGGTTAGGCCTAAACTCTCAACAGCTATTTCTTGACTGATTCACTTCAGAGTTCTGATTCTAGAGGTGGATTTACAATGTCATTCAACCATGATGGATAATCCAGTGAGCTGGTGTCAAGTCATGCTTTTGGCAGCTGTATAAGCAATCCCTCAAAACTAGAAGGCAATGGGGGCACACAGTGGAACAGGCTTCCTGTAAAATAGTCCTGTACCATTTCTCACCGTCCCACCCCAGGTACCACAGAACACAAGCCACCGTTAGTCATTATTATGAACCTGAAATAGTCTGGGACCTGTAGAGTTATTGGCAAGACTGAGAATCTGGGAAGTAGCCTAAGTTGACAAGAAAGAAGAGAGGCTAGGAGTTCCCACACGTGCATAGGAAATCTCATCCAACCAGACGGCTCACTCTAGCAATTGAGCCTGGGGGTGAGGTTAATACATGGTTATGGTAAACCGTTTCAGAGATGGGCCCGAGAGACATTACATATTATTGGGGCACACTCAGTATGTCAGGGGACTGGTTACTTTCAATATGTTTTATAGTTGTAACATCTGACATTTCAGAGCAAATGTCAGTGACAAATGACTTTGTGTCTACCTATCTATCATCTCTACAGGTGTGGGAAACACTGGAAAACACCAGAACAAGACTACAGGAATGCAGCTTTGGATTCCCACAGGTGCACACATCTAAGATGATCTCTGTAGTGAAAAAACTGAAACATTTATCAGGTGGTAGATTACGACTATGTAGTTATACATGTATGCTGTGTAGTTATACAGGTAAATTCATGACTCCTGGCAACTGTAACAGAATTGTGAAGAGCAGAATGCTGGCTTACATCATCATATTTTCTGTAAAAACAAGTGTTCCTCTAATGTGAAGTTGATATGGCTGCAGACTAATTCACGGTTTGGAAGTCAATCAAGTTGTTTCTAGTTCGTTGGTTATAATTGTGTGTTTGGTATGGTTTATATAAACCACCTGACAGTGAGGTAGTGGTATGCTTCAAAGCTAGCTAAATCAGCTAACTACCTAACTACATACATTAACTACATTTTGACTCCCCGAGCAGCCAAAAACATAAACATGCTGGCTGAATTATGTTATGGATGTACTGTGGCTAGCTAACGTTAGCTAAGCAATCATTGATATGGCATTTGTAGACTGCTGGGATATGTGCAATGCCTTTTTAGTTAACTACTTAGTTAACAAACTAGCTAACTAGTGTAGTCCACTTGGTTGAGTTAGCTAGCTAAATTCGATAACGTTTTCTACCTCAAAACGTTAGCTAGTTTACTAGCTAGCGTTGACAGTAACGACTGTCAGAGCGAATTAGCCAGCTAGTTAGCAACATGACAGTGTTAAATGTAACTAGCTAGCTATATACTTGGCAAAACTGACAAATTATAAATATAATGTCAAAATGTTAATGTGGGTTCCTCGCAAGAATCTGTTTATAGCGAGTGGCTAACATTGTTAGTTAGCTAGCTAGCGAACGTAAGCAGACTAGCCAAATGACAGAATTGATTTGAGGCCTAGCTAGCTAACTTGCAGGGTTTTCATATGGGACGATACCGGTTTGAGTAAAAGTTCAGAATCACAGCGTCATTTCAAATGCATAGACTGTTAGAATATTGTATTTACCTGAAATCCTTGTCGCTTGATGTCATTTTTTCCAATAGATTAGAGATATGGTATGAGGCGCTCGCCATGTTTGCAGTCTGTTGGAGTAGCCTGCTAGCAACCACTAGTCAGTATCACGGGGCGGAATTCTTATCCACTTATTTACCTATTTACTTCTCTTAACGATTGAAATCGATTCAGTTTCCACTGTCACTTTCCTTTCGATGGAGCGAAGTGATGATCAGCGGCGGAATAGCAGAGAATTTAGTCTCATCCTGCGGAGTTTTGGATGTGTTTGAATGGAGATCTCACTTTGCTCTGCAGAGAGGAGGAGCTGCAGAACCAGGCGATTTCGCTACTGGGGTCAAAGTTGAGTTTGTTATTGGGAGACGGGACCAGACTAGTGAGTTTGTTATAGGGGGACGGGACCAGACTAGTGAGTTTGTTATAGGGGGACGGGACCAGACTAGTGAGTTTGTTATAGGGGAACGGGACCAGACTAGTGAGTTTGTTATAGGGGGACGGGACCAGACTGGTGAGTTTGTTATAGGGGGACGGGACCAGACTGGTGAGTTTGTTATAGGGGGACGGGACCAGACTGGTGAGTTTGTTATAGGGGGACGGGACCAGACTGGTGAGTTTGTTATAGGGGGACGGGACCAGACTGGTGAGTTTGTTATAGGGGGACGGGACCAGACTGGTGAGTTTGTTATAGGGGGACGGGACCAGACTGGTGAGTTTGTTATAGGGGGACGGGACCAGACTAGTGAGTTTGTTATAGGGGGACGGGACCAGACTGGTGAGTTTGTTATAGGGGGACGGGACCAGACTAGTGAGTTTGTTATAGGGGGACGGGAGCAGACTGGTGAGTTTGTTATAGGGGGACGGGAGCAGACTGGTGAGTTTGTTATAGGGGGACGGGACCAGACTAGTGAGTTTGTTATAGGGGGACGGGAGCAGACTGGTGAGTTTGTTATAGGGGGACGGGACCAGACTGGTGAGTTTGTTATAGGGGGACGGGAGCAGACTGGTGAGTTTGTTATAGGGGGACGGGAGCAGACTAGTGAGTTTGTTATAGGGGGACGGGAGCAGACTGGTGAGTTTGTTATAGGGGGACGGGACCAGACTAGTGAGTTTGTTATTGGGGGACGGGACCAGACTAGTGAGTTTGTTATAGGGGGACGGGACCAGACTGGTGAGTTTGTTATAGGGGGACGGGACCAGACTGGTGAGTTTGTTATAGGGGGACGGGACCAGACTAGTGAGTTTGTTATAGGGGGACGGGGCCAGACTAGTGAGTTTGTTATAGGGGGACGGGAGCAGACTAGTGAGTTTGTTACAGGGGGACGGGACCAGACTAGTGAGTTTGTTATAGGGGGACGGGACCAGACTAGTGAGTTTGTTATAGGGGGACGGGAGCAGACTAGTGAGTTTGTTATAGGGGGACGGGACCAGACTAGTGAGTTTGTTATAGGGGGACGGGACCAGACTGGTGAGTTTGTTATAGGGGGACGGGACCAGACTGGTGAGTTTGTTATAGGGGGACGGGACCAGACTGGTGAGTTTGTTATAGGGGGACGGGACCAGACTAGTGAGTTTGTTATAGGGGGACGGGACCAGACTGGTGAGTTTGTTATAGGGGGACGGAACCAGACTGGTGAGTTTGTTATAGGGGGACGGGACCAGACTAGTGAGTTTGTTATAGGGGGACGGGACCAGACTAGTGAGTTTGTTATAGGGGGACGGGACCAGACTGGTGAGTTTGTTATAGGGGGACGGGACCAGACTGGTGAGTTTGTTATAGGGGGACGGGACCAGACTGGTGAGTTTCTTATAGGGGGACGGGACCAGACTAGTGAGTTTGTTATAGGGGGACGGGACCAGACTGGTGAGTTTGTTATAGGGGGACGGGACCAGACTGGTGAGTTTGTTATAGGGGGACGGGACCAGACTGGTGAGTTTGTTATAGGGGGACGGGACCAGACTAGTGAGTTTGTTATAGGGGGACGGGACCAGACTGGTGAGTTTGTTATAGGGGGACGGGACCAGACTAGTGAGTTTGTTATAGGGGGACGGGAGCAGACTGGTGAGTTTGTTATAGGGGGACGGGAGCAGACTGGTGAGTTTGTTATAGGGGGACGGGACCAGACTAGTGAGTTTGTTATAGGGGGACGGGAGCAGACTGGTGAGTTTGTTATAGGGGGACGGGACCAGACTAGTGAGTTTGTTATAGGGGGACGGGAGCAGACTGGTGAGTTTGTTATAGGGGGACGGGACCAGACTGGTGAGTTTGTTATAGGGGGACGGGAGCAGACTGGTGAGTTTGTTATAGGGGGACGGGACCAGACTAGTGAGTTTGTTATTGGGGGACGGGACCAGACTAGTGAGTTTGTTATAGGGGGACGGGACCAGACTGGTGAGTTTGTTATAGGGGGACGGGACCAGACTGGTGAGTTTGTTATAGGGGGACGGGACCAGACTAGTGAGTTTGTTATAGGGGGACGGGGCCAGACTAGTGAGTTTGTTATAGGGGGACGGGAGCAGACTAGTGAGTTTGTTACAGGGGGACGGGACCAGACTAGTGAGTTTGTTATAGGGGGACGGGACCAGACTAGTGAGTTTGTTACAGGGGGACGGGAGCAGACTAGTGAGTTTGTTATAGGGGGACGGGACCAGACTAGTGAGTTTGTTATAGGGGGACGGGACCAGACTGGTGAGTTTGTTATAGGGGGACGGGACCAGACTGGTGAGTTTGTTATAGGGGGACGGGACCAGACTAGTGAGTTTGTTATAGGGGGACGGGACCAGACTGGTGAGTTTGTTATAGGGGGACGGAACCAGACTGGTGAGTTTGTTATAGGGGGACGGGACCAGACTAGTGAGTTTGTTATAGGGGGACGGGACCAGACTAGTGAGTTTGTTATAGGGGGACGGGACCAGACTGGTGAGTTTGTTATAGGGGGACGGGACCAGACTGGTGAGTTTGTTATAGGGGGACGGGACCAGACTGGTGAGTTTCTTATAGGGGGACGGGACCAGACTAGTGAGTTTGTTATAGGGGGACGGGACCAGACTGGTGAGTTTGTTATAGGGGGACGGGACCAGACTGGTGAGTTTGTTATAGGGGGACGGGACCAGACTGGTGAGTTTGTTATAGGGGGACGGGACCAGACTGGTGAGTTTGTTATAGGGGGACGGGACCAGACTAGTGAGTTTGTTATAGGGGGACGGGACCAGACTAGTGAGTTTGTTACAGGGGGACGGGACCAGACTGGTGAGTTTGTTATAGGGGGACGGGAGCAGACTGGTGAGTTTGTTATAGGGGGACGGGACCAGACTGGTGAGTTTGTTATAGGGGGACGGGAGCAGACTGGTGAGTTTGTTATAGGGGGACGGGACCAGACTAGTGAGTTTGTTACAGGGGGACGGGACCAGACTAGTGAGTTTGTTATAGGGGGACGGGAGCAGACTGGTGAGTTTGTTATAGGGGGACGGGACCAGACTGGTGAGTTTGTTATAGGGGGACGGGACCAGACTAGTGAGTTTGTTATAGGGGGACGGGAGCAGACTAGTGAGTTTGTTATAGGGGGACGGGACCAGACTGGTGAGTTTGTTATAGGGGGACGGGACCAGACTGGTGAGTTTGTTATAGGGGGACGGGACCAGACTGGTGAGTTTGTTATAGGGGGACGGGAGCAGACTGGTGAGTTTGTTATAGGGGGACGGGACCAGACTAGTGAGTTTGTTATAGGGGGACGGGACCAGACTAGTGAGTTTGTTATAGGGGGACGGGAGCAGACTAGTGAGTTTGTTATAGGGGGACGGGAGCAGACTGGTGAGTTTGTTATAGGGGGACGGGACCAGACTGGTGAGTTTGTTATAGGGGGACGGGACCAGACTGGTGAGTTTGTTATAGGGGGACGGGACCAGACTAGTGAGTTTGTTATAGGGGGACGGGACCAGACTAGTGAGTTTGTTATAGGGGGACGGGACCAGACTGGTGAGTTTGTTATAGGGGGACGGGACCAGACTGGTGAGTTTGTTATAGGGGGACGGGAGCAGACTGGTGAGTTTGTTACAGGGGGACGGGACCAGACTGGTGAGTTTCTTATAGGGGGACGGGAGCAGACTAGTGAGTTTGTTACAGGGGGACGGGAGCAGACTGGTGAGTTTGTTATAGGGGGACGGGACCAGACTAGTGAGTTTGTTATTGGGGGACGGGACCAGACTAGTGAGTTTGTTATAGGGGGACGGGACCAGACTGGTGAGTTTGTTATAGGGGGACGGGACCAGACTAGTGAGTTTGTTATAGGGGGACGGGAGCAGACTAGTGAGTTTGTTATACGGGGACGGGACCAGACTAGTGAGTTTGTTATAGGGGGACGGGAGCAGACTAGTGAGTTTGTTATAGGGGGACGGGAGCAGACTGGTGAGTTTGTTATAGGGGGACGGGAGCAGACTGGTGAGTTTGATATAGGGGGACGGGACCAGACTGGTGAGTTTGTTATAGGGGGACGGGACCAGACTGGTGAGTTTGTTATAGGGGGACGGGAGCAGACTGGTGAGTTTGTTATAGGGGGACGGGACCAGACTGGTGAGTTTGTTATAGGGGAACGGGACCAGACTAGTGAGTTTGTTATAGGGGGACGGGACCAGACTAGTGAGTTTGTTATAGGGGGACGGGACCAGACTGGTGAGTTTGTTATAGGGGGACGGGACCAGACTGGTGAGTTTGTTATAGGGGGACGGGACCGGACTGGTGAGTTTGTTATAGGGGGACGGGACCAGACTAGTGAGTTTGTTATAGGGGGACGGGACCAGACTGGTGAGTTTGTTATAGGGGGACGGGACCAGACTGGTGAGTTTGTTATAGGGGGACGGGACCAGACTGGTGAGTTTGTTATAGGGGGACGGGACCAGACTGGTGAGTTTGTTATAGGGGGACGGGAGCAGACTAGTGAGTTTGTTATAGGGGGACGGGACCAGACTAGTGAGTTTGTTATAGGGGGACGGGAGCAGACTAGTGAGTTTGTTATAGGGGGACGGGACCAGACTAGTGAGTTTGTTATAGGGGGACGGGACCAGACTGGTGAGTTTGTTATAGGGGGACGGGAGCAGACTGGTGAGTTTGTTATAGGGGGACGGGAGCAGACTAGTGAGTTTGTTATAGGGGGACGGGACCAGACTAGTGAGTTTGTTATAGGGGGACGGGAGCGGACTGGTGAGTTTGTTACAGGGGGACGGGACCAGACTGGTGAGTTTCTTATAGGGGGACGGGACCAGACTGGTGAGTTTGTTATAGGGGGACGGGACCAGACTGGTGAATTTGTTATAGGGGGACGGGACCAGACTGGTGAGTTTGTTATAGGGGGACGGGACCAGACTAGTGAGTTTGTTATAGGGGGACGGGAGCAGACTGGTGAGTTTGTTATAGGGGGACGGGACCAGACTGGTGAGTTTGTTATAGGGGGACGGGACCAGACTAGTGAGTTTGTTATAGGGGGACGGGAGCAGACTAGTGAGTTTGTTATAGGGGGACGGGACCAGACTGGTGAGTTTGTTATAGGGGGACGGGACCAGACTAGTGAGTTTGTTATAGGGGGACGGGACCAGACTGGTGAGTTTGTTATAGGGGGACGGGAGCAGACTGGTGAGTTTGTTATAGGGGGACGGGACCAGACTAGTGAGTTTGTTATAGGGGGACGGGACCAGACTAGTGAGTTTGTTATAGGGGGACGGGAGCAGACTAGTGAGTTTGTTATAGGGGGACGGGAGCAGACTGGTGAGTTTGTTATAGGGGGACGGGACCAGACTGGTGAGTTTGTTATAGGGGGACGGGACCAGACTGGTGAGTTTGTTATAGGGGGACGGGACCAGACTAGTGAGTTTGTTATAGGGGGACGGGACCAGACTAGTGAGTTTGTTATAGGGGGACGGGACCAGACTGGTGAGTTTGTTATAGGGGGACGGGACCAGACTGGTGAGTTTGTTATAGGGGGACGGGAGCAGACTGGTGAGTTTGTTACAGGGGGACGGGACCAGACTGGTGAGTTTCTTATAGGGGGACGGGAGCAGACTAGTGAGTTTGTTATAGGGGGACGGGAGCAGACTGGTGAGTTTGTTATAGGGGGACGGGACCAGACTAGTGAGTTTGTTATTGGGGGACGGGACCAGACTAGTGAGTTTGTTATAGGGGGACGGGACCAGACTGGTGAGTTTGTTATAGGGGGACGGGACCAGACTAGTGAGTTTGTTATAGGGGGACGGGAGCAGACTAGTGAGTTTGTTATACGGGGACGGGACCAGACTAGTGAGTTTGTTATAGGGGGACGGGAGCAGACTAGTGAGTTTGTTATAGGGGGACGGGAGCAGACTGGTGAGTTTGTTATAGGGGGACGGGAGCAGACTGGTGAGTTTGATATAGGGGGACGGGACCAGACTGGTGAGTTTGTTATAGGGGGACGGGACCAGACTGGTGAGTTTGTTATAGGGGGACGGGAGCAGACTGGTGAGTTTGTTATAGGGGGACGGGACCACACTGGTGAGTTTGTTATAGGGGAACGGGACCAGACTAGTGAGTTTGTTATAGGGGGACGGGACCAGACTAGTGAGTTTGTTATAGGGGGACGGGACCAGACTGGTGAGTTTGTTATAGGGGGACGGGACCAGACTGGTGAGTTTGTTATAGGGGGACTGGACCGGACTGGTGAGTTTGTTATAGGGGGACGGGACCAGACTAGTGAGTTTGTTATAGGGGGACGGGACCAGACTGGTGAGTTTGTTATAGGGGGACGGGACCAGACTGGTGAGTTTGTTATAGGGGGACGGGACCAGACTGGTGAGTTTGTTATAGGGGGACGGGACCAGACTGGTGAGTTTGTTATAGGGGGACGGGAGCAGACTAGTGAGTTTGTTATAGGGGGACGGGACCAGACTAGTGAGTTTGTAATAGGGGGACGGGAGCAGACTAGTGAGTTTGTTATAGGGGGACGGGACCAGACTAGTGAGTTTGTTATAGGGGGACGGGACCAGACTGGTGAGTTTGTTATAGGGGGACGGGAGCAGACTGGTGAGTTTGTTATAGGGGGACGGGAGCAGACTAGTGAGTTTGTTATAGGGGGACGGGACCAGACTAGTGAGTTTGTTATAGGGGGACGGGAGCGGACTGGTGAGTTTGTTACAGGGGGACGGGACCAGACTGGTGAGTTTCTTATAGGGGGACGGGACCAGACTGGTGAGTTTGTTATAGGGGAACGGGACCAGACTGGTGAGTTTGTTATAGGGGGACGGGACCAGACTGGTGAGTTTGTTATAGGGGGACGGGACCAGACTAGTGAGTTTGTTATAGGGGGACGGGACCAGACTGGTGAGTTTGTTATAGGGGGACGGGACCAGACTGGTGAGTTTGTTATAGGGGGACGGGACCAGACTAGTGAGTTTGTTATAGGGGGACGGGACCAGACTGGTGAGTTTGTTATAGGGGGACGGGACCAGACTGGTGAGTTTGTTATAGGGGGACGGGACCAGACTAGTGAGTTTGTTATAGGGGGACGGGACCAGACTAGTGAGTTTGTTATAGGGGGACGGGAGCAGACTGGTGAGTTTGTTATAGGGGAACGGGACCAGACTGGTGAGTTTGTTATAGGGGGACGGGACCAGACTAGTGAGTTTGTTATAGGGGGACGGGAGCAGACTAGTGAGTTTGTTATAGGGGGACGGGAGCAGACTAGTGAGTTTGTTATAGGGGGACGGGACCAGACTGGTGAGTTTGTTATAGGGGGACGGGACCAGACGGGTGAGTTTGTTATAGGGGGACGGGACCAGACTAGTGAGTTTGTTATAGGGGGACGGGAGCAGACTGGTGAGTTTGTTATAGGGGGACGGGAGCGGACTGGTGAGTTTGTTACAGGGGGACGGGACCAGACTGGTGAGTTTCTTATAGGGGGACGGGACCAGACTGGTGAGTTTGTTATAGGGGGACGGGACCAGACTGGTGAGTTTGTTATAGGGGGACGGGACCAGACTGGTGAGTTTGTTATAGGGGGACGGGACCAGACTAGTGAGTTTGTTATAGGGGGACGGGAGCAGACTGGTGAGTTTGTTATAGGGGGACGGGACCAGACTGGTGAGTTTGTTATAGGGGGACGGGACCAGACTAGTGAGTTTGTTATAGGGGGACGGGAGCAGACTAGTGAGTTTGTTATAGGGGGACGGGACCAGACTGGTGAGTTTGTTATAGGGGGACGGGACCAGACTAGTGAGTTTGTTATAGGGGGACGGGACCAGACTGGTGAGTTTGTTATAGGGGGACGGGAGCAGACTGGTGAGTTTGTTATAGGGGGACGGGACCAGACTAGTGAGTTTGTTATAGGGGGACGGGACCAGACTAGTGAGTTTGTTATAGGGGGACGGGAGCAGACTAGTGAGTTTGTTATAGGGGGACGGGAGCAGACTGGTGAGTTTGTTATAGGGGGACGGGACCAGACTGGTGAGTTTGTTATAGGGGGACGGGACCAGACTAGTGAGTTTGTTATAGGGGGACGGGACCAGACTGGTGAGTTTGTTATAGGGGGACGGGACCAGACTGGTGAGTTTGTTATAGGGGGACGGGACCAGACTAGTGAGTTTGTTATAGGGGGACGGGACCAGACTAGTGAGTTTGTTATAGGGGGACGGGAGCAGACTAGTGAGTTTGTTACAGGGGGACGGGACCAGACTAGTGAGTTTGTTATAGGGGGACGGGACCAGACTAGTGAGTTTGTTATAGGGGGACGGGAGCAGACTAGTGAGTTTGTTATAGGGGGACGGGACCAGACTAGTGAGTTTGTTATAGGGGGACGGGACCAGACTGGTGAGTTTGTTATAGGGGGACGGGACCAGACTGGTGAGTTTGTTATAGGGGGACGGGACCAGACTGGTGAGTTTGTTATAGGGGGACGGGACCAGACTAGTGAGTTTGTTATAGGGGGACGGGACCAGACTGGTGAGTTTGTTATAGGGGGACGGAACCAGACTGGTGAGTTTGTTATAGGGGGACGGGACCAGACTAGTGAGTTTGTTATAGGGGGACGGGACCAGACTAGTGAGTTTGTTATAGGGGGACGGGACCAGACTGGTGAGTTTGTTATAGGGGGACGGGACCAGACTGGTGAGTTTGTTATAGGGGGACGGGACCAGACTGGTGAGTTTCTTATAGGGGGACGGGACCAGACTAGTGAGTTTGTTATAGGGGGACGGGACCAGACTGGTGAGTTTGTTATAGGGGGACGGGACCAGACTGGTGAGTTTGTTATAGGGGGACGGGACCAGACTGGTGAGTTTGTTATAGGGGGACGGGACCAGACTGGTGAGTTTGTTATAGGGGGACGGGACCAGACTAGTGAGTTTGTTATAGGGGGACGGGACCAGACTAGTGAGTTTGTTACAGGGGGACGGGACCAGACTGGTGAGTTTGTTATAGGGGGACGGGAGCAGACTGGTGAGTTTGTTATAGGGGGACGGGACCAGACTGGTGAGTTTGTTATAGGGGGACGGGAGCAGACTGGTGAGTTTGTTATAGGGGGACGGGACCAGACTAGTGAGTTTGTTATAGGGGGACGGGACCAGACTGGTGAGTTTGTTATAGGGGGACGGGACCAGACTGGTGAGTTTGTTATAGGGGGACGGGACCAGACTGGTGAGTTTGTTATAGGGGGACGGGACCAGACTAGTGAGTTTGTTATAGGGGGACGGGACCAGACTGGTGAGTTTGTTATAGGGGGACGGGACCAGACTAGTGAGTTTGTTATAGGGGGACGGGAGCAGACTGGTGAGTTTGTTATAGGGGGACGGGAGCAGACTGGTGAGTTTGTTATAGGGGGACGGGACCAGACTAGTGAGTTTGTTATAGGGGGACGGGACCAGACTAGTGAGTTTGTTATTGGGGGACGGGACCAGACTAGTGAGTTTGTTATAGGGGGACGGGACCAGACTGGTGAGTTTGTTATAGGGGGACGGGACCAGACTGGTGAGTTTGTTATAGGGGGACGGGACCAGACTAGTGAGTTTGTTATAGGGGGACGGGGCCAGACTAGTGAGTTTGTTATAGGGGGACGGGAGCAGACTAGTGAGTTTGTTACAGGGGGACGGGACCAGACTAGTGAGTTTGTTATAGGGGGACGGGACCAGACTAGTGAGTTTGTTATAGGGGGACGGGAGCAGACTAGTGAGTTTGTTATAGGGGGACGGGACCAGACTAGTGAGTTTGTTATAGGGGGACGGGACCAGACTGGTGAGTTTGTTATAGGGGGACGGGACCAGACTGGTGAGTTTGTTATAGGGGGACGGGACCAGACTGGTGAGTTTGTTATAGGGGGACGGGACCAGACTAGTGAGTTTGTTATAGGGGGACGGGACCAGACTGGTGAGTTTGTTATAGGGGGACGGAACCAGACTGGTGAGTTTGTTATAGGGGGACGGGACCAGACTAGTGAGTTTGTTATAGGGGGACGGGACCAGACTAGTGAGTTTGTTATAGGGGGACGGGACCAGACTGGTGAGTTTGTTATAGGGGGACGGGACCAGACTGGTGAGTTTGTTATAGGGGGACGGGACCAGACTGGTGAGTTTCTTATAGGGGGACGGGACCAGACTAGTGAGTTTGTTATAGGGGGACGGGACCAGACTGGTGAGTTTGTTATAGGGGGACGGGACCAGACTGGTGAGTTTGTTATAGGGGGACGGGACCAGACTGGTGAGTTTGTTATAGGGGGACGGGACCAGACTGGTGAGTTTGTTATAGGGGGACGGGACCAGACTAGTGAGTTTGTTATAGGGGGACGGGACCAGACTAGTGAGTTTGTTACAGGGGGACGGGACCAGACTGGTGAGTTTGTTATAGGGGGACGGGAGCAGACTGGTGAGTTTGTTATAGGGGGACGGGACCAGACTGGTGAGTTTGTTATAGGGGGACGGGAGCAGACTGGTGAGTTTGTTATAGGGGGACGGGACCAGACTAGTGAGTTTGTTATAGGGGGACGGGACCAGACTGGTGAGTTTGTTATAGGGGGACGGGACCAGACTGGTGAGTTTGTTATAGGGGGACGGGACCAGACTGGTGAGTTTGTTATAGGGGGACGGGACCAGACTAGTGAGTTTGTTATAGGGGGACGGGACCAGACTGGTGAGTTTGTTATAGGGGGACGGGACCAGACTAGTGAGTTTGTTATAGGGGGACGGGAGCAGACTGGTGAGTTTGTTATAGGGGGACGGGAGCAGACTGGTGAGTTTGTTATAGGGGGACGGGACCAGACTAGTGAGTTTGTTATAGGGGGACGGGAGCAGACTGGTGAGTTTGTTATAGGGGGACGGGACCAGACTGGTGAGTTTGTTATAGGGGGACGGGAGCAGACTGGTGAGTTTGTTATAGGGGGACGGGACCAGACTGGTGAGTTTGTTATAGGGGGACGGGAGCAGACTGGTGAGTTTGTTATAGGGGGACGGGACCAGACTAGTGAGTTTGTTATTGGGGGACGGGACCAGACTAGTGAGTTTGTTATAGGGGGACGGGACCAGACTGGTGAGTTTGTTATAGGGGGACGGGACCAGACTGGTGAGTTTGTTATAGGGGGACGGGACCAGACTAGTGAGTTTGTTATAGGGGGACGGGGCCAGACTAGTGAGTTTGTTATAGGGGGACGGGAGCAGACTAGTGAGTTTGTTACAGGGGGACGGGACCAGACTAGTGAGTTTGTTATAGGGGGACGGGACCAGACTAGTGAGTTTGTTATAGGGGGACGGGAGCAGACTGGTGAGTTTGTTATAGGGGGACGGGACCAGACTAGTGAGTTTGTTATAGGGGGACGGGACCAGACTGGTGAGTTTGTTATAGGGGGACGGGACCAGACTGGTGAGTTTGTTATAGGGGGACGGGACCAGACTGGTGAGTTTGTTATAGGGGGACGGGACCAGACTAGTGAGTTTGTTATAGGGGGACGGGACCAGACTGGTGAGTTTGTTATAGGGGGACGGAACCAGACTGGTGAGTTTGTTATAGGGGGACGGGACCAGACTAGTGAGTTTGTTATAGGGGGACGGGACCAGACTAGTGAGTTTGTTATAGGGGGACGGGACCAGACTGGTGAGTTTGTTATAGGGGGACGGGACCAGACTGGTGAGTTTGTTATAGGGGGACGGGACCAGACTGGTGAGTTTCTTATAGGGGGACGGGACCAGACTAGTGAGTTTGTTATAGGGGGACGGGACCAGACTGGTGAGTTTGTTATAGGGGGACGGGACCAGACTGGTGAGTTTGTTATAGGGGGACGGGACCAGACTGGTGAGTTTGTTATAGGGGGACGGGACCAGACTGGTGAGTTTGTTATAGGGGGACGGGACCAGACTAGTGAGTTTGTTATAGGGGGACGGGACCAGACTAGTGAGTTTGTTACAGGGGGACGGGACCAGACTGGTGAGTTTGTTATAGGGGGACGGGAGCAGACTGGTGAGTTTGTTATAGGGGGACGGGACCAGACTGGTGAGTTTGTTATAGGGGGACGGGAGCAGACTGGTGAGTTTGTTATAGGGGGACGGGACCAGACTAGTGAGTTTGTTATAGGGGGACGGGACCAGACTAGTGAGTTTGTTATAGGGGGACGGGAGCAGACTGGTGAGTTTGTTATAGGGGGACGGGACCAGACTGGTGAGTTTGTTATAGGGGGACGGGACCAGACTAGTGAGTTTGTTATAGGGGGACGGGAGCAGACTAGTGAGTTTGTTATAGGGGGACGGGACCAGACTGGTGAGTTTGTTATAGGGGGACGGGACCAGACTGGTGAGTTTGTTATAGGGGGACGGGACCAGACTGGTGAGTTTGTTATAGGGGGACGGGAGCAGACTGGTGAGTTTGTTATAGGGGGACGGGACCAGACTAGTGAGTTTGTTATAGGGGGACGGGACCAGACTAGTGAGTTTGTTATAGGGGGACGGGAGCAGACTAGTGAGTTTGTTATAGGGGGACGGGAGCAGACTGGTGAGTTTGTTATAGGGGGACGGGACCAGACTGGTGAGTTTGTTATAGGGGGACGGGACCAGACTGGTGAGTTTGTTATAGGGGGACGGGACCAGACTAGTGAGTTTGTTATAGGGGGACGGGACCAGACTAGTGAGTTTGTTATAGGGGGACGGGACCAGACTGGTGAGTTTGTTATAGGGGGACGGGACCAGACTGGTGAGTTTGTTATAGGGGGACGGGAGCAGACTGGTGAGTTTGTTACAGGGGGACGGGACCAGACTGGTGAGTTTCTTATAGGGGGACGGGAGCAGACTAGTGAGTTTGTTATAGGGGGACGGGACCAGACTAGTGAGTTTGTTATAGGGGGACGGGAGCGGACTGGTGAGTTTGTTACAGGGGGACGGGACCAGACTGGTGAGTTTCTTATAGGGGGACGGGACCAGACTGGTGAGTTTGTTATAGGGGGACGGGACCAGACTGGTGAGTTTGTTATAGGGGGACGGGACCAGACTGGTGAGTTTGTTATAGGGGGACGGGACCAGACTAGTGAGTTTGTTATAGGGGGACGGGAGCAGACTGGTGAGTTTGTTATAGGGGGACGGGACCAGACTGGTGAGTTTGTTATAGGGGGACGGGACCAGACTAGTGAGTTTGTTATAGGGGGACGGGAGCAGACTAGTGAGTTTGTTATAGGGGGACGGGACCAGACTGGTGAGTTTGTTATAGGGGGACGGGACCAGACTAGTGAGTTTGTTATAGGGGGACGGGACCAGACTGGTGAGTTTGTTATAGGGGGACGGGAGCAGACTGGTGAGTTTGTTATAGGGGGACGGGACCAGACTAGTGAGTTTGTTATAGGGGGACGGGACCAGACTAGTGAGTTTGTTATAGGGGGACGGGAGCAGACTAGTGAGTTTGTTATAGGGGGACGGGAGCAGACTGGTGAGTTTGTTATAGGGGGACGGGACCAGACTGGTGAGTTTGTTATAGGGGGACGGGACCAGACTGGTGAGTTTGTTATAGGGGGACGGGACCAGACTAGTGAGTTTGTTATAGGGGGACGGGACCAGACTAGTGAGTTTGTTATAGGGGGACGGGACCAGACTGGTGAGTTTGTTATAGGGGGACGGGACCAGACTGGTGAGTTTGTTATAGGGGGACGGGAGCAGACTGGTGAGTTTGTTACAGGGGGACGGGACCAGACTGGTGAGTTTCTTATAGGGGGACGGGAGCAGACTAGTGAGTTTGTTATAGGGGGACGGGAGCAGACTGGTGAGTTTGTTATAGGGGGACGGGACCAGACTAGTGAGTTTGTTATTGGGGGACGGGACCAGACTAGTGAGTTTGTTATAGGGGGACGGGACCAGACTGGTGAGTTTGTTATAGGGGGACGGGACCAGACTAGTGAGTTTGTTATAGGGGGACGGGAGCAGACTAGTGAGTTTGTTATACGGGGACGGGACCAGACTAGTGAGTTTGTTATAGGGGGACGGGAGCAGACTAGTGAGTTTGTTATAGGGGGACGGGAGCAGACTGGTGAGTTTGTTATAGGGGGACGGGAGCAGACTGGTGAGTTTGATATAGGGGGACGGGACCAGACTGGTGAGTTTGTTATAGGGGGACGGGACCAGACTGGTGAGTTTGTTATAGGGGGACGGGAGCAGACTGGTGAGTTTGTTATAGGGGGACGGGACCAGACTGGTGAGTTTGTTATAGGGGAACGGGACCAGACTAGTGAGTTTGTTATAGGGGGACGGGACCAGACTAGTGAGTTTGTTATAGGGGGACGGGACCAGACTGGTGAGTTTGTTATAGGGGGACGGGACCAGACTGGTGAGTTTGTTATAGGGGGACGGGACCGGACTGGTGAGTTTGTTATAGGGGGACGGGACCAGACTAGTGAGTTTGTTATAGGGGGACGGGACCAGACTGGTGAGTTTGTTATAGGGGGACGGGACCAGACTGGTGAGTTTGTTATAGGGGGACGGGACCAGACTGGTGAGTTTGTTATAGGGGGACGGGACCAGACTGGTGAGTTTGTTATAGGGGGACGGGAGCAGACTAGTGAGTTTGTTATAGGGGGACGGGACCAGACTAGTGAGTTTGTAATAGGGGGACGGGAGCAGACTAGTGAGTTTGTTATAGGGGGACGGGACCAGACTAGTGAGTTTGTTATAGGGGGACGGGACCAGACTGGTGAGTTTGTTATAGGGGGACGGGAGCAGACTGGTGAGTTTGTTATAGGGGGACGGGAGCAGACTAGTGAGTTTGTTATAGGGGGACGGGACCAGACTAGTGAGTTTGTTATAGGGGGACGGGAGCGGACTGGTGAGTTTGTTACAGGGGGACGGGACCAGACTGGTGAGTTTCTTATAGGGGGACGGGACCAGACTGGTGAGTTTGTTATAGGGGAACGGGACCAGACTGGTGAGTTTGTTATAGGGGGACGGGACCAGACTGGTGAGTTTGTTATAGGGGGACGGGACCAGACTAGTGAGTTTGTTATAGGGGGACGGGACCAGACTGGTGAGTTTGTTATAGGGGGACGGGACCAGACTGGTGAGTTTGTTATAGGGGGACGGGACCAGACTAGTGAGTTTGTTATAGGGGGACGGGACCAGACTGGTGAGTTTGTTATAGGGGGACGGGACCAGACTGGTGAGTTTGTTATAGGGGGACGGGACCAGACTAGTGAGTTTGTTATAGGGGGACGGGACCAGACTAGTGAGTTTGTTATAGGGGGACGGGAGCAGACTGGTGAGTTTGTTATAGGGGAACGGGACCAGACTGGTGAGTTTGTTATAGGGGGACGGGACCAGACTAGTGAGTTTGTTATAGGGGGACGGGAGCAGACTAGTGAGTTTGTTATAGGGGGACGGGAGCAGACTAGTGAGTTTGTTATAGGGGGACGGGACCAGACTGGTGAGTTTGTTATAGGGGGACGGGACCAGACGGGTGAGTTTGTTATAGGGGGACGGGACCAGACTAGTGAGTTTGTTATAGGGGGACGGGAGCAGACTGGTGAGTTTGTTATAGGGGGACGGGAGCGGACTGGTGAGTTTGTTACAGGGGGACGGGACCAGACTGGTGAGTTTCTTATAGGGGGACGGGACCAGACTGGTGAGTTTGTTATAGGGGGACGGGACCAGACTGGTGAGTTTGTTATAGGGGGACGGGACCAGACTGGTGAGTTTGTTATAGGGGGACGGGAGCAGACTAGTGAGTTTGTTATAGGGGGACGGGAGCAGACTGGTGAGTTTGTTATAGGGGGACGGGACCAGACTGGTGAGTTTGTTATAGGGGGACGGGACCAGACTAGTGAGTTTGTTATAGGGGGACGGGAGCAGACTAGTGAGTTTGTTATAGGGGGACGGGACCAGACTGGTGAGTTTGTTATAGGGGGACGGGACCAGACTAGTGAGTTTGTTATAGGGGGACGGGACCAGACTGGTGAGTTTGTTATAGGGGGACGGGAGCAGACTGGTGAGTTTGTTATAGGGGGACGGGACCAGACTAGTGAGTTTGTTATAGGGGGACGGGACCAGACTAGTGAGTTTGTTATAGGGGGACGGGAGCAGACTAGTGAGTTTGTTATAGGGGGACGGGAGCAGACTGGTGAGTTTGTTATAGGGGGACGGGACCAGACTGGTGAGTTTGTTATAGGGGGACGGGACCAGACTGGTGAGTTTGTTATAGGGGGACGGGACCAGACTAGTGAGTTTGTTATAGGGGGACGGGACCAGACTAGTGAGTTTGTTATAGGGGGACGGGACCAGACTGGTGAGTTTGTTATAGGGGGACGGGACCAGACTGGTGAGTTTGTTATAGGGGGACGGGAGCAGACTGGTGAGTTTGTTACAGGGGGACGGGACCAGACTGGTGAGTTTCTTATAGGGGGACGGGAGCAGACTAGTGAGTTTGTTATAGGGGGACGGGAGCAGACTGGTGAGTTTGTTATAGGGGGACGGGACCAGACTAGTGAGTTTGTTATTGGGGGACGGGACCAGACTAGTGAGTTTGTTATAGGGGGACGGGACCAGACTGGTGAGTTTGTTATAGGGGGACGGGACCAGACTAGTGAGTTTGTTATAGGGGGACGGGAGCAGACTAGTGAGTTTGTTATACGGGGACGGGACCAGACTAGTGAGTTTGTTATAGGGGGACGGGAGCAGACTAGTGAGTTTGTTATAGGGGGACTGGAGCAGACTGGTGAGTTTGTTATAGGGGGACGGGAGCAGACTGGTGAGTTTGATATAGGGGGACGGGACCAGACTGGTGAGTTTGTTATAGGGGGACGGGACCAGACTGGTGAGTTTGTTATAGGGGGACGGGAGCAGACTGGTGAGTTTGTTATAGGGGGACGGGACCAGACTGGTGAGTTTGTTATAGGGGAACGGGACCAGACTAGTGAGTTTGTTATAGGGGGACGGGACCAGACTAGTGAGTTTGTTATAGGGGGACGGGACCAGACTGGTGAGTTTGTTATAGGGGGACGGGACCAGACTGGTGAGTTTGTTATAGGGGGACGGGACCGGACTGGTGAGTTTGTTATAGGGGGACGGGACCAGACTAGTGAGTTTGTTATAGGGGGACGGGACCAGACTGGTGAGTTTGTTATAGGGGGACGGGACCAGACTGGTGAGTTTGTTATAGGGGGACGGGACCAGACTGGTGAGTTTGTTATAGGGGGACGGGACCAGACTGGTGAGTTTGTTATAGGGGGACGGGAGCAGACTAGTGAGTTTGTTATAGGGGGACGGGACCAGACTAGTGAGTTTGTAATAGGGGGACGGGAGCAGACTAGTGAGTTTGTTATAGGGGGACGGGACCAGACTAGTGAGTTTGTTATAGGGGGACGGGACCAGACTGGTGAGTTTGTTATAGGGGGACGGGAGCAGACTGGTGAGTTTGTTATAGGGGGACGGGAGCAGACTAGTGAGTTTGTTATAGGGGGACGGGACCAGACTAGTGAGTTTGTTATAGGGGGACGGGAGCGGACTGGTGAGTTTGTTACAGGGGGACGGGACCAGACTGGTGAGTTTCTTATAGGGGGACGGGACCAGACTGGTGAGTTTGTTATAGGGGAACGGGACCAGACTGGTGAGTTTGTTATAGGGGGACGGGACCAGACTGGTGAGTTTGTTATAGGGGGACGGGACCAGACTAGTGAGTTTGTTATAGGGGGACGGGACCAGACTGGTGAGTTTGTTATAGGGGGACGGGACCAGACTGGTGAGTTTGTTATAGGGGGACGGGACCAGACTAGTGAGTTTGTTATAGGGGGACGGGACCAGACTGGTGAGTTTGTTATAGGGGGACGGGACCAGACTGGTGAGTTTGTTATAGGGGGACGGGACCAGACTAGTGAGTTTGTTATAGGGGGACGGGACCAGACTAGTGAGTTTGTTATAGGGGGACGGGAGCAGACTGGTGAGTTTGTTATAGGGGAACGGGACCAGACTGGTGAGTTTGTTATAGGGGGACGGGACCAGACTAGTGAGTTTGTTATAGGGGGACGGGAGCAGACTAGTGAGTTTGTTATAGGGGGACGGGAGCAGACTAGTGAGTTTGTTATAGGGGGACGGGACCAGACTGGTGAGTTTGTTATAGGGGGACGGGACCAGACGGGTGAGTTTGTTATAGGGGGACGGGACCAGACTAGTGAGTTTGTTATAGGGGGACGGGAGCAGACTGGTGAGTTTGTTATAGGGGGACGGGACCAGACGGTTGAGTTTGTTATAGGGGGACGGGACCAGACTAGTGAGTTTGTTATAGGGGGACGGGACCAGACTGGTGAGTTTGTTATAGGGGGACGGGACCAGACTAGTGAGTTTGTTATAGGGGGACGGGACCAGACTGGTGAGTTTGTTATAGGGGGACGGGAGCGGACTGGTGAGTTTGTTATAGGGGGACGGGACCAGACTAGTGAGTTTGTTACAGGGGGACGGGACCAGACTGGTGAGTTTGTTATAGGGGGATGGGACCAGACTGGTGAGTTTGTTATAGGGGGACGGGACCAGACTGGTGAGTTTGTTATAGGGGGACGGGACCAGACTAGTGAGTTTGTTATAGGGGGACGGGACCAGACTGGTGAGTTTGTTATAGGGGGACGGGACCAGACTGGTGAGTTTGTTATAGGGGGACGGGACCAGACTGGTGAGTTTGTTATAGGGGGACGGGAGCAGACTGGTGAGTTTGTTATAGGGGGACGGGACCAGACTGGTGAGTTTGTTATAGGGGGACGGGACCAGACTGGTGAGTTTGTTATAGGGGGACGGGGCCAGACTGGTGAGTTTGTTATAGGGGGACGGGACCAGACTAGTGAGTTTGTTATAGGGGGACGGGACCAGACTAGTGAGTTTGTTATAGGGGGACGGGACCAGACTAGTGAGTTTGTTATAGGGGAACGGGACCAGACTAGTGAGTTTGTTATAGGGGGACGGGACCAGACTGGTGAGTTTGTTATAGGGGGACGGGACCAGACTGGTGAGTTTGTTATAGGGGGACGGGACCAGACTGGTGAGTTTGTTATAGGGGGACGGGACCAGACTGGTGAGTTTGTTATAGGGGGACGGGACCAGACTGGTGAGTTTGTTATAGGGGGACGGGACCAGACTGGTGAGTTTCTTATAGGGGGACGGGACCAGACTAGTGAGTTTGTTATAGGGGGACGGGACCAGACTGGTGAGTTTGTTATAGGGGGACGGGACCAGACTGGTGAGTTTGTTATAGGGGGACGGGACCAGACTGGTGAGTTTGTTATAGGGGGACGGGACCAGACTGGTGAGTTTGTTATAGGGGGACGGGACCAGACTAGTGAGTTTGTTATAGGGGGACGGGACCAGACTAGTGAGTTTGTTATAGGGGGACGGGACCAGACTGGTGAGTTTCTTATAGGGGGACGGGACCAGACTGGTGAGTTTCTTATAGGGGGACGGGACCAGACTAGTGAGTTTGTTATAGGGGGACGGGACCAGACTGGTGAGTTTGTTATAGGGGGACGGGACCAGACTGGTGAGTTTGTTATAGGGGGACGGGACCAGACTGGTGAGTTTGTTATAGGGGGACGGGACCAGACTGGTGAGTTTGTTATAGGGGGACGGGACCAGACTAGTGAGTTTGTTATAGGGGGACGGGACCAGACTAGTGAGTTTGTTACAGGGGGACGGGACCAGACTGGTGAGTTTGTTATAGGGGGACGGGAGCAGACTGGTGAGTTTGTTATAGGGGGACGGGACCAGACTGGTGAGTTTGTTATAGGGGGACGGGAGCAGACTGGTGAGTTTGTTATAGGGGGACGGGACCAGACTAGTGAGTTTGTTATAGGGGGACGGGACCAGACTAGTGAGTTTGTTATAGGGGGACGGGAGCAGACTGGTGAGTTTGTTATAGGGGGACGGGACCAGACTGGTGAGTTTGTTATAGGGGGACGGGACCAGACTAGTGAGTTTGTTATAGGGGGACGGGAGCAGACTAGTGAGTTTGTTATAGGGGGACGGGACCAGACTGGTGAGTTTGTTATAGGGGGACGGGACCAGACTGGTGAGTTTGTTATAGGGGGACGGGACCAGACTGGTGAGTTTGTTATAGGGGGACGGGAGCAGACTGGTGAGTTTGTTATAGGGGGACGGGACCAGACTAGTGAGTTTGTTATAGGGGGACGGGACCAGACTAGTGAGTTTGTTATAGGGGGACGGGAGCAGACTAGTGAGTTTGTTATAGGGGGACGGGAGCAGACTGGTGAGTTTGTTATAGGGGGACGGGACCAGACTGGTGAGTTTGTTATAGGGGGACGGGACCAGACTGGTGAGTTTGTTATAGGGGGACGGGACCAGACTAGTGAGTTTGTTATAGGGGGACGGGACCAGACTGGTGAGTTTGTTATAGGGGGACGGGACCAGACTGGTGAGTTTGTTATAGGGGGACGGGAGCAGACTGGTGAGTTTGTTACAGGGGGACGGGACCAGACTGGTGAGTTTCTTATAGGGGGACGGGAGCAGACTAGTGAGTTTGTTATAGGGGGACGGGAGCAGACTGGTGAGTTTGTTATAGGGGGACGGGACCAGACTAGTGAGTTTGTTATTGGGGGACGGGACCAGACTAGTGAGTTTGTTATAGGGGGACGGGACCAGACTGGTGAGTTTGTTATAGGGGGACGGGACCAGACTAGTGAGTTTGTTATAGGGGGACGGGAGCAGACTAGTGAGTTTGTTATACGGGGACGGGACCAGACTAGTGAGTTTGTTATAGGGGGACGGGAGCAGACTAGTGAGTTTGTTATAGGGGGACGGGAGCAGACTGGTGAGTTTGTTATAGGGGGACGGGAGCAGACTGGTGAGTTTGATATAGGGGGACGGGACCAGACTGGTGAGTTTGTTATAGGGGGACGGGACCAGACTGGTGAGTTTGTTATAGGGGGACGGGAGCAGACTGGTGAGTTTGTTATAGGGGGACGGGACCAGACTGGTGAGTTTGTTATAGGGGAACGGGACCAGACTAGTGAGTTTGTTATAGGGGGACGGGACCAGACTAGTGAGTTTGTTATAGGGGGACGGGACCAGACTGGTGAGTTTGTTATAGGGGGACGGGACCAGACTGGTGAGTTTGTTATAGGGGGACGGGACCGGACTGGTGAGTTTGTTATAGGGGGACGGGACCAGACTAGTGAGTTTGTTATAGGGGGACGGGACCAGACTGGTGAGTTTGTTATAGGGGGACGGGACCAGACTGGTGAGTTTGTTATAGGGGGACGGGACCAGACTGGTGAGTTTGTTATAGGGGGACGGGACCAGACTGGTGAGTTTGTTATAGGGGGACGGGAGCAGACTAGTGAGTTTGTTATAGGGGGACGGGACCAGACTAGTGAGTTTGTTATAGGGGGACGGGAGCAGACTAGTGAGTTTGTTATAGGGGGACGGGACCAGACTAGTGAGTTTGTTATAGGGGGACGGGACCAGACTGGTGAGTTTGTTATAGGGGGACGGGAGCAGACTGGTGAGTTTGTTATAGGGGGACGGGAGCAGACTAGTGAGTTTGTTATAGGGGGACGGGACCAGACTAGTGAGTTTGTTATAGGGGGACGGGAGCGGACTGGTGAGTTTGTTACAGGGGGACGGGACCAGACTGGTGAGTTTCTTATAGGGGGACGGGACCAGACTGGTGAGTTTGTTATAGGGGGACGGGACCAGACTGGTGAGTTTGTTATAGGGGGACGGGACCAGACTGGTGAGTTTGTTATAGGGGGACGGGACCAGACTAGTGAGTTTGTTATAGGGGGACGGGACCAGACTGGTGAGTTTGTTATAGGGGGACGGGACCAGACTGGTGAGTTTGTTATAGGGGGACGGGACCAGACTAGTGAGTTTGTTATAGGGGGACGGGACCAGACTGGTGAGTTTGTTATAGGGGGACTGGACCAGACTGGTGAGTTTGTTATAGGGGGACGGGACCAGACTAGTGAGTTTGTTATAGGGGGACGGGACCAGACTAGTGAGTTTGTTATAGGGGGACGGGAGCAGACTGGTGAGTTTGTTATAGGGGAACGGGACCAGACTGGTGAGTTTGTTATAGGGGGACGGGACCAGACTAGTGAGTTTGTTATAGGGGGACGGGACCAGACTGGTGAGTTTGTTATAGGGGGACGGGAGCAGACTAGTGAGTTTGTTATAGGGGGACGGGAGCAGACTAGTGAGTTTGTTATAGGGGGACGGGACCAGACTGGTGAGTTTGTTATAGGGGGACGGGACCAGACGGGTGAGTTTGTTATAGGGGGACGGGACCAGACTAGTGAGTTTGTTATAGGGGGACGGGAGCAGACTGGTGAGTTTGTTATAGGGGGACGGGACCAGACGGTTGAGTTTGTTATAAGGGGACGGGACCAGACTAGTGAGTTTGTTATAGGGGGACGGGACCAGACTGGTGAGTTTGTTATAGGGGGACGGGACCAGACTAGTGAGTTTGTTATAGGGGGACGGGACCAGACTGGTGAGTTTGTTATAGGGGGACGGGAGCGGACTGGTGAGTTTGTTATAGGGGGACGGGACCAGACTAGTGAGTTTGTTACAGGGGGACGGGACCAGACTGGTGAGTTTGTTATAGGGGGATGGGACCAGACTGGTGAGTTTGTTATAGGGGGACGGGACCAGACTGGTGAGTTTGTTATAGGGGGACGGGACCAGACTAGTGAGTTTGTTATAGGGGGACGGGACCAGACTGGTGAGTTTGTTATAGGGGGACGGGACCAGACTGGTGAGTTTGTTATAGGGGGACGGGACCAGACTGGTGAGTTTGTTATAGGGGGACGGGAGCAGACTGGTGAGTTTGTTATAGGGGGACGGGACCAGACTGGTGAGTTTGTTATAGGGGGACGGGACCAGACTGGTGAGTTTGTTATAGGGGGACGGGGCCAGACTGGTGAGTTTGTTATAGGGGGACGGGACCAGACTAGTGAGTTTGTTATAGGGGGACGGGACCAGACTAGTGAGTTTGTTATAGGGGGACGGGACCAGACTAGTGAGTTTGTTATAGGGGAACGGGACCAGACTAGTGAGTTTGTTATAGGGGGACGGGACCAGACTGGTGAGTTTGTTATAGGGGGACGGGACCAGACTGGTGAGTTTGTTATAGGGGGACGGGACCAGACTAGTGAGTTTGTTATAGGGGGACGGGACCAGACTGGTGAGTTTGTTATAGGGGGACGGGACCAGACTGGTGAGTTTGTTATAGGGGGACGGGACCAGACTAGTGAGTTTGTTATAGGGGGACGGGACCAGACTGGTGAGTTTGTTATAGGGGGACGGGACCAGACTGGTGAGTTTGTTATTGGGGGACGGGACCAGACTGGTGAGTTTGTTATAGGGGGACGGGAGCAGACTGGTGAGTTTGTTATAGGGGGACGGGACCAGACTGGTGAGTTTGTTATAGGGGGACGGGACCAGACTTGTGAGTTTGTTATAGGGGGACGGGACCAGACTGGTGAGTTTGTTATAGGGGGACGGGACCAGACTAGTGAGTTTGTTATAGGGGGACGGGACCAGACTGGTGAGTTTGTTATAGGGGGACGGGACCAGACTGGTGAGTTTGTTATAGGGGGACGGGACCAGACTGGTGAGTTTGTTATAGGGGGATGGGACCAGACTGGTGAGTTTGTTATAGGGGGACGGGACCAGACTGGTGAGTTTGTTATAGGGGGACGGGACCAGACTGGTGAGTTTGTTATAGGGGGACGGGACCAGACTGGTGAGTTTGTTATAGGGGGACGGGACCAGACTGGTGAGTTTGTTATAGGGGGACGGGACCAGACTAGTGAGTTTGTTATAGGGGGACGGGACCAGACTAGTGAGTTTGTTATAGGGGGACGGGACCAGACTGGTGAGTTTGTTATAGGGGGACGGGACCAGACTGGTGAGTTTGTTATAGGGGGACGGGACCAGACTGGTGAGTTTGTTATAGGGGGACGGGACCAGACTAGTGAGTTTGTTATAGGGGGACGGGACCAGACTAGTGAGTTTGTTATAGGGGGACGGGACCAGACTGGTGAGTTTGTTATAGGGGGACGGGACCAGACTAGTGAGTTTGTTATAGGGGGACGGGACCAGACTAGTGAGTTTGTTATAGGGGGACGGGACCAGACTAGTGAGTTTGTTATAGGGGGACGGGACCAGACTGGTGAGTTTGTTATTGGGGGACGGGACCAGACTGGTGAGTTTGTTATAGGGGGACGGGACCAGACTGGTGAGTTTGTTATTGGGGGACGGGACCAGACTGGTGAGTTTGTTATAGGGGGACGGGAGCAGACTGGTGAGTTTGTTATAGGGGGACGGGACCAGACTGGTGAGTTTGTTACAGGGGGACGGGACCAGACTGGTGAGTTTGTTATAGGGGGACGGGACCAGACTGGTGAGTTTGTTACAGGGGGACGGGACCAGACTGGTGAGTTTGTTATAGGGGGACGGGACCAGACTAGTGAGTTTGTTATAGGGGGACGGGACCAGACTGGTGAGTTTGTTATAGGGGGACGGGACCAGACTAGTGAGTTTGTTATAGGGGGACGGGACCAGACTAGTGAGTTTGTTATAGGGGGACGGGACCAGACTGGTGAGTTTGTTATAGGGGGACGGGACCAGACTGGTGAGTTTGTTATAGGGGGACGGGACCAGACTGGTGAGTTTGTTATAGGGGGACGGGACCAGACTGGTGAGTTTGTTATAGGGGAACGGGACCAGACTGGTGAGTTTGTTATAGGGGGACGGGACCAGACTGGTGAGTTTGTTATAGGGGGACGGGACCAGACTGGTGAGTTTGTTATAGGGGGACGGGACCAGACTAGTGAGTTTGTTATAGGGGGACGGGAGCAGACTGGTGAGTTTGTTATAGGGGGACGGGAGCAGACTGGTGAGTTTGTTATTGGGGGACGGGACCAGACTGGTGAGTTTGTTATAGGGGGACGGGACCAGACTGGTGAGTTTGTTATAGGGGGACGGGACCAGACTAGTGAGTTTGTTATAGGGGGACGGGACCAGACTAGTGAGTTTGTTATAGGGGGACGGGACCAGACTAGTGAGTTTGTTATAGGGGGACGGGACCAGACTAGTGAGTTTGTTATAGGGGGACGGGGCCAGACTAGTGAGTTTGTTATAGGGGGACGGGACCAGACTAGTGAGTTTGTTATAGGGGGACGGGAGCAGACTAGTGAGTTTGTTATAGGGGGACGGGACCAGACTGGTGAGTTTGTTATAGGGGGACGGGAGCAGACTAGTGAGTTTGTTATAGGGGGACGGGACCAGACTGGTGAGTTTGTTATAGGGGGACGGGAGCAGACTAGTGAGTTTGTTATAGGGGGACGGGACCAGACTGGTGAGTTTGTTATAGGGGGACGGGACCAGACTAGTGAGTTTGTTATAGGGGGACGGGACCAGACTGGTGAGTTTCTTATAGGGGGACGGGACCAGACTGGTGAGTTTGTTATAGGGGGACGGGACCAGACTGGTGAGTTTGTTATAGGGGGACGGGAGCAGACTGGTGAGTTTGTTATAGGGGAACGGGACCAGACTAGTGAGTTTGTTATAGGGGGACGGGACCAGACTGGTGAGTTTGTTATAGGGGGACGGGACCAGACTGGTGAGTTTGTTATAGGGGGACAGGACCAGACTGGTGAGTTTGTTATAGGGGGACGGGAGCAGACTGGTGAGTTTGTTATAGGGGGACGGGACCAGACTGGTGAGTTTGTTATAGGGGGACGGGACCAGACTGGTGAGTTTGTTATAGGGGGACGGGACCAGACTGGTGAGTTTGTTATAGGGGGACGGGACCAGACTGGTGAGTTTGTTATAGGGGGACGGGAGCAGACTGGTGAGTTTGTTATAGGGGGACGGGAGCAGACTAGTGAGTTTGTTATAGGGGGACGGGAGCAGACTAGTGAGTTTGTCCGAGATGTCACTAGTTAACACAGCCATAAAGTACAACTTGGCTATATCATAAAAACAAAAATGTAATATGAAAACAAAAACTAAAATTAGCTTTTTGGTCTTAATTTAGGTTAGGCATAAGATTAGCAGTCGAGGTTTAGCCATAATGATGGCTTTATAGTCCGTCAAATCAAAGGCACTCCTTCGATATAAAGTTGTTTTTGACGAAAATTAAAACATGTCAGTTTGTCACTTTAATTAGGTTGGAGTAATGACATGTTCAACTACTTAAGATCTTGGCTTGAATCTACATTGTGCTTTTAGATTTCGAGAAAATGTACAACTAATGAAGAATCTGTCACTTCTCAGATTGACTCCACAATCTGGTCTGTTTCTCAAGCGTTTCGTGAAGTCTTGCGATGTATTTGTATTTATTAGGGATCCCCATTACCTGCTACCTCTTCCTGGGGTCCAAACAACATTAAGGCACATTACATATAAAACTAAATATAAAACAGTACATCATATGACATTTTTAGACCACTACAATACAAAATAAACAATACCACCATACAACAATATTACAATGTACGTGTGTGTAGAGTGTGTGTGCTAGCGTATGTGTGTGTATGCATGTGTCTACCTGTGTGTCTCTTCACAGTCCCCGCTGTTCCACAAGGTGGATTTTTACCTGTTTTTAAAAATCGGATTCTACTGCTGATGTGGAATAGAGCTCCATGTAGACATGGCTCTATGTAGTACTGTGGGCCTACCATTGTATGTTCTGGACTTGGGGATTGTGAAAAGACATGTGGTGGTATGTCTTGTGGGGTATACATGGGTGTCCAAGCTGTGTGCAAGTAGTTCAAACAGACACCTCGGTACATTCAGCTTGTCAATGTTTTTACAAAAACAAGTTGTGAGGAAGTCAATCTCTCCCACTTTGAACAATGTTGCACCTCTAGGTTTAGAAACTCTGATAATACAGTATGAAGATAGGCAGAAACTGCTTCTTCACACATACAGCAAGTAATTGCATTATTTTCATGATCAGTAAAGAGCAATTGATTATGTATTTTCAGATAGGGTGATGGAAGGCAGATCCATTTGGCATGTGGCTAGCAAGCTAGCTAGCTAAGCAAACAACATGTGCTTCATCAGAGATTAGTCTTTTGGAAAAAGTTTAACATCAGAAAGTCCTCATCCTGGTAAAGTTGTCAGTTGGACTTCTGTCATCACCACTATAGATAGAAAGCAGATCAAACAACATCTGGATATAGCCATCTAGTTTATCCCCTGACAGTTAGCTTGTTAACTAGCCATCTAGTTTATCCCCTGACAATTAGCTTGTTAACTAGCCATCTAGTTTATCCCCTGACAGTTAGCTTGTTAACTAGCCATCTAGTTTATCCCCTGACAGTTAGCTTGTTAACTAGCCATCTAGTTTATCCCGACAGTTAGCTTGTTAACTAGCCATCTAGTTTATCCCGACAGTTAGCTTGTTAAACTAGCCATCGAGTTTATCCCCTGACAGTTAGCTTGTTAACTAGCCATCTAGTTTATCCCCTGACAGTTAGCTTGTTAACTAGCCATCTAGTTTATCCCCTGACAGTTAGCTTGTTAACTAGCCATCTAGTTTATCCCCTGACAGTTAGCTTGTTAACTAGCCATCTAGTTTATCCCCTGACAATTAGCTTGTTAACTAGCCATCTAGTTTATCCCCTGACAGTTAGCTTGTTAACTAGCCATCTAGTTTATCCCCTGACAGTTAGCTTGTTAACTAGCCATCTAGTTTATCCCCTGACAGTTAGCTTGTTAACTAGCCATCTAGTTTATCCCCTGACAGTTAGCTTGTTAACTAGCCATCTAGTTTATCCCCTGACAGTTAGCTTGTTAACTAGCCATCTAGTTTATCCCCTGACAGTTAGCTTGTTCACTAGCCATCTAGTTTATCCCCTGACAGTTAGCTTGTTAACTAGCCATCTAGTTTATCCCCTGACAGTTAGCTTGTTAACTAGCCATCTAGTTTATCCCCTGACAGTTAGCTTGTTAACTAGCCATCGAGTTTATCCCCTGACAGTTAGCTTGTTAACTAGCCATCTAGTTTATCCCCTGACAGTTAGCTTGTTAACTAGCCATCTAGTTTATCCCCTGACAGTTAGCTTGTTAACTAGCCATCTAGTTTATCCCCTGACAGTTAGCTTGTTAACTAGCCATCTAGTTTATCCCGACAGTTAGCTTGTTAACTAGCCATCTAGTTTATCCCCTGACAGTTAGCTTGTTAACTAGCCATCTAGTTTATCCCCTGACAGTTAGCTTGTTAACTAGCCATCTAGTTTATCCCCTGACAGTTAGCTTGTTGAACAGGTGATAATAACTTCGCTAGGTAGGCCAATGCTGGTTGCAGAAAAAAGGTACATTAGGTCTACATACCACTATGTTTAGTCAACTGTACAAAGTTTCTACCCGTAGCTTGCAAAGTAAATATTATCAATTTACAAACAGTAAAGTTACATCTGCAAATGCGCCGTTCTGCTGCTTGACAGGCAGAGCCCACAAAGGATGGTGAATTAACCGACACCACACATACTTTTCAGGTAGAGTTCACTTTTATTTTATATCACTCATATCCAATTAATGGTCAATCAATCAATCAAATGTATTTTCAAGCCCTTTTTACATCAGCAGATGTCACAAAGTGCTATACAGAAGAAACCCAGGCTAAACCCCCAAACAGCAAGCAATGCAGATGTAGAATATGTGGACAATACTGAGAGATATCATGAGGCAAACCTCACCTATCTGAAATTGCATGATCAAATGATGTTAACTGATCATGAAAAGCATGTAGTTTACTTGCTGTAGGCCTATAACCCTGATGGCGATTTGGTTAAATGTGCGCAATTGTTTTGCATATAATAATAGGACATTTGTAGTTATATGTTCTCCAGTGATGATATTACAATCAAATAGCCTAGTTAACATTTATTTAACAATTCCTTGAAAGCGGCACGCAGTTTTCTGGGTGCATGAAGCCAAACTGCATGCACCGAGGACCCAGCTCCGAACAATGGGGGACCGTGCATTTTCCTCCCACACACTACGCCGTTGGAAGTCCCTTCTTGACAATCGCAGGGCTGTTCAATGTTTGAGCTTTTAAAGCAGGCCTTAAGACTCATCTTTATCGGCTGGCCTACCCTTCCTCCAAGACTTTGATTGGCGCGTTTATGATATGGTTATATATATTTGTGTTTTAAACTTGTTCTATTTTTAACTGTTATTTTATGCGCATTGAGATTATTCTTGAATAATGAAAAACGCTTTACAAATGTAATAAATAATTGTTATTATGAATGGTTTTAGTAGAGCTGTTGGTCTCCTTGCTCCCCAGCAGCCAAATCGAGCGCTCTGCACTGTATTGTAACGTTCTATTAACGACCAAATCCCCGATCACCCTTGTAGGTGATGTCATGGCAACGTTGACTAGCTAAACTTCATATAATGTATACAAAAAAAAAAATTTGCTAAGACGGATAAACGGACAATATTTCCTGACAATACCTGTCTCTCTCCGCCCTAACCATGGGAGTTGTTGTCCACAAAGCGGCATGGGGGGCTGTCAAGCTCTCGCCTATTCCTCTCTTTGGATTGGTGGATACATCTAATTATTTATACATATTTGAATACTCAATGAGGGTTGTTGACGTCAACCGCCTGTATTCAACGCAGAAAATTATATGCTAATAGCCTCATTTCATGAATATACATAGCCATCTCAAGACAACTCCGATAGGGTATGTTCTAAATTCAATCTGGAGTGCCAGAGTGCACTCAGAGTCCGCTCTTGGCGTTCATAAATTCAGAGCGTTGTCAGATTGTCCGACATTTAGACGGAGCGCACACTGGATGCTCTGGCCGAGGAGTAGGGTTGATCCGAGCGGTCTGACCTCACAACGGCAGTCAAGCACCCAAGCTAACTGGCTAGCTACTAACAGACACAAATGAGAGAGAATCTCACTCTGACCATTTTACTCACCCTAGCAGAGATTGTTATGGTGTTTTCATGTTATCCAGAGTGTTGGTGACTGTAACTGTGCTGCTGGCAATCATTTCATTCTGCATTTTTTTGGCCTATGTTTACTGACATCGGCCATATTCAACCCGTGTTGAGTGTTTGTAAATTCATCAGTTAATCTGCGCTCTGGCACACTCAGACGAGAGTGCTCTGAGAACAGAGTAAATAGCCAGAGTGAATTTACGAATGCACCCCAAAGTGTTTTTCACAAAGTTCGAAACGTCTTTTCTATCAAATAAACCTCACATAGCAAATAAGCCATTACAGTTTTTTGTTGACCAAATTTGACACTCTCACTAACCAGGTTTCCATCCAACCTTTTTATGCAAGTAAAATACATGTTTTTTTCACTACAGGCCTTATGGCCTGATGGAAAACACAAACTCTCCAAATGTCAACAAAACAAAATATGCTAGACAAGGTGGGATCTTTTTGTGTTGGTAAAATGAATTATGTGAGAAACGCCTTTATCTGCAAATATTGATATACTAAATCAAATGAAATGAAACTTTATTTGTCACATGCGCCGAATACAACAAGTGTAGACTTTACCGTGAAATGCTTACTTACAAGCCCTTAACCAACAGTGCAGTTCAAGAAGAGTTAAGAAAATATTTACTAAATAGACTAAAGAAAAATAATAATAAAAAGTAACACAATAAGAATAACAATAACGAGGCTATATAGAGGGGGTACCGGTACCGAGTCAGTGTGCGGGGGTACAGGTTAGTTGAGGTAATTTGTACATGTAGGTAGGGTTGAAGTGACTATGCATAGATAATAAACAACGAGTAGCAGCAGTGTACTCGAGGGGGGGTCAATTTAAATAGTCCGGTGGCGATTTTATTATTTGTTCAGCAGTCTTATGGCTTGGGGGTAAAAGCTGTTGAGGAGCCTTTTGGTCCTAGACTTGGCCCTCCGGTACCGCTTGTTGTGCAGTAGCATAGAAAACAGTCTATGACTTGCACTACCCTCTGCCATACCAGGCAGTGATGCAACCGGTCAGGATGCTCTCGATGGTGCAGCTGTAGAACCTTTTGAGGATCTGGGGACCCATGCCAAATCTTTTCAGTCTCCTGAGGGGGAAAAGGTTTTGTCGTGCCCTCTTCACAACTGTCTTGGTATGTTTGGACCATGATAGTTCGTTAGTGATGTGGACACTAAGGAACTTGAATCTCTCGACACGCTCCACTACATCCCCGTCGATGTAAATGGGGGCCTGTTCGGCCCGCCTTTTCCTGTAGTCCATGATCAGTTCCTTTGTCTTGCTCACATTGAGGGAGAGGTTGTCACACTGCCAGGTCTCTGACCTCCTCCCTATAGACGCAGTCGTGGGGGAACAGGGAGTACAGGAGGGGACTAAGTACACACCCATGAGGGGCCCCAGTGTTAAGGATCAGCGTAGCAGATGTGTTGTTGCCTACTCTTACCACCTGGGGGCGGCCTGTCAGGAATTCCAAGATCCAGTTGCAGAGGGAGGTGTTGAGTCCCAGAGTCCTTAACTTAGTGATGAGCTTTGTGGGCACTATGGTGTTGAACACTGAGCTGTAGTCAATGAACAGCATTCTCACATAGGTGTCCGGGAGGATACTGTTGATGTGAGCCATGACCAGCCTTTCAAAGCACTTCATGGCTACAAACATAAGTGCTATGGGGCGGTAATCTTTAGGCAGGTTACATTCGCTTCCTTGGGCAAAGGGACTATGGTGGTCTGCTTGAAACATGTAGGTATTACAGACTCGCTCAGGGAGAGGTTGAAACATGTAGGTATTACAGACTCACTCAGGTAGAGGTTGAAACATGTAGGTATTACAGACTCACTCAGGGAGAGGTTGAAACATGTAGGTATTACAGACTCGCTCAGGGAGAGGTTGAAACATGTAGGTATTACAGACTGGGTCAGGGAGAGGTTGAAACATGTAGGTATTACAGACTCGCTCAGGGAGAGGTTGAAACATGTAGGTATTACAGACTCGCTCAGAGAGAGGTTGAAACATGTAGGTATTACAGACTCACTCAGGTAGAGATTGAAACATGTAGGTATTACAGACTGGGTCAGGGAGAGGTTGAAACATGTAGGTATTACAGACTGGGTCAGGTAGAGGTTGAAACATGTAGGTATTACAGACTGGGTCAGGGAGAGGTTGAAACATGTAGGTATTACAGACTGGGTCAGGGAGAGGTTGAAACATGTAGGTATTACAGACTCACTCAGGTAGAGGTTGAAACATGTAGGTATTACAGACTGGGTCAGGGGAGAGGTTGAAACATGTAGGTATTACAGACTCGGTCAGAGAGAGGTTGAAACATGTAGGTATTACAGACTCGCTCAGGGAGAGGTTGAAACATGTAGGTATTACAGACTCGCTCAGGGAGAGGTTGAAACATGTAGGTTTTACAGACTCGCTCAGGGAGAGATTGAAACATGTAGGTTTTAAAGACTCGCTCAGGGAGAGGTTGAAACATGTAGGTATTACAGACTCGCTCAGGGAGAGGTTGAAACATGTAGGTATTACAGACTCGCTCAGGGAGAGGTTGAAACATGTAGGTATTACAGACTCGCTCAGGGAGAGGTTGAAACATGTAGGTATTACAGACTCGCTCAGGGAGAGGTTGAAAATGTCAGTGAAGACACTTGACAATTGGTCCGCGCATGCTTTGAGTACACGTCCTGGTAATCCGTCTGGCCCAGCGGCTTTGTGAATGTTGACCTGTTTAAAGGTGTTGTTCACATCGGCTACCGAGAGTGTTATCACACAGTAATCCAGAACAGCTGGTGCTCTCGTGCATGGTTCAGTGTTGCTTGCCTCGAAGCGACCATAAAAGGCATTTAGCTCGTCTGGTAGGCTCACGTCACTGGACAGCTCCCGCCTGGGTTTCCCTTTGTAGTCCGTAATAGTTTTCAAGCCCTGCCACATCCGATGAGCGTCAGAGCCGGTATAGTAGGATTCAATCTTAACCATCATATCGACCTTAACTTGCAGTCACACCATGATTTGTTGTGTGCTCCTCCCACTACGACTCAGGAAACCATGCCGTTTATTATGCTACAGATGAAATTAGTTATTATGAACTTCAAAGGGTGTCAAGCTTTTTGCTCATTTCCAATCAATATTGAGGGTCTTATTCTTGAGACATGATGATCGATGCTTGTGTAACCGATGTGAAATGGCTAGTTATAGCGTTTCAATCGGGTGACGTCACTTGCTCTGAGACCTGAATTAGTTGTTCCCCTTGCTCTGCAAGTGCCGTGGCTTTTGTGGCACGGTGGGTAACGATGCTTCGTGGGTGTCAGTTGTTGATGTGTGCAGAGGGTCCCTGGTTCAAGCCCAGGTTGGGGCGAGGAGAGGGATGGAAGCTAAACTGTTACACTTGGCTGCCATTTTAACAAATATAAATAATGTTGCTGTTTTGTCCATATTAATCTCATCATATAGGCTATACCTTACACTGTATCTGCTGGCTAGAGCGCGCGTTGCAAACCTACCAGAGTGGGCACACTTTTAATGCGATGGAAACATATTTAACTTGTATTTCTTATTCGGTACATGGGAATGGGAACCGCAAAAGGTATTTTGATATGCACTATGTCATCACACACAGCCTTTTATCTGCAACAAGTCAATTTAATGGAAACATGTCTCTGGTGTGAAAATGCGCATATTGTTTTTAGGCTGATTTTAGTATATTCGCATGAAAATCTGTCGCCAATTGTTTGGAAATCTAGCTATTGGCCTCTGTACAAAAACTCCTCGCTTGGTGCACGAAAGAAACAAAACAACACCACCTGCTGGAGAAGACAGATTTTTGGCCGAATTGGGACTGTCACTTCGCCTCTTATGCAGAAACACGTCATCCGGTGATGAGGAGCCAGCGTTACCCCAGCGACCGGACCACCTCGGTGATGAGGAGCCAGCGTTACCATAGCCACCTGACCACCTCGGTGATGAGGAGCCAGCGTTACCATAGCCACCTGACCACCTCGGTGATGAGGAGCCAGCGTTACTATAGCCACCTGACCACCTCGGTGATGAGGAGCCAGCGTTACTATAGCCACCTGACCACCTCGGTGATGAGGAGCCAGCGTTACCCCAGCGACCGGACCACCTCGGTGATGAGGAGCCAGCGTTACCATAGCCACCTGACCACCTCGGTGATGAGGAGCCAGCGTTACCCCAGCCACCTGACCACCTCGGTGATGAGGAGCCAGCGTTACTATAGCCACCTGACCACCTCGGTGATGAGGAGCCGGCGTTACTATAGCCACCTGACCACCTCGGTGATGAGGAGCCGGCGTTACCCCAGCCACCTGACCACCTCGGTGATGAGGAGCCAGCGTTACTATAGCCACCTGACCACCTCGGTGATGAGGAGCCGGCGTTACCCCAGCCACCTGACCACCTCGGTGATGAGGAGCCAGCGTTACTATAGCCACCTGACCACCTCGGTGATGAGGAGCCGGCGTTACCCCAGCCACCTGACCACCTCGGTGATGAGGAGCCAGCGTTACCATAGCCACCTGACCACCTCGGTGATGAGGAGCCAGCGTTACCATAGCCACCTGACCACCTCGGTGATGCGAAGCCAGCGTTACCATAGCCACCTGACCACCTCGGTGATGAGGAGCCAGCGTTACCATAGCCACCTGACCACCTCGGTGATGAGGAGCCAGCGTTACCCCAGCCACCTGACCACCTCGGTGATGAGGAGCCAGCGTTACCCCAGCCACCTGACCACCTCGGTGATGAGGAGCCAGCGTTACCCCAGCCACCTGACCACCTCGGTGATGAGGAGCCAGCGTTACCATAGCCACCTGACCACCTCGGTGATGAGGAGCCAGCGTTACCCCAGCCACCTGACCACCTCGGTGATGAGGAGCCACCTGACCACCTCGGTGATGAGGAGCCAGCGTTACCATAGCCACCTGACCCCTCGGTGATGAGGAGCCAGCGTTACCATAGCCACCTGACCACCTCGGTGATGAGGAGCCAGCGTTACTATAGCCACCTGACCACCTCGGTGATGAGGAGCCAGCGTTACCCCAGCCACCTGACCACCTCGGTGATGAGGAGCCAGCGTTACCCCAGCCACCTGACCACCTCGGTGATGAGGAGCCAGCGTTACCATAGCCACCTGACCACCTCGGTGATGAGGAGCCAGCGTTACTATAGCCACCTGACCACCTCGGTGATGAGAAGCCAGCGTTACCCCAGCCACCTGACCACCTCGGTGATGAGGAGCCAGCGTTACCATAGCCACCTGACCACCTCGGTGATGAGGAGCCAGCGTTACCATAGCCACCTGACCACCTCGGTGATGAGAAGCCAGCGTTACCCCAGCCACCTGACCACCTCGGTGATGAGGAGCCAGCGTTACCATAGCCACCTGACCACCTCGGTGATGAGAAGCCAGCGTTACCCCAGCCACCTGACCACCTCGGTGATGAGGAGCCAGCGTTACCATAGCCACCTGACCCCTCGGTGGTGAGGAGCCAGCGTTACCATAGCCACCTGACCCCTCGGTGATGAGGAGCCAGCGTTACCCCAGCCACCTGACCATCTTAGGTGATGAGGAGCCAGCGTTACCCCAGCCACCTGACCACCTCGGTGATGAGGAGCCAGCGTTACCCCAGCCACCTGACCACCTCGGTGATGAGGAGCCAGCGTTACCATAGCCACCTGACCCCTCGGTGATGAGGAGCCAGCGTTACCATAGCCACCTGACCACATCGGTGATGAGGAGCCAGCGTTACCATAGCCACCTGACCCCTCGGTGATGAGGAGCCAGCGTTACCATAGCCACCTGACCCCTCGGTGATGAGGAGCCAGCGTTACCATAGCCACCTGACCACCTCGGTGATGAGAAGCCAGCGTTACCATAGCCACCTGACCACCTCGGTGATGAGGAGCCAGCGTTACCCCAGCCACCTGACCACCTCGGTGATGAGAAGCCAGCGTTACTATAGCCACCTGACCACCTCGGTGATGAGGAGCCAGCGTTACCATAGCCACCTGACCACCTCGGTGATGAGGAGCCAGCGTTACCATAGCCACCTGACCACCTCGGTGATGAGAAGCCAGCGTTACCATAGCCACCTGACCACCTCGGTGATGAGAATCCAATGCAGGTGTGTCTAGACACTTACCCAAACCGCATTTTCAGTGGGGGAAAGCAGGCTTTTTGTAGCCCCAGGTTCAAGGTCTGCATTTGGTTGTGGTGCACGCTATGTCATCTGAGGAGGCAATAGTGGATTTTTTCAATGTGTGTAGCTCCCTGTACAACTCCTTTAGGAAAACCACGATGGATGCACAGTAGTACCCTGGGACTGGCCACATCGCCAATGGCGTCAATCATTTTGAAATCAAGTGGCAATACCACAGAGATGCTCGGTGAAATCAAACCTACTCATGCATATGTGAGACTTAAGGGCACAGGCTTATAGAAAGCTTTACATTTATTGCTAACATGACTCACAAAACCTGGGGCTCCTCGACTTTCCTAACAAGTTACTGCAGTCTGAAGCTACTGATCTACACACCAGTGTCAAACTTGTGTACAGTACATATGGGTGCGTTGAAAAACTGCGATGTGATGCTGAATTCGAATAAGGGTGCGCACGAGCACACCGACTCCAAGCAAACAACGGAGACTCCTGAGTAAAATCTGCAAGAGCATGTAGTTGAAAGCACAATTAGCTTGGTAGCTAGGTGGCAATCACTAACGTTAGCTAGCTTTCTTAATGTGTAAATGGATGCAGTTCAGATAGGACTACATGTTGTATGTCGCAGTGGTATCGGACCAATAGCCTAATACAAGAAGTAGGCAAACGTTCACTCTTATCATTCATTTGCATTACACACAGGCGTTGTGTGATATGCTACTGTGAAAGTGATGTCTTTACTATGAAAACGACACAGACACTTTTCCGCCCGCTACAGCGGGTGTTGCTCTCTGATTGGGCATTTACTCCTATTCGCGGTAGATTCTAATCGGCTACTGTCATGTAGGACATTTCACATCAACCATATAGAACATGCACTTAATTTCACTTAGTTTGCTTTTTCTGAAACTCCCACAGAAAATATTTGCGCACTTGGAGAAGTGGCGTTTGGCTTACTGTAAATTACGCTCATCGCGTAGTGTCAGGAATTCAACAGAAATGTAGCCTGTAGTTATAATGATTGAAGTGGAAGTTATGTAGCCTGTAAGAATCTCTGATAGCCTAGTGGTGCTCATCCTGTCTAGTGGAAGTTATGTAGTCTGTAAGAATCTCTGGTAGCCTAGTGGTGCTCATCCTGTCTAGTGGAAGTTATGTAGTCTGTAAGAATCTCTGGTAGCCTAGTGGTGCTCATCCTGTCTAGTGGAAGTTGTGAAGTCTGTAAGAATCTCTGATAGCCTAGTGGTGCTCATCCTGTCTAGTGGAAGTTATGTAGTCTGTAAGAATCTCTGGTAGCCTAGTGGTGCTCATCCTGTCTAGTGGAAGTTATGTAGCCTGTAAGAATCTCTGATAGCCTAGTGGTGCTCATCCTGTCTAGTGGAAGTTATGTAGCCTGTAAGAATCTCTGATAGCCTAGTGGTGCTCATCCTGTCTAGTGGAAGTTATGTAGCCTGTAAGAATCTCTGATAGCCTAGTGGTGCTCATCCTGTCTAGTGGAAGTTATGTAGCCTGTAAGAATCTCTGATAGCTTAGTGGTGCTCATCCTGTCTAGCTGATCTGTGTGTGTTGGTAGGTGCAAATAATGTGTAGCATTTCCGATACACTTGTAAATCCTGCTATGAGAATGTGGACTCTCACTCAGCAGCCAGGCCGGCCAAGCTAGCACCAACTAAGACAAGGTTCCTCGAATTCACTTCTGATAGCAGTGTAATGAAACTGGTAAATCAACCAGGAAAATCACCAATCTACATTTTACATATCAGCTATTTAGCAGACACTCTTATCCAGAGCGACTTACAGTTCATCTTAAGGTATAGCTAGGTGGGACAACCACATACCACTGTCATAGTAAGTACATTTTTCCTCATTCAAGTAACTATCAGCTGGGTCAGAGCTAGTAAGGGGGGGGAAGTCAAGAGTTCATGAACGTTCCCGATGAGGGGGGTGCTGTGGGATTATTTAAGATGCTGTTTGATGAGGTAGGGTTTCAGATGTTTTCAGAAGATGGGCAGGGACTCTGCTGTCCTAGCTTCAGGGTGAAGCTGGTTCCACCATTGGGGTGACAGGACAGAGAAGAGCTTGGACTGGGCTGAGTGGGAACTGCCCTCCCATAGGGGGGAGAGGGCCAAGAGACCAGAGGTGGCAGAATGGAGAAGAGCTTGGACTGGGCTGAGAGGGAACTGCCCTCCCGTAGGGGTGAGAGGACCAAGAGACCAGAGGTGGCAGAACGGAGAAGAGCTTGGACTGGGCTGAGAGGGAACTGCCCTCCCGTAGGGGTGAGAGGGCCAAGAGACCAGAGGTGGCAGAACGGAGAAGAGCTTGGACTGGGCTGAGAGGGAACTGCCCTCCCGTAGGGGTGAGAGGGCCAAGAGACCAGAGGTGGCAGAACGGAGAAGAGCTTGGACTGGGCTGAGAGGGAACTGCCCTCCCGTAGGGGTGAGAGGACCAAGAGACCAGAGGTGTCAGAACGGAGAAGAGCTCGGACTGGGCTGAGAGGGAACTGCCCTCCCGTAGGGGTGAGAGGACCAAGAGACCAGAGGTGTCAGAACGGAGAAGAGCTTGGACTGGGCTGAGAGGGAACTGCCCTCCCGTAGGGGTGAGAGGACCAAGAGACCAGAGGTGGCAGACCGGAGAGAGCTGCTCTAGAGACGCCAGGGGGAGAGGGAAGAGCTGGCGTGGAGGAGCTTGGACTGGGCTGAGAGGGAACTGCCCTCCCGTAGGGGTGAGAGGACCAAGAGACCAGAGGTGGCAGAACGGAGAAGAGCTTGGACTGGGCTGAGAGGGAACTGCCCTCCCGTAGGGGTGAGAGGACCAAGAGACCAGAGGTGGCAGAACGGAGAAGAGCTCGGACTGGGCTGAGAGGGAACTGCCCTCCCGTAGGGGTGAGAGGACCAAGAGACCAGAGGTGATCAGGACGGAGAAGAGCTTGGACTGGGCTGAGAGGGAACTGCCCTCCCGTAGGGGTGAGAGGACCAAGAGACCAGAGGTGTCAGAACGGAGAAGAGCTCGGACTGGGCTGAGAGGGAACTGCCCTCCCGTAGGGGTGAGAGGGCCAAGAGACCAGAGGTGGCAGAACGGAGTGCTTGGTTGGGGTGTAGAGTTTGAGCATATCCTGAAGGTAGGGAGGGGAAGTTCCTCTTGCTGCTCCTGAAAGCATGTTAAACAATTACCAATTCTAAAATGCATATTCAACATTTGCCTCTTCTGTATTGACACAGTAGCCTGGTGGGTGTCCTCCACTGCTCGCTGGCACCTCCCCTAGCTGTGCTCCAATTGAAATTCAGCTCACCGGTTTCCAACATCTTAACTAATTTGAGTATGAAATCAAATAAGGCCCAGTTTGATGCAGCGCATTCTGTTTAATGACACTGTGGCAGACGGGAGGTCAAACATGATTAAAATTACTATTAAAAACTCAATTAGACTCAGTCGGCGGTGCAGTTTGTAGCTTAATGCTGTAAAAATGGTCCAGGGCTCTTCAGAATATTAATATGAGAATCTGTCGTAGTTCTCCCTGAGGTAATTAAATCAATAAAAGAAGCAAAACAATAAGGATACTCATTTCACTTTCATCAAGTACAGATATGTAATTACTCATTTCAGTTTCATCAAGTACTGTTATATAAAACCGAATGGTTTATTTTGAATGAATGAACAGAAATTAATTTGGATCATCTCGACCTGGGATATTGATATCAACTTGTACATAACGTTGGTTAAGCCTAGTTTTTTTATGAATGATTTGTACAAAAAAAGCTGCCAAGTCTTCATGAACCACTTGAGTGATGAAGATGACAGGCGTTTGGGTTTCTACGTTACTGTTATGCTGCTCAGTGCACTCCCCAGTCTCCACCCCCCCTCTCTGTCTCCCCCCCTCTGTCCCTCTCTCTCTCTCTCTCTGTCCCCCCTCCCTTTCTGTCTCCCCACTCTCTCTGTCTCTCTCTTCCCCCTCCCTCAGGCCCTCTCTCTGTCTATCTCTCTCTCACGCGCTATTTCTCCCTCTTTCTCTATTCAATTCAATTCAAAGCGGTTTTATCTCTACCTATATTATACCTCTCTCTAACTCTACCTATAGTATACCTCTCTCTATATCTACCTATAGTATACCTCTCTATATATCTACCTATAGTATACCTCTCTCTATATCTACCTATAGTATACCTCTCTCTAACTCTACCTATAGTATACCTCTCTCTATATCTACCTATAGTATACCTCTCTCTATATCTACCTATAGTATACCTCTCTATATATCTACCTATAGTATACCTCTCTCTATATCTACCTATAGTATACCTCTCTCTAACTCTACCTATAGTATACCTCTCTCTATATGTACCTATAGTATACCTCTCTAACTCTACCTATAGTATACCTCTCTCTATATCTATCTATAGTATACCTCTCTATATATCTATCTATAGTTTACCTCTCTATATCTACCTATAGTATACCTCTCTCTATATCAACCTATTGTGTACCTCTCTCTATATCAACCTATTGTGTACCTCTCTCTTTATCTACCTATAGTTTACCTCTCTATATATCTACCTATAGTATACCTCTCTATATATCTATCTATAGTATACCTCTCTATATCTACCTATAGTATACCTCTCTCTATATCTACCGATAGTATATCTCTCTATATATCTATCTATAGTTTACCTCTCTATCTCTACCTATAGTATACCTTTCTTTATATCTACCTATAGTATATCTCTCTCTGTCTCTACCTATAGTATACCTCTCTCTATCTCTACCTATAGTATACCTTTCTTTATATCTACCTATAGTATATCTCTCTCTGTCTCTACCTATAGTATACCTCTCTCTATCTCTACCTATAGTATACCTCTCTCTTTATCTACCTATAGTTTACCTCTCTATATATCTACCTATAGTATACCTCTCTATATATCTATCTATAGTATACCTCTCTATATCTACCTATAGTATACCTCTCTCTATATCTACCGATAGTATATCTCTCTATATATCTATCTATAGTTTACCTCTCTCTATCTCTACCTATAGTATACCTTTCTTTATATCTACCTATAGTATATCTCTCTCTGTCTCTACCTATAGTATACCTCTCTCTATCTCTACCTATAGTATACCTCTCTAAATATCTACCTATAGTATACCTCTCTCTATATCTATCTATAGTATACCTCTCTATATGTCTACCTATAGTATACCTCTCTATATATCTATCTGTAGTATACCTCTCTCTATATCTATCTGTAGTATACCTCTCTCTATATCTATCTATAGTATACCTCTCTCTATATATATCTGTAGTATACCTCTCTATATATCTATCTGTAGTATACCTCTCCCTAGTATACCTCTCCCTATCTCACACACACACACAGTTTGTTATTCAGACACATCAAATATCTTCCATAGTGCTTGGGGGTCACACATTTTTCTATGTACTTCCATTTATCATATTAAATTAATTTGCTAAATAACTGAACTTCTGTTGTGGTGTTTTCATAGGGCCAATTGTTTACATGCTCATCATAAAACTGTCAATCCCTTTAGTCCTGTAATAGGAAAACAATGAGCCATAAAATGTGTTCTGAATCAGACAGCTGAGAGATAAATGACTGTTGGAACAGTCGGAGGTACACCAGATGGTAACGTTATAGAGGTTAATATGTCTGGATGACAGACTTGATGGTAACGTTATAGGAAGGAGAATGCCAATAGAGGAAAGCTAATCATGTTTGATAATGGTTGGATGACGTTTCAGTTAGTGTAGGCCTGTGTAGGAGAATACCCTCTACACTAGACGGAGGTTAACCCCTGACCAAACACAGCTTTTTGGGACTGTCACTATGGACCACAAGACACTTCATCGTTTTAAATGTTCTCATACTGTAGCATGATGAAGCCTCACGCCACCTGTTTCTAATAGGGGGACACGTAATCCCATGATCTCATATGTAATACCAGTTAAATCCTTAGTCAATAGTTAAACACGTGAGCAGTTCAGCAGCAACAAGTGTTGAGGCAGAAGTGTCTGAGGGTACAACATGTCCAGGGATACCTGCAACACAGTCGACACAGAATCATCACTGCAACACAACATGTCTCCAGTAGGTGTCAGTAAGGAGGGAAGGTATAACATTTGAGAAAAAAGAGAGGGAGAGATGGAGAGAGAGAAACAAAGAGATATTAAGAGATGGAGAGAGCACAAGAGAGGGAGATAGAGAGAGAGACTCAGAGAGAGCAAGGGAGGGAGCTACGTAAAGAGAGAGCAGAGAGAGGGAGAAAGGCAGAGAGGAAGAGAGAGCAGAGAGATATAGAGCAGAGAGAAAAATAGCAGAGAGGGAGAGATCAGAGAGATATAGAGGAGAGAGCAGAGAGATATAGAGCAGAGAGGGAGAGAGCAGAGAGGGAGAGAGCAGAGAGATATAGAGCAGAGAGGGAGAGAGCAGCGAGATATAGAGCAGAGAGAAATAGAGCAGAGAGGGAGAGATCAGAGAGATATAGAGCAGAGAGGGACAGAGCAGAGAGATATAGAGCAGAGAGGGAGAGATCAGAGAGATATAGAGCAGAGAGGGAGAGAGCAGAGAGATATAGAGCAGAGAGGGAGAGATCAGAGAGATATAGAGCAGAGAGATATAGAGCAGAGAGGGAGAGAGCAGAGAGATATAGAGCAGAGAGATATAGAGCAGAGAGGGAGAGAGCAGAGAGATATAGAGCAGAGAGAAATAGAGCAGAGAGGGAGAGAGCAGAGAGATATAGAGCAGAGAGGGAGAGATCAGAGAGATATAGAGCAGAGAGGGACAGAGCAGAGAGATATAGAGCAGAGAGGGAGAGATCAGAGAGATATAGAGCAGAGAGATATAGAGCAGAGAGATACTGGCAGAGGGAGAAACACAGAGAGATATAGAACAGAGAGAAACAGAGCAGAGAGATATAGAACAGAGAGATACAGAGCAGAGAGATATAGAACAGAGAGATACAGAGCAGAGAGATAGAGGCAGAGAGGGAGAAACACAGAGAGATATAGAGCAAAGAGAGGCAGACAGGGAGAAACAGACAGAGAGAGAGTCAGAGGACCGGATCCCCATCCCCAGCTCTATGATAGATCTGTTTTTTTTTACCCCATAGTATAGCCCAGGATCATCTCAGCCATTTATAGTCAATCTGGCACATGATGTCCTCCACATGGAACCCTATTCCCCATAGGGCTCTGGTCTAAAGTAGTGCACTACACAGGGAATAGGGCTCTGGTCTAAAGTAGTGCACTATATAGGGAATAGGACTCTGGTCTAAAGTAGTGCACTAAATAGGGAATAGGACTCTGGTCTAAAGTACTGCACTATATAGGGAATAGGACTCTGGTCTAAAGTAGTGCACTATATAGGGAATAGGACTCTGGTCTAAAGTAGTGCACTATAAAGGGAATAGGGTGCCATTTGGGACACACAACCAATTATGTTACCTTGCAGGGGCAGTGGTGCATGATGGGAGAGATAGAGATGAGAAGTATGCCCGTAGCACTCAAACAGTGGCATCTGGCTCCTTCTGTTGGCTATATGACACTCAGCAAACAGGGACAGAGAGGGAGAGAAAGACTGATGACAGACCTGGCCTCATTTCAGATTAAGGATTGTTTTTGTCATTTCCGTGACATTGTCATAGTAATACCTGATGTTTGTTGGAAATAATATGTTTGTGATTGGGGCAGGAAGTCATTATGTAAGGTACTGTGTGTATGACTGAGAAGGAGAGAGGGAGAGAGAGAGATTTTGGACCATATCATGGCCTTCTAATGTTTTGTGTTGTTGCTTTGGAGCCAAGAGCACCATAGAGTTGACTGACTATGGAGAGCATTCACTGTCAGGCTCTGGTCTTTAGTAGTGTACTATTGTCACGGTTGTCATAAGGAGAAGAGGACCAAGGTGCAGCGTGTGTGTCGTTCCACATTTGATTTAATCTGTGAAATTATGCAATACATAAATAAACTGAATAAACAAAACAACAAACCGTGACGCATAGGTGAAACAAACACTACTCAAAAATAATCACCCACAAAACCCAGGTAGAAAAAAACCCTACTTAAGTATGATCTCCAATTAGAGACAACGAGGACCAGCTGCCTCTAATTGGAGATCATCCCAAACAAACCAACATAGAAATTCAAAAACTAGAAGCTAACATAGAAATAGAACACATAGAATAAACCCCCCTGTCACGCCCTGACCTACTCTACCATAGAAAATAACAGCTTACCATGGTCAGGACGTGACAACTATATAGGGAATAGGGTTCTGGTCTAAAGTAGTGCACTATATAGGGAATAGGGCTCTGGTCTAAAGTAGTGCACTATATAGGGAATAGGGCTCTGGTCTAAAGTAGTGCACTATATAGGGAATAGGGCTCTGGTCTAAAGTAGTGCACTATATAGGGAATAGGGCTCTGGTCAAAAATAGTGTACTATATAGGGAATAGGGCTCTGGTCTAAAGTAGTGCACTATATAGGGAATAGGGCTCTGGTCAAAAGTAGTGTACTATATAGGGAATAGGGCTCTGGTTTAAAGTAGTCCACTATATAGTGTTGTGTCTTTGGCATCATTAAACTGAAGACATGTTTATCAAAAAACTCTCTGTAATTATAATTACGCGATTAAACTGATTAATCGTGTAACTGTAATTAACTAGGTCGGGGCACCAAGGAAAATATTCAGATTACAAAGTTATAATTTTCCTAATATAACTTTCAGATATCATAATATCTGATCTATGAGTCTCCTGATTAATGACATATTAGTTACCTCGTCAGTCTCATTCCAAACGTCGTAAATTGTTGATTATCTGCACGAACCCAGTCTTCACTATGAGTCATCCATACAACAATTGTCTTAAAATCATTTATTTACTAATCTAAGTAATTCACAGAAATGCATAACAAACAGTAGGTATCGTTACAAAGAAATGATAAAGGAATGTGCCCTAGTGGGCTAAACCGGCATGGCGGCTTGTTAGACAAAAGGGGAGTGGGGTCAGCGGAGAAGACACTACAGAGTTGATAAATATTAACAATTGATATGCTAATCCTTTGCACATGAACGCTCACTCATTCGGGAACAATTGCAATCAATATACATATTTACGCTCAGTGTGTCGTCGGGATCTTTGTTGGAGAGTTTTGTTCTATTGGAGAGTCTGTCCGTCCTCTCTCTCTCTCTCTCTCTCTCTCTCTCTCTCTCTCTCTCTCTCTGTCGTGGTTAGAATAGGTAGTTCAGAGTGACATTCATTAATGTCGTTATAGGACGTTTCCTTCATTAAACAGTCCAAAATCACATTTACACAATTTCCCAAACAGTTCCATCCTTATTCATTCATGTTATACAACCATTAGATATAAGTCTCACAACTGAGGCTATTATATAAACAGAGCCATGGCAATGTGGCCGTATTGTCCCTCATGAGTTTCACAAAATTGTACCAATCGGACCAGTTCGTGGCTGGATTCTTCACCAATCTTTTATACCTTCTCCAGAACATAAATGTCATTCGGTTCTCCAGTCCTGTGAGGTGGAAGAATTCCTTTGTCTCTCTATGAAAACACCCTGTCTTTATACTGTGGCCATGAGGCGGGACATTTTCTTAGGAATTTACGACCGCTCAAACAGGGCCTGAGAAGGGGGAGGTAGGGGGATGGTACATAGAAAACCCAAAGAGGGCAACGTCATGACAATAGGGAATAGGGCTCTGGTCTAAAGTAGTGCACTATATAGGGAATAGGGCTCTAGTCTGAAGTAGTGCACTATATAGGGAATAGGACTCTGGTCTAAAGTAGTGCACTATATAGAGAATAGGGTACCATCTGGGAGACACCCTCATTCTCTACAGCTCCAAAAGAGGTGACACACATCTATCTCTCTGGCCTCATGGTAGTTGGCCAAATGGATTATCACACATCTATCTCTCTGGCCTCATGGTATTTGGCTAAATGGATTATCACAGGCAATTGTTCTATGTTAAAAACGGAGCCTGCACTTTCGATGCTCTGTGAACATCACGGCCCTTTGTGTGTGTGTGTGTGTGTGTGTGTGTGTGTGTGTGTGTGTGTGTGTGTGTGTGTGTGTGTGTGTGTGTGTGTGTGCATGTATAGATGGGTTTGTCTGTAGTGTAGTGTAGAATAAAAATCGGTCATGCCATATTATGTCTGTGAGTAATTTCACCACTGCAGCAGACGTAACAGCGGTTGTGTAGGTCAGCACGTGTTCTTCTAGAAAAACACAGTATGAGATACAGAAACACTGAATGACGGAGGGGCTACAGAGTCACAAACATGTTACTGTATGAAACCAAAACAATGTTCACATTCAGACAAGCACCTATTACTTGACTGCAGAGAGCTTTGCAGAACCATTCTGGGTGAACACTGCTCCTCCTGCTCTCTCTTCCTCCAGCCTCACAGACCTTTGACCCACAGTAGCCTACATCTCTAGATTCTCTCTAGACCTTCCTACATCTACTGGAGTCACACTGTCTATTTATTGTCCGTGTGTTTTCATCTTCCATGAAGCAAAACAAGATGTGAACCCCCCACCAGGAGGTACAAGGCAGAGAATGAGGTCTCACCTTAACCAGCTGGGTCTCACCTTAACCAGCTGGGTCTCACCTTAACCAGCTGGGTCTAACCATCTAACCATGACTCACCTTAACCAGCTGGGTCTAACCATCTAACCATGACTCACCTTAACCAGCTGGGTCTCACCTTAACCAGCTGGGTCTAACCATCTAACCATGACTCACCTTAACCAGCTGGGTCTAACCATCTAACCATGACTCACCTTAACCAGCTGGGTCTCACCTTAACCAGCTGGGTCTCACCTTAACCAGCTGGGTCTAACCATCTAACCATGACTCACCTTAACCAGCTGGGTCTAACCATCTAACCATGACTCACCTTAACCAGCTGGGTCTCACCATCTAACCATGACTCACCTTAACCAGCTGGGTCTCACCATCTAACCATGACTCACCTTAACCAGCTGGGTCTCACCTTAACCAGCTGGGTCTCACCATCTAACCATGACTCACCTTAACCAGCTGGGTCTCACCATCTAACCATCACTCACCTTAACCAGCTGGGTCTCACCATCTAACCATGACTCACCTTAACCAGCTAGGTCTCACCATCTAACCATGACTCACCTTAACCAGCTGGGTCTAATCATCTAACCATGACTCACCTTAACCAGCTGGGTCTAACCATCTAACCATGACTCACCTTAACCAGCTGGGTCTAACCATCTAACCATGACTCACCTTAACCAGCTGGGTCTAACCATCTAACCATGACTCACCTTAACCAGCTAGGTCTCACCATCTAACCATGACTCACCTTAACCAGCTGGGTCTCACCATCTAACCATGACTCACCTTAACCAGCTGGGTCTAACCATCTAACCATGACTCACCTTAACCAGCTGGGTCTAACCATCTAACCATGACTCACCTTAACCAGCTGGGTCTAACCATCTAACCATGACTCACCTTAACCAGCTAGGTCTCACCATCTAACCATGACTCACCTTAACCAGCTGGGTCTAACCATCTAACCATGACTCACCTTAACCAGCTGGGTCTCACCTTAACCAGCTGGGTCTAACCATCTAACCATGACTCACCTTAACCAGCTGGGTCTAACCATCTAACCATGACACTATCAGTGATTTATTTAGAATTCAAGGCACATCATGGCTACCACAGCATTCTGCAGCGATACGCCATCCCATCTGGTTGGTAAAAATGAAAATATATTTTGATTTGTTTAACACTTTTTTGGTTACTGCATGATTCCATATGTGTTATTTCATAGTTTTGATGTGCTCACTATTATTCTACAATGTAGAAAATAGCACCAGCTGGATGCCTGGATCTAAATGTACAGTCATGACTTAATATGACTTAGGGAGGGAGGGAGGCAAGGAGGGAGGCAGGCAAGGAGGGAGGGAGGGAAGGGAGGCAGGCAGGCAAAGAGGGAAGGGAGGGAGGGAGGGAGGCAGGCAGGCAAGGAGGGAAGGGAGGGAAGGGAGGGAGGGAGGCAGGCAAGGAGGGAAGGGAGGGAGGAAGGAAGGAAGGAAGGAACGAAGGAAGAAAGGAAGGAAGGAAGGAAGGAAGGAAGGAAGGAAGGCAGGCAGGCAGGCAGGCAGGCAGGCAGGGAGGGAGTGAGGGAGGGAGGGAGGGAGGGAGGGAGGGAGGGAGGGAGGGAGGGAGGGAGGGAGGGAGGGAGGGAGGGAGGGAGGGAGGGAGTTACAGTACTAAATGGTAGATACAGTATGATATGTTATACCACACTACATGGTAGTTACAGTATGATATGTTATACCTCACTACATGGTAGTTACAGTATGATATGTTACACCTCACTACATGGTAGTTACAGTATGATGTGTTATACCTCACTACATGGTAGTTACAGTATGATATGTTACACCTCACTACATGGTAGCATGGTAGTTACAGTATGATATGTTACACCTCACTACATGGTAGTTACAGTATAATATGTTACACCTCACTACATGGTAGTTACAGTATGATATGTTATACCTCACTACATGGTAGTTACAGTATGATATGTTATACCTCACTTCATGGTAGCATGGTAGTTACTGTATGATATGTTATACCTCACTACATGGTAGTTACAGTATGAGATGTTACACCTCACTACATGGCAGTTACAGTATGATATGTTACACCTCACTACATGGTAGTTACAGTATGATATGTTACACCTCACTACATGGTAGTTACAGTATGATATGTTTCACCTCACTACATGGTAGTTACAGTATGATATGTTACACCTCACTACATGGTAGCATGGTAGTTACAGTATGATATGTTACACCTCACTACATGGTAGTTACAGTATGATATGTTACACCTCACTACATGGTAGTTACAGTATGATACGTTACACCTCACTACATGGTAGCATGGTAGTTACAGTATGATATGTTACACCTCACTACATGGTAGTTACAGTATGATATGTTGAGGGAGGGAGGGAGGGAAGGGAGGCAGGCAAGGAGGGAAGGAGGGAGGGAGGGAGGCAGGCAGGCAGGGAGGGAGGGAGGGAGGGAGGGAGGCAGGCAGGCAGGGAGGGAGGGAGGGAGGCAAGGAAGGAAGGAAGGAAGGAAGGAAGGAAGGAAGGAAGGAAGGAAGGAAGGAAGGAAGGAAGGAAGGAAGGAAGGGAGGCAGGCAGGCAGTTACAGTACTAAATGGTAGTTACAGTATGACATGTTATACCTCACTACATGGTAGTTACAGTATGATATGTTATACCTCACTACATGGTAGTTACAGTATGATATGTTACACCTCACTACATGGTAGTTACAGTATGATATGTTACACCTCACTACATGGTAGTTACAGTATGAGATGTTATACCTCACTTCATGGTAGTTACAGTATGATATGTTTCACCTCACTACATGGTAGTTACAGTATGATATGTTTCACCTCACGACATGGTAGTTACAGTATGATATGTTACACCTCACTACATGGTAGCATGGTAGTTACAGTATGATATGGTACACCTCACTACATGGTAGTTACAGTATGATATGTTACACAACACTACATGGTAGTTACAGTATGATATGTTACACCACACTACATGGTAGTTACAGTATGATATGTTTCACCTCACGACATGGTAGTTACAGTATGATATGTTACACCTCACTACATGGTAGTTACAGTATGATATGTTATACCTCACTACATGGTAGTTACAGTATGATATGTTACACCTCCCTACATGGTAGTTACAGTATGATATGTTGCACCTCACTATATGGTAGCATGGTAGTTACAGTATGATATGTGACACCTCACTACATGGTAGTTACAGTATGATATGTTACACCTCACTACATGGTAGTTACAGTATGATATGTTATACCTCACTACATGGTAGTTACAGTATTATATGTTACACCTCACTATATGGTAGCATGGTAGTTACAGTATGATATGTTACACCTCACTACATGGTAGTTACAGTATATGTTATACCTCACTACATGGTAGTTACAGTATGATATGTTATACCTCACTACATGGTAGTTACAGTATGATATGTATCACCTTATGACATGGTAGTTACAGTATGATATGTTACACCTCACTACATGGTAGTTACAGTATGATATGTTATACCTCACTATATGGTAGTTACAGTATGATGTGTTATACCTCACTACATGGTAGTTACAGTATGATATGTTACACCTCACTACATGCCAGTTACAGTATGATATGTTACACCTCACTACATGGTAGTTACAGTATGATATGTTACACCTCACTACATGGTAGCATGGTAGTTACAGTATGATATGTTACACCACACTACATGGTAGTTACAGTATGATATGTTACACCTCACTACATGGTAGTTACAGTATGATATGTTACACCTCACTACATGGTAGTTACAGTATGATATGTTGAGGGAGGGAGGGAGGGAAGGGAGGCAGGCAAGGAGGGAAGGGAGGGAGGGAGGCAGGCAGGCAGGCAGGCAGGCAGGCAGGCAGGCAGGCAGGGAGGGAGGCAGGCAGGCAGGCAGGCAAGGAGGGAGGGAGGGAGGGAGGGAGGCAAGGAAGGAAGGAAGGGAGGCAGGCAGGCAGGCAGTTACAGTACTAAATGGTAGTTACAGTATGACATGTTACACCACACTACATGGTAGTTACAGTATGATATGTTATACCTCACTACATGGTAGTTACAGTATGATATGTTACACCTCACTACATGGTAGTTACAGTATGAGATGTTATACCTCACTTCATGGTAGTTACAGTATGATATGTTTCACCTCACTACATGGTAGTTACAGTATGATATGTTTCACCTCACGACATGGTAGTTACAGTATGATATGTTACACCTCACTACATGGTAGCATGGTAGTTACAGTATGGTATGTTACACCTCACTACATGGTAGTTACAGTATGATATGTTACACCTCACTACATGGTAGCATGGTAGTTACAGTATGATATGTTACACCTCACTACATGGTAGTTACAGTATGATATGTTACACCTCACTACATGGTAGCATGGTAGTTACAGTATGATATGTTATACCTCACTACATGGTAGTTACAGTATGATATGTTACACCTCACTACATGGTAGTTACAGTATGATATGTTACACCTCACTACATGGTAGAATGGTAGTTACAGTATGATATGTTTCACCTCACTACATGGTAGCATGGTAGTTACAGTATGATATGTTACACCTCACTACATGGTAGTTACAGTATGATATGTTTCACCTCACTACATGGTAGAATGGTAGTTACAGTATGATATGTTACACCTCACTACATGGTAGTTACAGTATGATATGTTACACCTCACTACATGGTAGTTACAGTATGATATGTTACACCTCACTACATGGTAGTTACAGTATGATATGTTATACCTCACTACATGGTAGCATGGTAGTTGCAGTATGATATGTTACACCTCACTACATGGTAGTTACAGTATGATATGTTTCACCTCACGACATGGTAGTTACAGTATGATATGTTACACCTCACTACATGGTAGTTACAGTATGCTATGTTTCACCTCACTACATGGTAGTTACAGTATGATATGTTATTCCTCACTACATGGTAATTACAGTATGATATGTTACACCTCACTACATGGTAGTTACAGTATGATATGTTATACCTCACTACATGGTAGTTACAGTATTATATGTTACACCTCACTATATGGTAGCATGGTAGTTACAGTATGATATGTTACACCTCACTACATGGTAGTTACAGTATGATATGTTATACCTCACTACATGGTAGTTACAGTATGATATGTTATACCTCACTACATGGTAGTTACAGTATGATGTGTTTCACCTTATGACATGGTAGTTACAGTGTGATATGTTACACCTCACTACATGGTAGTTACAGTATGATATGTTACACCTCACTACATGGTAGTTACAGTATGATATGTTACACCTCACTAGATGGTAGCATGGTAGTTACAGTATGATATGTTATACCTCACTACATGGTAGTTACAGTATGATATGTTACACCTCACTACATGGTAGTTACAGTATGAGATGTTATACCTCACTTCATGGTAGTTACAGTATGATATGTTTCACCTCACTACATGGTAGTTACAGTATGATATGTTTCACCTCACGACATGGTAGTTACAGTATGATATGTTACACCTCACTACATGGTAGCATGGTAGTTACAGTATGGTATGTTACACCTCACTACATGGTAGTTACAGTATGATATGTTACACCTCACTACATGGTAGCATGGTAGTTACAGTATGATATGTTACACCTCACTACATGGTAGTTACAGTATGATATGTTACACCTCACTACATGGTAGCATGGTAGTTACAGTATGATATGTTATACCTCACTACATGGTAGTTACAGTATGATATGTTACACCTCACTACATGGTAGTTACAGTATGATATGTTACACCTCACTACATGGTAGGATGGTAGTTACAGTATGATATGTTTCACCTCACTACATGGTAGCATGGTAGTTACAGTATGATATGTTACACCTCACTACATGGTAGTTACAGTATGATATGTTTCACCTCACTACATGGTAGAATGGTAGTTACAGTATGATATGTTACACCTCACTACATGGTAGTTACAGTATGATATGTTACACCTCACTACATGGTAGTTACAGTATGATATGTTACACCTCACTACATGGTAGTTACAGTATGATATGTTATACCTCACTACATGGTAGCATGGTAGTTGCAGTATGATATGTTACACCTCACTACATGGTAGTTACAGTATGATATGTTTCACCTCACGACATGGTAGTTACAGTATGATATGTTACACCTCACTACATGGTAGTTACAGTATGCTATGTTTCACCTCACTACATGGTAGTTACAGTATGATATGTTATTCCTCACTACATGGTAATTACAGTATGATATGTTACACCTCACTACATGGTAGTTACAGTATGATATGTTATACCTCACTACATGGTAGTTACAGTATTATATGTTACACCTCACTATATGGTAGCATGGTAGTTACAGTATGATATGTTACACCTCACTACATGGTAGTTACAGTATGATATGTTATACCTCACTACATGGTAGTTACAGTATGATATGTTATACCTCACTACATGGTAGTTACAGTATGATATGTTTCACCTTATGACATGGTAGTTACAGTGTGATATGTTACACCTCACTACATGGTAGTTACAGTATGATATGTTACACCTCACTACATGGTAGTTACAGTATGATATGTTACACCTCACTAGATGGTAGCATGGTAGTTACAGTATGATATGTTATACCTCACTACATGGTAGTTACAGTATGATATGTTACACCTCACTACATGGTAGTTACAGTATGAGATGTTATACCTCACTTCATGGTAGTTACAGTATGATATGTTTCACCTCACTACATGGTAGTTACAGTATGATATGTTTCACCTCACGACATGGTAGTTACAGTATGATATGTTACACCTCACTACATGGTAGCATGGTAGTTACAGTATGGTATGTTACACCTCACTACATGGTAGTTACAGTATGATATGTTACACCTCACTACATGGTAGCATGGTAGTTACAGTATGATATGTTACACCTCACTACATGGTAGTTACAGTATGATATGTTACACCTCACTACATGGTAGCATGGTAGTTACAGTATGATATGTTATACCTCACTACATGGTAGTTACAGTATGATATGTTACACCTCACTACATGGTAGTTACAGTATGATATGTTACACCTCACTACATGGTAGAATGGTAGTTACAGTATGATATGTTTCACCTCACTACATGGTAGCATGGTAGTTACAGTATGATATGTTACACCTCACTACATGGTAGTTACAGTATGATATGTTTCACCTCACTACATGGTAGAATGGTAGTTACAGTATGATATGTTACACCTCACTACATGGTAGTTACAGTATGATATGTTACACCTCACTACATGGTAGTTACAGTATGATATGTTACACCTCACTACATGGTAGTTACAGTATGATATGTTATACCTCACTACATGGTAGCATGGTAGTTGCAGTATGATATGTTACACCTCACTACATGGTAGTTACAGTATGATATGTTTCACCTCACGACATGGTAGTTACAGTATGATATGTTACACCTCACTACATGGTAGTTACAGTATGCTATGTTTCACCTCACTACATGGTAGTTACAGTATGATATGTTATTCCTCACTACATGGTAATTACAGTATGATATGTTACACCTCACTACATGGTAGTTACAGTATGATATGTTATACCTCACTACATGGTAGTTACAGTATTATATGTTACACCTCACTATATGGTAGCATGGTAGTTACAGTATGATATGTTACACCTCACTACATGGTAGTTACAGTATGATATGTTATACCTCACTACATGGTAGTTACAGTATGATATGTTATACCTCACTACATGGTAGTTACAGTATGATATGTTTCACCTTATGACATGGTAGTTACAGTGTGATATGTTACACCTCACTACATGGTAGTTACAGTATGATATGTTACACCTCACTACATGGTAGTTACAGTATGATATGTTACACCTCACTAGATGGTAGCATGGTAGTTACAGTATGATATGTTATACCTCACTACATGGTAGTTACAGTATGATATGTTATACCTAGTTACAGCATGATATGTTACACCTCACTACATGGTAGTTACAGTATGATATGTTACACCTCACTACATGGTAGTTACAGTATGATATGTTTCACCTTATGACATGGTAGTTACAGTATGATATGTTACACCTCACTACTTGGTAGTTACAGTATGATATGTTATACCTCACTACATGGTAGTTACAGTATGATGTGTTATACCTCACTACATGGTAGTTACAGTATGATATGTTACACCTCACTACATGGCAGTTACAGTATGATATGTTACACCTCACTACATGGTAGTTACAGTATGATATGTTACACCTCACTACATGGTAGAATGGTAGTTACAGTATGATATGTTACACCTCACTACATGGTAGTTACAGTATGATATGTTACACCTCACTACATGGTAGTTACAGTATGATATGTTACACCTCACAACATGGTAGTTACAGTATGATATGTTGAGGGAGGGAGGGAGGGAAGGGAGGCAGGCAAGGAGGGAAGAGAGGGAGGGAGGGAGGGAGGGAGGGAGGGAGGGAGGGAGGGAGGCAAGAAAGGAAGGAAGGAAGGAAGGAAGGAAGGAAGGAAGGAAGGAAGGAAGGCAGGCAGGCAGGCAGGCAGGCAGGCAGGCAGGCAGACAGTTACAGTACTAAATGGTAGTTACAGTATGACATGTTATACCTCACTACATGGTAGTTACAGTTTGATATGTTATACCTCACTACATGGTAGTTACAGTATGATATGTTATACCTCACTACATGGTAGTTACAGTATGAGATGTTATACCTCACTACATGGTAGTTACAGTATGATATGTTACACCTCACTACATGGTAGTTACAGTATGAGATGTTATACCTCACTTCATGGTAGTTACAGTATGATATGTTTCACCTCACTACATGGTAGCATGGTAGTTACAGTATGGTATGTTACACCTCACTACATGGTAGTTACAGTATGATATGTTACACCTCACTACATGGTAGCATGGTAGTTACATTATGATATGTTACACCTCACTACATGGTAGTTACAGTATGATATGTTACACCTCACTACATGGTAGCATGGTAGTTACAGTATGATATGTTATACCTCACTACATGGTAGTTACAGTATGATATGTTACACCTCACTACATGGTAGTTACAGTATGATACGTTACACCTCACTACATGGTAGCATGGTAGTTACAGTATGATATGTTACACCTCACTACATGGTAGTTACAGTATGATATGTTGAGGGAGGGAGGGAGGGAAGGGAGGCAGGCAAGGAGGGAAGGAGGGAGGGAGGGAGGGAGGCAGGCAGGGAGGGAGGGAGGGAGGGAGGCAGGCAGGCAGGGAGGGAGGGAGGGAGGCAAGGAAGGAAGGAAGGAAGGAAGGAAGGAAGGAAGGAAGGAAGGAAGGAAGGAAGGAAGGATGGAAGGAAGGAAGGAAGGGAGGCAGGCAGGCGTTACAGTACTAAATGGTAGTTACAGTATGACATGTTATACCTCACTACATGGTAGTTACAGTATGATATGTTATACCTCACTACATGGTAGTTACAGTATGATATGTTACACCTCACTACATGGTAGTTACAGTATGATATGTTACACCTCACTACATGGTAGTTACAGTATGAGATGTTATACCTCACTTCATGGTAGTTACAGTATGATATGTTTCACCTCACTACATGGTAGTTACAGTATGATATGTTTCACCTCACGACATGGTAGTTACAGTATGATATGTTACACCTCACTACATGGTAGCATGGTAGTTACAGTATGATATGTTACACCTCACTACATGGTAGTTACAGTATGATATGTTACACAACACTACATGGTAGTTACAGTATGATATGTTACACCACACTACATGGTAGTTACAGTATGATATGTTTCACCTCACGACATGGTAGTTACAGTATGATATGTTACACCTCACTACATGGTAGTTACAGTATGATATGTTATACCTCACTACATGGTAGTTACAGTATGATATGTTACACCTCCCTACATGGTAGTTACAGTATGATATGTTGCACCTCACTATATGGTAGCATGGTAGTTACAGTATGATATGTGACACCTCACTACATGGTAGTTACAGTATGATATGTTACACCTCACTACATGGTAGTTACAGTATATGTTATACCTCACTACATGGTAGTTACAGTATGATATGTTATACCTCACTACATGGTAGTTACAGTATGATATGTATCACCTTATGACATGGTAGTTACAGTATGATATGTTACACCTCACTACATGGTAGTTACAGTATGATATGTTATACCTCACTATATGGTAGTTACAGTATGATGTGTTATACCTCACTACATGGTAGTTACAGTATGATATGTTACACCTCACTACATGGCAGTTACAGTATGATATGTTACACCTCACTACATGGTAGTTACAGTATGATATGTTACACCTCACTACATGGTAGCATGGTAGTTACAGTATGATATGTTACACCACACTACATGGTAGTTACAGTATGATATGTTACACCTCACTACATGGTAGTTACAGTATGATATGTTACACCTCACTACATGGTAGTTACAGTATGATATGTTGAGGGAGGGAGGGAGGGAAGGGAGGCAGGCAAGGAGGGAAGGGAGGGAGGGAGGGAGGCAGGCAGGCAGGCAGGCAGGCAGGCAGGCAGGCAGGCAGGCAGGCAGGCAGGCAGGCAGGCAGGCAGGCAGGCAGGCAGGCAGGCAGGGAGGGAGGGAAGGAGGCAGGCAGGCAGGCAGGCAGGCAGGCAAGGAGGGAGGGAGGAAGGGAGGGAGGCAAGGAAGGAAGGAAGGGAGGCAGGCAGGCAGGCAGTTACAGTACTAAATGGTAGTTACAGTATGACATGTTACACCACACTACATGGTAGTTACAGTATGATATGTTATACCTCACTACATGGTAGTTACAGTATGATATGTTACACCTCACTACATGGTAGTTACAGTATGAGATGTTATACCTCACTTCATGGTATTTACAGTATGATATGTTTCACCTCACTACATGGTAGTTACAGTATGATATGTTTCACCTCACGACATGGTAGTTACAGTATGATATGTTACACCTCACTACATGGTAGCATGGTAGTTACAGTATGGTATGTTACACCTCACTACATGGTAGTTACAGTATGATATGTTACACCTCACTACATGGTAGCATGGTAGTTACAGTATGATATGTTACACCTCACTACATGGTAGTTACAGTATGATATGTTACACCTCACTACATGGTAGCATGGTAGTTACAGTATGATATGTTATACCTCACTACATGGTAGTTACAGTATGATATGTTACACCTCACTACATGGTAGTTACAGTATGATATGTTACACCTCACTACATGGTAGAATGGTAGTTACAGTATGATATGTTTCACCTCACTACATGGTAGCATGGTAGTTACAGTATGATATGTTACACCTCACTACATGGTAGTTACAGTATGATATGTTTCACCTCACTACATGGTAGAATGGTAGTTACAGTATGATATGTTACACCTCACTACATGGTAGTTACAGTATGATATGTTACACCTCACTACATGGTAGTTACAGTATGATATGTTACACCTCACTACATGGTAGTTACAGTATGATATGTTATACCTCACTACATGGTAGCATGGTAGTTGCAGTATGATATGTTACACCTCACTACATGGTAGTTACAGTATGATATGTTTCACCTCACGACATGGTAGTTACAGTATGATATGTTACACCTCACTACATGGTAGTTACAGTATGCTATGTTTCACCTCACTACATGGTAGTTACAGTATGATATGTTATTCCTCACTACATGGTAATTACAGTATGATATGTTACACCTCACTACATGGTAGTTACAGTATGATATGTTATACCTCACTACATGGTAGTTACAGTATTATATGTTACACCTCACTATATGGTAGCATGGTAGTTACAGTATGATATGTTACACCTCACTACATGGTAGTTACAGTATGATATGTTATACCTCACTACATGGTAGTTACAGTATGATATGTTATACCTCACTACATGGTAGTTACAGTATGATATGTTTCACCTTATGACATGGTAGTTACAGTGTGATATGTTACACCTCACTACATGGTAGTTACAGTATGATATGTTACACCTCACTACATGGTAGTTACAGTATGATATGTTACACCTCACTAGATGGTAGCATGGTAGTTACAGTATGATATGTTATACCTCACTACATGGTAGTTACAGTATGATATGTTACACCTCACTACATGGTAGTTACAGTATGAGATGTTATACCTCACTTCATGGTAGTTACAGTATGATATGTTTCACCTCACTACATGGTAGTTACAGTATGATATGTTTCACCTCACGACATGGTAGTTACAGTATGATATGTTACACCTCACTACATGGTAGCATGGTAGTTACAGTATGGTATGTTACACCTCACTACATGGTAGTTACAGTATGATATGTTACACCTCACTACATGGTAGCATGGTAGTTACAGTATGATATGTTACACCTCACTACATGGTAGTTACAGTATGATATGTTACACCTCACTACATGGTAGCATGGTAGTTACAGTATGATATGTTATACCTCACTACATGGTAGTTACAGTATGATATGTTACACCTCACTACATGGTAGTTACAGTATGATATGTTACACCTCACTACATGGTAGAATGGTAGTTACAGTATGATATGTTTCACCTCACTACATGGTAGCATGGTAGTTACAGTATGATATGTTACACCTCACTACATGGTAGTTACAGTATGATATGTTTCACCTCACTACATGGTAGAATGGTAGTTACAGTATGATATGTTACACCTCACTACATGGTAGTTACAGTATGATATGTTACACCTCACTACATGGTAGTTACAGTATGATATGTTACACCTCACTACATGGTAGTTACAGTATGATATGTTATACCTCACTACATGGTAGCATGGTAGTTGCAGTATGATATGTTACACCTCACTACATGGTAGTTACAGTATGATATGTTTCACCTCACGACATGGTAGTTACAGTATGATATGTTACACCTCACTACATGGTAGTTACAGTATGCTATGTTTCACCTCACTACATGGTAGTTACAGTATGATATGTTATTCCTCACTACATGGTAATTACAGTATGATATGTTACACCTCACTACATGGTAGTTACAGTATGATATGTTATACCTCACTACATGGTAGTTACAGTATTATATGTTACACCTCACTATATGGTAGCATGGTAGTTACAGTATGATATGTTACACCTCACTACATGGTAGTTACAGTATGATATGTTATACCTCACTACATGGTAGTTAAGGTATGATATGTTATACCTCACTAAATGGTAGTTACAGTATGATATGTTTCACCTTATGACATGGTAGTTACAGTGTGATATGTTACACCTCACTACATGGTAGTTACAGTATGATATGTTACACCTCACTACATGGTAGTTACAGTATGATATGTTACACCTCACTAGATGGTAGCATGGTAGTTACAGTATGATATGTTATACCTCACTACATGGTAGTTACAGTATGATATGTTATACCTAGTTACAGTATGATATGTTACACCTCACTACATGGTAGTTACAGTATGATATGTTACACCTCACTACATGGTAGTTACAGTATGATATGTTATACCTCACTACATGGTAGTTACAGTATGATATGTTATACCTCACTACATGGTAGTTACAGTATGATATGTTTCACCTTATGACATGGTAGTTACAGTATGATATGTTACACCTCACTACATGGTAGTTACAGTATGATATGTTATACCTCACTACATGGTAGTTACAGTATGATGTGTTATACCTCACTACATGGTAGTTACAGTATGATATGTTACACCTCACTACATGGCAGTTACAGTATGATATGTTACACCTCACTACATGGTAGTTACAGTATGATATGTTACACCTCACTACATGGTAGAATGGTAGTTACAGTATGATATGTTACACCTCACTACATGGTAGTTACAGTATGATATGTTACACCTCACTACATGGTAGTTACAGTATGATATGTTACACCTCACAACATGGTAGTTACAGTATGATATGTTGAGGGAGGGAGGGAGGGAAGGGAGGCAGGCAAGGAGGGAAGAGAGGGAGGGAGGGAGGGAGGGAGGGAGGGAGGGAGGGAGGCAGGCAGGCAGGCAGGCAGGGAGGGAGGGAGGGAGGGAGGGAGGCAAGGAAGGAAGGAAGGAAGGAAGGAAGGAAGGAAGGAAGGAAGGAAGGCAGGCAGGCAGGCAGGCAGACAGTTACAGTACTAAATGGTAGTTACAGTATGAGATGTTATACCTCACTTCATGGTAGTTACAGTATGATATGTTTCAGCTCACTACATGGTAGTTACAGTATGATATGTTTCACCTCACGACATGGTAGTTACAGTATGATATGTTACACCTCACTACATGGTAGCATGGTAGTTACAGTATGATATGTTACACCTCACTACATGGTAGTTACAGTATGATATGTTACACAACACTACATGGTAGTTACAGTATGATATGTTACACCACACTACATGGTAGTTACAGTATGATATGTTTCACCTCACGAAATGGTAGTTACAGTATGATATGTTACACCTCACTACATGGTAGTTACAGTATGATATGTTATACCTCACTACATGGTAGTTACAGTATGATATGTTACACCTCCCTACATGGTAGTTACAGTATGATATGTTGCACCTCACTATATGGTAGCATGGTAGTTACAGTATGATATGTGACACCTCACTACATGGTAGTTACAGTATGATATGTTACACCTCACTACATGGTAGTTACAGTATGATATGTTATACCTCACTACATGGTAGTTACAGTATTATATGTTACACCTCACTATATGGTAGCATGGTAGTTACAGTATGATATGTTACACCTCACTACATGGTAGTTACAGTATATGTTATACCTCACTACATGGTAGTTACAGTATGATATGTTATACCTCACTACATGGTAGTTACAGTATGATATGTATCACCTTATGACATGGTAGTTACAGTATGATATGTTACACCTCACTACATGGTAGTTACAGTATGATATGTTATACCTCACTATATGGTAGTTACAGTATGATGTGTTACACCTCACTACATGGTAGTTACAGTATGATATGTTACACCTCACTACATGGTAGCATGGTAGTTACAGTATGATATGTTACACCACACTACATGGTAGTTACAGTATGATATGTTACACCTCACTACATGGTAGTTACAGTATGATATGTTACACCTCACTACATGGTAGCATGGTAGTTACAGTATGATATGTTACACCACACTACATGGTAGTTACAGTATGATATGTTACACCTCACTACATGGTAGTTACAGTATGATATGTTACACCTCACTACATGGTAGTTACAGTATGATATGTTGAGGGAGGGAGGGATGGAAGGGAGGCAGGCAAGGAGGGAAGGGAGGGAGGGAGGCAGGCAGGCAGGCAGGCAGGCAGGCAGGCAGGCAGGCAGGCAGGCAGGCAGGCAGGCAGGGAGGGAAGGAGGCAGGCAGGCAGGCAGGCAGGCAGGCAGGCAGGCAGGCAAGGAGGGAGGAAGGGAGGGAGGCAAGGAAGGAAGGAAGGGAGGCAGGCAGGCAGGCAGTTACAGTACTAAATGGTAGTTACAGTATGACATGTTACACCACACTACATGGTAGTTACAGTATGATATGTTTCACCTTATGACATGGTAGTTACAGTGTGATATGTTACACCTCACTACATGGTAGTTACAGTATGATATGTTACACCTCACTACATGGTAGTTACAGTATGATATGTTACACCTCACTAGATGGTAGCATGGTAGTTACAGTATGATATGTTATACCTCACTACATGGTAGTTACAGTATGATATGTTACACCTCACTACATGGTAGTTACAGTATGAGATGTTATACCTCACTACATGGTAGTTACAGTATGATATGTTACACCTCACAACATGGTAGTTACAGTATGATATGTTGAGGGAGGGAGGGAGGGAAGGGAGGCAGGCAAGGAGGGAAGAGAGGGAGGGAGGGAGGGAGGGAGGGAGGGAGGGAGGGAGGGAGGGAGGGAGGGAGGGAGGGAGGCAGGCAGGCAGGCAGGCAGGGAGGGAGGGAGGGAGGGAGGGAGGCAAGGAAGGAAGGAAGGAAGGAAGGAAGGAAGGAAGGAAGGAAGGAAGGAAGGAAGGAAGGAAGGAAGGAAGGCAGGCAGGCAGGCAGGCAGACAGTTACAGTACTAAATGGTAGTTACAGTATGAGATGTTATACCTCACTTCATGGTAGTTACAGTATGATATGTTTCAGCTCACTACATGGTAGTTACAGTATGATATGTTTCACCTCACGACATGGTAGTTACAGTATGATATGTTACACCTCACTACATGGTAGCATGGTAGTTACAGTATGATATGTTACACCTCACTACATGGTAGTTACAGTATGATATGTTACACAACACTACATGGTAGTTACAGTATGATATGTTACACCACACTACATGGTAGTTACAGTATGATATGTTTCACCTCACGAAATGGTAGTTACAGTATGATATGTTACACCTCACTACATGGTAGTTACAGTATGATATGTTATACCTCACTACATGGTAGTTACAGTATGATATGTTACACCTCCCTACATGGTAGTTACAGTATGATATGTTGCACCTCACTATATGGTAGCATGGTAGTTACAGTATGATATGTGACACCTCACTACATGGTAGTTACAGTATGATATGTTACACCTCACTACATGGTAGTTACAGTATGATATGTTATACCTCACTACATGGTAGTTACAGTATTATATGTTACACCTCACTATATGGTAGCATGGTAGTTACAGTATGATATGTTACACCTCACTACATGGTAGTTACAGTATATGTTATACCTCACTACATGGTAGTTACAGTATGATATGTTATACCTCACTACATGGTAGTTACAGTATGATATGTATCACCTTATGACATGGTAGTTACAGTATGATATGTTACACCTCACTACATGGTAGTTACAGTATGATATGTTATACCTCACTATATGGTAGTTACAGTATGATGTGTTACACCTCACTACATGGTAGTTACAGTATGATATGTTACACCTCACTACATGGTAGCATGGTAGTTACAGTATGATATGTTACACCACACTACATGGTAGTTACAGTATGATATGTTACACCTCACTACATGGTAGTTACAGTATGATATGTTACACCTCACTACATGGTAGCATGGTAGTTACAGTATGATATGTTACACCACACTACATGGTAGTTACAGTATGATATGTTACACCTCACTACATGGTAGTTACAGTATGATATGTTACACCTCACTACATGGTAGTTACAGTATGATATGTTGAGGGAGGGAGGGATGGAAGGGAGGCAGGCAAGGAGGGAAGGGAGGGAGGGAGGCAGGCAGGCAGGCAGGCAGGCAGGCAGGCAGGCAGGCAGGCAGGCAGGCAGGGAGGGAAGGAGGCAGGCAGGCAGGCAGGCAGGCAGGCAGGCAGGCAGGCAGGCAAGGAGGGAGGAAGGGAGGGAGGCAAGGAAGGAAGGAAGGGAGGCAGGCAGGCAGGCAGTTACAGTACTAAATGGTAGTTACAGTATGACATGTTACACCACACTACATGGTAGTTACAGTATGATATGTTTCACCTTATGACATGGTAGTTACAGTGTGATATGTTACACCTCACTACATGGTAGTTACAGTATGATATGTTACACCTCACTACATGGTAGTTACAGTATGATATGTTACACCTCACTAGATGGTAGCATGGTAGTTACAGTATGATATGTTATACCTCACTACATGGTAGTTACAGTATGATATGTTACACCTCACTACATGGTAGTTACAGTATGAGATGTTATACCTCACTTCATGGTAGTTACAGTATGATATGTTTCACCTCACTACATGGTAGTTACAGTATGATATGTTTCACCTCCCGACATGGTAGTTACAGTATGATATGTTACACCTCACTACATGGTAGCATGGTAGTTACAGTATGGTATGTTACACCTCACTACATGGTAGTTACAGTATGATATGTTACACCTCACTACATGGTAGCATGGTAGTTACAGTATGATATGTTACACCTCACTACATGGTAGTTACAGTATGATATGTTACACCTCACTACATGGTAGCATGGTAGTTACAGTATGATATGTTATACCTCACTACATGGTAGTTACAGTATGATATGTTACACCTCACTACATGGTAGTTACAGTATGATATGTTACACCTCACTACATGGTAGAATGGTAGTTACAGTATGATATGTTTCACCTCACTACATGGTAGCATGGTAGTTACAGTATGATATGTTATACCTCACTACATGGTAGTTACAGTATGATATGTTTCACCTCACTACATGGTAGAATGGTAGTTACAGTATGATATGTTACACCTCACTACATGGTAGTTACAGTATGATATGTTACACCTCACTACATGGTAGTTACAGTATGATATGTTACACCTCACTACATGGTAGTTACAGTATGATATGTTATACCTCACTACATGGTAGCATGGTAGTTGCAGTATGATATGTTACACCTCACTACATGGTAGTTACAGTATGATATGTTTCACCTCACGACATGGTAGTTACAGTATGATATGTTACACCTCACTACATGGTAGTTACGGTATGCTATGTTTCACCTCACTACATGGTAGTTACAGTATGATATGTTATTCCTCACTACATGGTAATTACAGTATGATATGTTACACCTCACTACATGGTAGTTACAGTATGATATGTTATACCTCACTACATGGTAGTTACAGTATTATATGTTACACCTCACTATATGGTAGCATGGTAGTTACAGTATGATATGTTACACCTCACTACATGGTAGTTACAGTATGATATGTTATACCTCACTACATGGTAGTTACAGTATGATATGTTATACCTCACTACATGGTAGTTACAGTATGATATGTTACACAACACTACATGGTAGTTACAGTATGACATGTTACACCACACTACATGGTAGTTACAGTATGATATGTTACACCACACTACATGGTAGTTACAGTATGATATGTTTCACCTCACGACATGGTAGTTACAGTATGATATGTTACACCTCACTACATGGTAGTTACAGTATGATATGTTATACCTCACTACATGTAGTTACAGTATGATATGTTACACCTCCCTACATGGTAGTTACAGTATGATATGTTGCACCTCACTATATGGTAGCATGGTAGTTACAGTATGATATGTGACACCTCACTACATGGTAGTTACAGTATGATATGTTACACCTCACTACATGGTAGTTACAGTATGATATGTTATACCTCACTACATGGTAGTTACAGTATTATATGTTACACCTCACTATATGGTAGCATGGTAGTTACAGTATGATATGTTACACCTCACTACATGGTAGTTACAGTATATGTTATACCTCACTACATGGTAGTTACAGTATGATATGTTATACCTCACTACATGGTAGTTACAGTATGATATGTATCACCTTATGACATGGTAGTTACAGTATGATATGTTACACCTCACTACATGGTAGTTACAGTATGATATGTTATACCTCACTATATGGTAGTTACAGTATGATGTGTTATACCTCACTACATGGTAGTTACAGTATGATATGTTACACCTCACTACATGGCAGTTACAGTATGATATGTTACACCTCACTACATGGTAGTTACAGTATGATATGTTACACCTCACTACATGGTAGCATGGTAGTTACAGTATGATATGTTACACCACACTACATGGTAGTTACAGTATGATATGTTACACCTCACTACATGGTAGTTACAGTATGATATGTTACACCTCACTACATGGTAGTTACAGTATGATATGTTGAGGGAGGGAGGGAGGGAAGGGAGGCAGGCAAGGAGGGAAGGGAGGGAGGGAGGCAGGCAGGCAGGCAGGCAGGCAGGCAGGCAGGGAAGGAGGCAGGCAGGCAGGCAGGCAGGCAGGCAGGCAAGGAGGGAGGAAGGGAGGGAGGCAAGGAAGGAAGGAAGGGAGGCAGGCAGGCAGGCAGTTACAGTACTAAATGGTAGTTACAGTATGACATGTTACACTACATGGTAGTTACAGTATGATATGTTATACCTCACTACATGGTAGTTACAGTATGATATGTTACACCTCACTACATGGTAGTTACAGTATGAGATGTTATACCTCACTTCATGGTATTTACAGTATGATATGTTTCACCTCACTACATGGTAGTTACAGTATGATATGTTTCACCTCACGACATGGTAGTTACAGTATGATATGTTACACCTCACTACATGGTAGCATGGTAGTTACAGTATGGTATGTTACACCTCACTACATGGTAGTTACAGTATGATATGTTACACCTCACTACATGGTAGCATGGTAGTTACAGTATGATATGTTACACCTCACTACATGGTAGTTACAGTATGATATGTTACACCTCACTACATGGTAGCATGGTAGTTACAGTATGATATGTTATACCTCACTACATGGTAGTTACAGTATGATATGTTACACCTCACTACATGTTAGTTACAGTATGATATGTTACACCTCACTACATGGTAGAATGGTAGTTACAGTATGATATGTTTCACCTCACTACATGGTAGGATGGTAGTTACAGTATGATATGTTACACCTCACTACATGGTAGTTACAGTATGATATGTTTCACCTCACTACATGGTAGAATGGTAGTTACAGTATGATATGTTACACCTCACTACATGGTAGTTACAGTATGATATGTTACACCTCACTACATGGTAGTTACAGTATGATATGTTACACCTCACTACATGGTAGTTACAGTATGATATGTTATACCTCACTACATGGTAGCATGGTAGTTGCAGTATGATATGTTACACCTCACTACATGGTAGTTACAGTATGATATGTTTCTCCTCACGACATGGTAGTTACAGTATGATATGTTACACCTCACTACATGGTAGTTACAGTATGCTATGTTTCACCTCACTACATGGTAGTTACAGTATGATATGTTATTCCTCACTACATGGTAATTACAGTATGATATGTTACACCTCACTACATGGTAGTTACAGTATGATATGTTATACCTCACTACATGGTAGTTACAGTATTATATGTTACACCTCACTATATGGTAGCATGGTAGTTACAGTATGATATGTTACACCTCACTACATGGTAGTTACAGTATGATATGTTATACCTCACTACATGGTAGTTACAGTATGATATGTTATACCTCACTACATGGTAGTTACAGTATGATATGTTTCACCTTATGACATGGTAGTTACAGTGTGATATGTTACACCTCACTACATGGTAGTTACAGTATGATATGTTACACCTCACTACATGGTAGTTACAGTATGATATGTTACACCTCACTAGATGGTAGCATGGTAGTTACAGTATGATATGTTATACCTCACTACATGGTAGTTACAGTATGATATGTTACACCTCACTACATGGTAGTTACAGTATGAGATGTTATACCTCACTTCATGGTAGTTACAGTATGATATGTTTCACCTCACTACATGGTAGTTACAGTATGATATGTTTCACCTCACGACATGGTAGTTACAGTATGATATGTTACACCTCACTACATGGTAGCATGGTAGTTACAGTATGGTATGTTACACCTCACTACATGGTAGTTACAGTATGATATGTTACACCTCACTACATGGTAGCATGGTAGTTACAGTATGATATGTTATACCTCACTACATGGTAGTTACAGTATGATATGTTACACCTCACTACATGGTAGTTACAGTATGATATGTTACACCTCACTACATGGTAGAATGGTAGTTACAGTATGATATGTTTCACCTCACTACATGGTAGCATGGTAGTTACAGTATGATATGTTACACCACACTACATGGTAGTTACAGTATGATATGTTTCACCTCACTACATGGTAGAATGGTAGTTACAGTATGATATGTTACACCTCACTACATGGTAGTTACAGTATGATATGTTACACCTCACTACATGGTAGTTACAGTATGATATGTTACACCTCACTACATGGTAGTTACAGTATGATATGTTATACCTCACTACATGGTAGCATGGTAGTTGCAGTATGATATGTTACACCTCACTACCTTGTAGTTACAGTATGATATGTTTCACCTCACGACATGGTAGTTACAGTATGATATGTTACACCTCACTACATGGTAGTTACAGTATGCTATGTTTCACCTCACTACATGGTAGTTACAGTATGATATGTTATACCTCACTACATGGTAGTTACAGTATTATATGTTACACCTCACTATATGGTAGCATGGTAGTTACAGTATGATATGTTACACCTCACTACATGGTAGTTACAGTATGATATGTTATACCTCACTACATGGTAGTTACAGTATGATATGTTATACCTCACTACATGGTAGTTACAGTATGATATGTTTCACCTTATGACATGGTAGTTACAGTGTGATATGTTACACCTCACTACATGGTAGTTACAGTATGATATGTTACACCTCACTACATGGTAGTTACAGTATGATATGTTACACCTCACTAGATGGTAGCATGGTAGTTACAGTATGATATGTTATACCTCACTACATGGTAGTTACAGTATGATATGTTATACCTAGTTACAGTATGATATGTTACACCTCACTACATGGTAGTTACAGTATGATATGTTACACCTCACTACATGGTAGTTACAGTATGATATGTTATACCTCACTACATGGTAGTTACAGTATGATATGTTATACCTCACTACATGGTAGTTACAGTATGATATGTTTCACCTTATGACATGGTAGTTACAGTATGATATGTTACACCTCACTACATGGTAGTTACAGTATGATATGTTATACCTCACTACATGGTAGTTACAGTATGATGTGTTATACCTCACTACATGGTAGTTACAGTATGATATGTTACACCTCACTACATGGCAGTTACAGTATGATATGTTACACCTCACTACATGGTAGTTACAGTATGATATGTTACACCTCACTACATGGTAGAATGGTAGTTACAGTATGATATGTTACACCTCACTACATGGTAGTTACAGTATGATATGTTACACCTCACTACATGGTAGTTACAGTATGATATGTTACACCTCACAACATGGTAGTTACAGTATGATATGTTGAGGGAGGGAGGGAGGGAAGGGAGGCAGGCAAGGAGGGAAGAGAGGGAGGGAGGGAGGGAGGGAGGGAGGGAGGGAGGGAGGGAGGGAGGGAGGGAGGGAGGGAGGGAGGGAGGGAGGCAGGCAGGCAGGCAGGCAGGGAGGGAGGGAGGGAGGGAGGGAGGCAAGGAAGGAAGGAAGGAAGGAAGGAAGGAAGGAAGGAAGGAAGGAAGGAAGGAAGGAAGGAAGGAAGGAAGGCAGGCAGGCAGGCAGGCAGGCAGACAGTTACAGTACTAAATGGTAGTTACAGTATGACATGTTATACCTCACTACATGGTAGTTACAGTTTGATATGTTATACCTCACTACATGGTAGTTACAGTATGATATGTTATACCTCACTACATGGTAGTTACAGTATGAGATGTTATACCTCACTACATGGTAGTTACAGTATGATATGTTACACCTCACTACATGGTAGTTACAGTATGAGATGTTATACCTCACTTCATGGTAGTTACAGTATGATATGTTTCACCTCACTACATGGTAGCATGGTAGTTACAGTATGGTATGTTACACCTCACTACATGGTAGTTACAGTATGATATGTTACACCTCACTACATGGTAGCATGGTAGTTACAGTATGATATGTTACACCTCACTACATGGTAGTTACAGTATGATATGTTACACCTCACTACATGGTAGCATGGTAGTTACAGTATGATATGTTATACCTCACTACATGGTAGTTACAGTATGATATGTTACACCTCACTACATGGTAGAATGGTATTTGCAGTATGATATGTTTCACCTCACTACATGGTAGCATGGTAGTTACAGTATGATATGTTACACCTCACTACATGGTAGTTACAGTATGATATGTTTACCTCACTACATGGTAGAATGGTAGTTACAGTATGATATGTTACACCTCACTACATGGTAGTTACAGTATGATATGTTACACCTCACTACATGGTAGTTACAGTATGATATGTTACACCTCACTACATGGTAGTTACAGTATGATATGTTATACCTCACTACATGGTAGCATGGTAGTTACAGTATGGTATGTTACACCTCACTACATGGTAATTACAGTATGATATGTTACACCTCACTACATGGTAATTACAGTATGCTATGTTACACCTCACTACATGGTAGTTACAGTATGATATGTTATACCTCACTACATGGTAGTTACAGTATTATATGTTACACCTCACTATATGGTAGCATGGTAGTTACAGTATGATATGTTTCACCTTATGACATGGTAGTTACAGTATGATATGTTACACCTCACTACATGGTAGTTACAGTATGATATGTTACACCTCACTACATGGTAGTTACAGTATGATATGTTACACCTCACTAGATGGTAGCATGATAGTTACAGTATGATATGTTATACCTCACTACATGGTAGTTACAGTATGATATGTTATACCTAGTTACAGTATGATATGTTACACCTCACTACATGGTAGTTACAGTATGATATGTTACACCTCACTACATGGTAGTTACAGTATGATATGTTATACCTCACTACATGGTAGTTACAGTATGATATGTTACACCTCACTACATGGTAGTTACAGTATGATATGTTTCACCTCACTACATGGTAGCATGGTAGTTACAGTATGATATGTTACACCTCACTACATGGTAGCATGGTAGTTACAGTATGATATGTTACACCTCACTACATGGTAGCATGGTAGTTACAGTATATGTTACACCTCACTACATGGTAGTTACAGTATGATATGTTACACCTCACTACATGGTAGTTACAGTATGATATGTTACACCTCGCTACATGGTAGTTACAGTATGATATGTTACACCTCACTACATGGTAGCATGGTAGTTACAGTATGATATGTTTCACCTCACTACATGGTAGTTACAGTATGATATGTTACACCTCACTACATGGTAGTTACAGTATGATATGTTATACCTCACTACATGGTAGAATGGTAGTTACAGTATGATATGTTACACCTCACTACATGGTAGTTACAGTATGATATGTTACACCTCACTACATGGTAGTTACAGTATGATATGTTATACCTCACTAAATGGTAGTTACAGTATGATATGTTACACCTCACTACATGGTAGCATGGTAGTTACAGTATGATATGTTACACCTCACTACATGGTAGTTACAGTATGATATGTTACACCTCACTACATGGTAGCATGGTAGTTACAGTATGATATGTTATACCTCACTACATGGTAGTTACAGTATGATATGTTACACCTCACTACATGGTAGTTACAGTATGATATGTTACACCTCACTACATGGTAGAATGGTAGTTACAGTATGATATGTTTCACCTCACTACATGGTAGCATGGTAGTTACAGTATGATATGTTACACCTCACTACATGGTAGTTACAGTATGATATGTTTCACCTCACTACATGGTAGAATGGTAGTTACAGTATGATATGTTACACCTCACTACATGGTAGTTACAGTATGATATGTTACACCTCACTACATGGTAGTTACAGTATGATATGTTACACCTCACTACATGGTAGTTACAGTATGATATGTTATACCTCACTACATGGTAGCATGGTAGTTGCAGTATGATATGTTACACCTCACTACATGGTAGTTACAGTATGATATGTTTCACCTCACGACATGGTAGTTACAGTATGATATGTTACACCTCACTACATGGTAGTTACAGTATGCTATGTTTCACCTCACTACATGGTAGTTACAGTATGATATGTTATTCCTCACTACATGGTAATTACAGTATGATATGTTACACCTCACTACATGGTAGTTACAGTATGATATGTTATACCTCACTACATGGTAGTTACAGTATTATATGTTACACCTCACTATATGGTAGCATGGTAGTTACAGTATGATATGTTACACCTGACTACATGGTAGTTACAGTATGATATGTTATACCTCACTACATGGTAGTTACAGTATGATATGTTATACCTCACTACATGGTAGTTACAGTATGATATGTTTCACCTTATGACATGGTAGTTACAGTGTGATATGTTACACCTCACTACATGGTAGTTACAGTATGATATGTTACACCTCACTACATGGTAGTTACAGTATGATATGTTACACCTCACTAGATGGTAGCATGGTAGTTACAGTATGATATGTTATACCTCACTACATGGTAGTTACAGTATGATATGTTATACCTAGTTACAGTATGATATGTTACACCTCACTACATGGTAGTTACAGTATGATATGTTACACCTCACTACATGGTAGTTACAGTATGATATGTTATACCTCACTACATGGTAGTTACAGTATGATATGTTATACCTCACTACATGGTAGTTACAGTATGATATGTTTCACCTTATGACATGGTAGTTACAGTATGATATGTTACACCTCACTACATGGTAGTTACAGTATGATATGTTATACCTCACTACATGGTAGTTACAGTATGATGTGTTATACCTCACTACATGGTAGTTACAGTATGATATGTTACACCTCACTACATGGCAGTTACAGTATGATATGTTACACCTCACTACATGGTAGTTACAGTATGATATGTTACACCTCACTACATGGTAGAATGGTAGTTACAGTATGATATGTTACACCTCACTACATGGTAGTTACAGTATGATATGTTACACCTCACTACATGGTAGTTACAGTATGATATGTTACACCTCACAACATGGTAGTTACAGTATGATATGTTGAGGGAGGGAGGGAGGGAAGGGAGGCAGGCAAGGAGGGAAGAGAGGGAGGGAGGGAGGGAGGGAGGGAGGGAGGGAGGGAGGGAGGGAGGGAGGGAGGGAGGCAGGCAGGCAGGCAGGCAGGGAGGGAGGGAGGGAGGGAGGGAGGCAAGGAAGGAAGGAAGGAAGGAAGGAAGGAAGGAAGGAAGGAAGGAAGGAAGGAAGGCAGGCAGGCAGGCAGGCAGGCAGACAGTTACAGTACTAAATGGTAGTTACAGTATGACATGTTATACCTCACTACATGGTAGTTACAGTTTGATATGTTATACCTCACTACATGGTAGTTACAGTATGATATGTTATACCTCACTACATGGTAGTTACAGTATGAGATGTTATACCTCACTACATGGTAGTTACAGTATGATATGTTACACCTCACTACATGGTAGTTACAGTATGAGATGTTATACCTCACTTCATGGTAGTTACAGTATGATATGTTTCACCTCACTACATGGTAGCATGGTAGTTACAGTATGGTATGTTACACCTCACTACATGGTAGTTACAGTATGATATGTTACACCTCACTACATGGTAGCATGGTAGTTACAGTATGATATGTTACACCTCACTACATGGTAGTTACAGTATGATATGTTACACCTCACTACATGGTAGCATGGTAGTTACAGTATGATATGTTATACCTCACTACATGGTAGTTACAGTATGATATGTTACACCTCACTACATGGTAGAATGGTATTTGCAGTATGATATGTTTCACCTCACTACATGGTAGCATGGTAGTTACAGTATGATATGTTACACCTCACTACATGGTAGTTACAGTATGATATGTTTACCTCACTACATGGTAGAATGGTAGTTACAGTATGATATGTTACACCTCACTACATGGTAGTTACAGTATGATATGTTACACCTCACTACATGGTAGTTACAGTATGATATGTTACACCTCACTACATGGTAGTTACAGTATGATATGTTATACCTCACTACATGGTAGCATGGTAGTTACAGTATGGTATGTTACACCTCACTACATGGTAATTACAGTATGATATGTTACACCTCACTACATGGTAATTACAGTATGCTATGTTACACCTCACTACATGGTAGTTACAGTATGATATGTTATACCTCACTACATGGTAGTTACAGTATTATATGTTACACCTCACTATATGGTAGCATGGTAGTTACAGTATGATATGTTTCACCTTATGACATGGTAGTTACAGTATGATATGTTACACCTCACTACATGGTAGTTACAGTATGATATGTTACACCTCACTACATGGTAGTTACAGTATGATATGTTACACCTCACTAGATGGTAGCATGATAGTTACAGTATGATATGTTATACCTCACTACATGGTAGTTACAGTATGATATGTTATACCTAGTTACAGTATGATATGTTACACCTCACTACATGGTAGTTACAGTATGATATGTTACACCTCACTACATGGTAGTTACAGTATGATATGTTATACCTCACTACATGGTAGTTACAGTATGATATGTTACACCTCACTACATGGTAGTTACAGTATGATATGTTTCACCTCACTACATGGTAGCATGGTAGTTACAGTATGATATGTTACACCTCACTACATGGTAGCATGGTAGTTACAGTATGATATGTTACACCTCACTACATGGTAGCATGGTAGTTACAGTATATGTTACACCTCACTACATGGTAGTTACAGTATGATATGTTACACCTCACTACATGGTAGTTACAGTATGATATGTTACACCTCGCTACATGGTAGTTACAGTATGATATGTTACACCTCACTACATGGTAGCATGGTAGTTACAGTATGATATGTTTCACCTCACTACATGGTAGTTACAGTATGATATGTTACACCTCACTACATGGTAGTTACAGTATGATATGTTATACCTCACTACATGGTAGAATGGTAGTTACAGTATGATATGTTACACCTCACTACATGGTAGTTACAGTATGATATGTTACACCTCACTACATGGTAGTTACAGTATGATATGTTATACCTCACTAAATGGTAGTTACAGTATGATATGTTACACCTCACTACATGGTAGCATGGTAGTTACAGTATGATATGTTACACCTCACTACATGGTAGTTACAGTATGATATGTTACACCTCACTACATGGTAGCATGGTAGTTACAGTATGATATGTTATACCTCACTACATGGTAGTTACAGTATGATATGTTACACCTCACTACATGGTAGTTACAGTATGATATGTTACACCTCACTACATGGTAGAATGGTAGTTACAGTATGATATGTTTCACCTCACTACATGGTAGCATGGTAGTTACAGTATGATATGTTACACCTCACTACATGGTAGTTACAGTATGATATGTTTCACCTCACTACATGGTAGAATGGTAGTTACAGTATGATATGTTACACCTCACTACATGGTAGTTACAGTATGATATGTTACACCTCACTACATGGTAGTTACAGTATGATATGTTACACCTCACTACATGGTAGTTACAGTATGATATGTTATACCTCACTACATGGTAGCATGGTAGTTGCAGTATGATATGTTACACCTCACTACATGGTAGTTACAGTATGATATGTTTCACCTCACGACATGGTAGTTACAGTATGATATGTTACACCTCACTACATGGTAGTTACAGTATGCTATGTTTCACCTCACTACATGGTAGTTACAGTATGATATGTTATTCCTCACTACATGGTAATTACAGTATGATATGTTACACCTCACTACATGGTAGTTACAGTATGATATGTTATACCTCACTACATGGTAGTTACAGTATTATATGTTACACCTCACTATATGGTAGCATGGTAGTTACAGTATGATATGTTACACCTCACTACATGGTAGTTACAGTATGATATGTTATACCTCACTACATGGTAGTTACAGTATGATATGTTATACCTCACTACATGGTAGTTACAGTATGATATGTTTCACCTTATGACATGGTAGTTACAGTGTGATATGTTACACCTCACTACATGGTAGTTACAGTATGATATGTTACACCTCACTACATGGTAGTTACAGTATGATATGTTACACCTCACTAGATGGTAGCATGGTAGTTACAGTATGATATGTTATACCTCACTACATGGTAGTTACAGTATGATATGTTATACCTAGTTACAGTATGATATGTTACACCTCACTACATGGTAGTTACAGTATGATATGTTACACCTCACTACATGGTAGTTACAGTATGATATGTTATACCTCACTACATGGTAGTTACAGTATGATATGTTATACCTCACTACATGGTAGTTACAGTATGATATGTTTCACCTTATGACATGGTAGTTACAGTATGATATGTTACACCTCACTACATGGTAGTTACAGTATGATATGTTATACCTCACTACATGGTAGTTACAGTATGATGTGTTATACCTCACTACATGGTAGTTACAGTATGATATGTTACACCTCACTACATGGCAGTTACAGTATGATATGTTACACCTCACTACATGGTAGTTACAGTATGATATGTTACACCTCACTACATGGTAGAATGGTAGTTACAGTATGATATGTTACACCTCACTACATGGTAGTTACAGTATGATATGTTACACCTCACTACATGGTAGTTACAGTATGATATGTTACACCTCACAACATGGTAGTTACAGTATGATATGTTGAGGGAGGGAGGGAGGGAAGGGAGGCAGGCAAGGAGGGAAGAGAGGGAGGGAGGGAGGGAGGGAGGGAGGGAGGGAGGGAGGGAGGGAGGGAGGCAGGCAGGCAGGCAGGGAGGGAGGGAGGGAGGGAGGGAGGCAAGGAAGGAAGGAAGGAAGGAAGGAAGGAAGGAAGGAAGGAAGGAAGGAAGGAAGGAAGGAAGGAAGGAAGGAAGGAAGGAAGGCAGGCAGGCAGGCAGGCAGACAGTTACAGTACTAAATGGTAGTTACAGTATGACATGTTATACCTCACTACATGGTAGTTACAGTTTGATATGTTATACCTCACTACATGGTAGTTACAGTATGATATGTTATACCTCACTACATGGTAGTTACAGTATGAGATGTTATACCTCACTACATGGTAGTTACAGTATGATATGTTACACCTCACTACATGGTAGTTACAGTATGAGATGTTATACCTCACTTCATGGTAGTTACAGTATGATATGTTTCACCTCACTACATGGTAGCATGGTAGTTACAGTATGGTATGTTACACCTCACTACATGGTAGTTACAGTATGATATGTTACACCTCACTACATGGTAGCATGGTAGTTACAGTATGATATGTTACACCTCACTACATGGTAGTTACAGTATGATATGTTACACCTCACTACATGGTAGCATGGTAGTTACAGTATGATATGTTATACCTCACTACATGGTAGTTACAGTATGATATGTTACACCTCACTACATGGTAGAATGGTAGTTGCAGTATGATATGTTTCACCTCACTACATGGTAGCATGGTAGTTACAGTATGATATGTTACACCTCACTACATGGTAGTTACAGTATGATATGTTTACCTCACTACATGGTAGAATGGTAGTTACAGTATGATATGTTACACCTCACTACATGGTAGTTACAGTATGATATGTTACACCTCACTACATGGTAGTTACAGTATGATATGTTACACCTCACTACATGGTAGTTACAGTATGATATGTTATACCTCACTACATGGTAGCATGGTAGTTGCAGTATGATATGTTACACCTCACTACATGGTAGTTACAGTATGATATGTTTCACCTCACGACATGGTAGTTACAGTATGATATGTTACACCTCACTACATGGTAGTTACAGTATGCTATGTTTCACCTCACTACATGGTAGTTACAGTATGATATGTTATACCTCACTACATGGTAATTACAGTATGATATGTTACACCTCACTACATGGTAATTACAGTATGCTATGTTACACCTCACTACATGGTAGTTACAGTATGATATGTTATACCTCACTACATGGTAGTTACAGTATTATATGTTACACCTCACTATATGGTAGCATGGTAGTTACAGTATGATATGTTTCACCTTATGACATGGTAGTTACAGTATGATATGTTACACCTCACTACATGGTAGTTACAGTATGATATGTTACACCTCACTACATGGTAGTTACAGTATGGTATGTTACACCTCACTAGATGGTAGCATGATAGTTACAGTATGATATGTTATACCTCACTACATGGTAGTTACAGTATGATATGTTATACCTAGTTACAGTATGATATGTTACACCTCACTACATGGTAGTTACAGTATGATATGTTACACCTCACTACATGGTAGTTACAGTATGATATGTTATACCTCACTACATGGTAGTTACAGTATGATATGTTACACCTCACTACATGGTAGTTACAGTATGATATGTTTCACCTCACTACATGGTAGCATGGTAGTTACAGTATGATATGTTACACCTCACTACATGGTAGCATGGTAGTTACAGTATGATATGTTACACCTCACTACATGGTAGCATGGTAGTTACAGTATATGTTACACCTCACTACATGGTAGTTACAGTATGATATGTTACACCTCACTACATGGTAGTTACAGTATGATATGTTACACCTCGCTACATGGTAGTTACAGTATGATATGTTACACCTCACTACATGGTAGCATGGTAGTTACAGTATGATATGTTTCACCTCACTACATGGTAGTTACAGTATGATATGTTACACCTCACTACATGGTAGTTACAGTATGATATGTTATACCTCACTACATGGTAGAATGGTAGTTACAGTATGATATGTTACACCTCACTACATGGTAGTTACAGTATGATATGTTACACCTCACTACATGGTAGTTACAGTATGATATGTTATACCTCACTACATGGTAGAATGGTAGTTACAGTATGATATGTTACACCTCACTACATGGTAAGTTTTGTAGTGATTCCTATGTTGATGATGTAAAGAATATTTGCTGGTCTGTGGTGTGTAATGAGGAGTAAACAGACGCTGCACTTGACCCATTTATGAAATTGCTTATTCCAGTTATTAATAAGCATGCACCCATTAAGAACATGACTGTAAAAACTGTTAAATCCCCTGTGGATTAATGAGGAATTCCAAAACGTTATGGTTGAGAGGGATGAGGCGAAAGGAATGGCAAATTAATCTGGCTGCACAACTAATAGTCAAACGTACTTCAAGTTGAGAACTCGTGTGACTAAACTGAATAAAAAATAAACTATACTATGAAACAAAGATAAATGATATAAAGAATGCACAGCAACAAGCTTTGGAGCACCTTATTAAATGAAATGTTTGGCAAAACGGAAAACTCAGCTCCATCATTCATTGAATCAGATGGCTCATTCATCACAAAATCCACCGATATCGCCAACTACTTTAATGATTTTTTCATTGGCAAGATGAACAAATTTAGGAATGATATGCCAGCAACGAACGCCGACTGTCAAGGGGGGTACTCAAGGAAGCAGGCGGGGTGAAGTCAGGCGCAGGAGACAAATGTCCGTGAACACACATTTAATGAGCATAACCCTCAAACAGCCAAAAACAGGCAAGGCAGGGCAGCAATACAAAATACACAGTATGAGCCCGAAAACAAAGTAGGGGCGCAGCCCAAAACGCATCAGCCTTACACATACACAGGCAGAGGAAAAACACCGAACCCCAGCCTAACCAACCTGACGAAAACAATCACGCACAAAAAACAAACCTAAACAGAAAGCCTAAATAACCCCCCCACTAATGAACTAATACAACACGGGTGCAAACCTAAACTAGACCTAACAAAAGGAAAAAGAACAGAGGATTGGGGGCAGCTAGTAGGCCGGCGACGACGACCGCCGAGCGCCGCCCGAACGGGGAAAGGCGCCACCTTCAGTCGACGTTGTGACACCGACACTACACATCCAAGTATAACTGACCAAATTATGAAAGACTAGCATTGTCATTTGAATTCCTTAAAATGAGTGTGGAAGAGGTAAAAATAATGTTGTCTATCAACAATAACAAGCCACAGGGGTCTGACAATTTGGATGGAATATTACTGAGGATAATAGCGGACGATATTGCCACTCCTATTTGTCGTATCTTCAATCTCAGCCTACTGGAAAGTGTGTGCCCTCAGGCCTGGAGGGAAACAAAAGTAATTCCCAAGAATAGTAAAGCCCCCTTTATTGGCTCAAATAGCCAACCAATCAGCCTGTTACCAACCCTTAGTAAACTTTGGGAATAAATGGTGTTTGACCAGATAGAATGTTATTTTACAGTAAACAAATTGACAATAGACTTTCAGCACGCTTATAGGGAAGGACATTCAACAAGCACAGCACTTACACAAATGACTGATGATTGGCTGAGAGAAATTAATGATACAAATATTGTGGGAGCTGTTTTGTTAGACTTCAGTGCTGCTTTTGACATTATCGAACATAGTCTGCTGCTGGAAAAATGTATGTATTATAGCTTTACACCCCCTGCTACATTGTGGATAAAGAGTTACCTGTCTAACAGAACAGAGGGTGTTCTTTAATGGAAGGTTCTCCAGCATAATCCAGATAGAATCAGGAATTCCCCAGGGCAGCTGTCTAGGCCCATTACTTTTTTCAACATTTATTAATGACATGCCACTGGCTCTGAGTAAAGCCAGTGTGTATGTATGCAGATGACTCAACACTATACACGTCAGCTACTACAGCGACTGAAATGACTGCAACACTTTGCTCAGAGAGCTGCAGTTAGTTTCAGAATGGGTGGCAAGGAATAGTCCTAAATATTTCAAAAACTAAAACCATTGTATTTGGCACAAATCAGTCACCTAACCTTAAACCTCAACAAAGTCTTGTAATGAATAATGTGTAAATTGAGCAACTTGAGGTGACTAAACTGCTTGGAGTAACTCTGGATTGTGAACTGTCATGGTCAAAACATGTTGATACAACAGTAGCTAAGATGGAGAGAAGTCTGTCCATAATAAAGCTCTGTCTTCTTAACAACACTATCAACATGGCAGGACCTACAGGCCCTGGTTTAGTCGCACCTGGACTACTGTTCAGTCATGTGGTCAGGTGCCACAAAGAGGGACTTTGGAAAATTGCAATTGGTTCAGAACAGGGCAGCACGGCTGGCTCTTAAATGTACACGGAGAGCTAACATTAATAATATGCATGTCAATCTCTCATGGCTCAAAGTGGAGGAGAGATTGACTTCATCACTAATCGTTTTTGTAAGAAGTGTTGACAAGCTGTATGCACTGAGGTGTCTGTTTAAACTACTGGCACACAGCTCTGACACCCATGTATACCCCACAAGACATGCCACCAAAGGTCTCTTCACAATCCCCAAGTCCAGAACAAACTATGGTAGGCGCACAGTACTACATAGAGCCATGACTACATGTAACTCTATTCCACATCAGGTACTGTAACTGATGCAAGCAGTAGAATCAGATTTTTAAAAACAGATAAAAATCCACCTTGTGGAACAGCGGGGACTGTGAAGAGACACACACAGGTAGACACATGCATACGCACACATACGCTAGCACACGCACTCTACACACACGTACATTGTTGTATGGTGGTATTATACATTTTGTGTTGTAGATATGTAGTGGTCTAATAAGGTTATATGATGTACTGTTTTTATCTTTTGTTTTATGTAAGTGCCTTAATGTGCTTGGACCCCAGGAAGAGTAGTTGCTGCCTTGGCAACAGTTAACGGGGATCCCTAATAAATACAAATACGATCTAATCTGTGTCTTTATCCAAAAGGGTACCAGAACCTAATGCATCCCAATCTGCACCCTTTGCCTTATATAGCGCACTACATTTGTTTATCAGGGCCTGTATAGGTAGTAAGCTATGGGTGCAATTTGGGATGCAGACCGAGACTCTCTGTTGGCCAGCCCACTCTCATTCACAACACAGTTCACTAATTATCCAACATGAATTAATTCACATTTTATTATAATCAGAGAGAACACAGCAGCCTCGGTGTTTGCGTCCCAAATGGCACCCTATTCCCTTTTATAGTGCACTACTTTTCATCGGGCTGCGGTCAAAAGAAGTGCACTAGATAGGGAATAGGGTGCCATTTAAGATACATCCAGTGTTGCCAGCTCTGCCCCAGAGAATGGCGTGTTACTGCTGATGTAATAGTCGAGAAGACTCCTAGAGGCCTGGATCTCACCCTCCAATCTATTTGCATCACACAATAAATGATTGCCTGACTGTCATTTAACCGGTGGCAAATTCTTTGTCAAGTTTCTCAAGTTTTCTCTCGCACATCATTAGAGGAATTTGAGGTGTGTATGTGTGTGAATCCTGAATGATGAGTAGATCATTAGATCATACAGAAACAGATGCTTGCGGAGGAAGTATAAGATCTAGTTTCTAGAGGAGGCAGAATAAGGTCTAGTTTCTAGAGGAGGCAGAATAAGGTCTAGTTTCTAGTGGAGGCAGAATAAGGTCTAGTTTCTAGAGGAGGCAGAATAAGGTCTAGTTTCTAGAGGAGGCAGAATAAGGTCTAGTTTCTAGAGGAGGCAGAATAAGGTGTAGTTTCTAGAGGAGGCAGAATAAGGTCTAGTTTCTAGAGGAGGCAGAATAAGGTCTAGTTTCTAGAGGAGGCAGAATAAGGTCTAGTTTCTAGAGGAGGCAGAATAAGGTCTAGTTTCTAGAGGAGGCAGAATAAGGTCTAGTTTCTAGTGGAGGCAGAATAAGGTCTAGTTTCTAGAGGAGGCAGAATAAGGTCTAGTTTCTAGTGGAGGCAGAATAAGGTCTAGTTTCTAGAGGAGGCAGAATAAGGTCTAGTTTCTAGAGGAGGCAGAATAAGGTCTAGTTTCTAGAGGAGGCAGAATAAGGTCTAGTTTCTAGAGGAGGCAGAATAAGGTCTAGTTTCTAGAGGAGGCAGAATAAGGTCTAGGTTCTAGAGGAGGCAGAATAAGGTCTAGTTTCTAGAGGAGGCAGAATAAGGTCTAGTTTCTAGAGGAGGCAGAATAAGGTCTAGTTTCTAGTGGAGGCAGAATAAGGTCTAGTTTCTAGTGGAGGCAGAATAAGGTCTAGTTTCTAGAGGAGGCAGAATAAGGTCTAGTTTCTAGTGGAGGCAGAATAAGGTCTAGTTTCTAGAGGAGGCAGAATAAGGTCTAGTTTCTAGAGGAGGCAGAATAAGGTCTAGTTTCTAGAGGAGGCAGAATAAGGTCTAGTTTCTAGTGGAGGCAGAATAAGGTCTAGTTTCTAGTGGAGGCAGAATAAGGTCTAGTTTCTAGAGGAGGCAGAATAAGGTCTAGTTTCTAGTGGAGGCAGAATAAGGTCTAGTTTCTAGAGGAGGCAGAATAAGGTCTAGTTTCTAGTGTGAGCAGATTTTTTGAATGTTTTTCATTTGTCTTTCATGTTGTATTGTTTATCAGCCAAAGATAATGTTGCTATACTGTATTGTTTATCAGCCAAAGATAATGTTGCTATACTGTATTGGTTATCAGCCAGTGATAATGTTGCTATACTGTATTGGTTATCAGCCAAAGGTAATATTGCTATACAAGAGCTTTTCACAATAGCAACTCTTCCCTATTCATCACAATCAAACAGGACTGCTTGTCCTTCAATTAATCAAACTGCATCCCAAATGGCACCCTATTCCCTATATAGTTCACATCTTTTAATCAGGACCCATGGGCACTATACTGTACATATAGGGAATAGGGTGCCATGTTGGACTCAGTCCTACATGAGGAAAAATCACCTGAAGCAGAGGGGGAGGAGTCTAGTCTATTTTGGGACTTTCACACTCCCCTAGCCTCTTACACAGCCTTCGTCCCAAATGGCACCCTATTCCTTACATAGTGCACTCCTTTTGACAGTAGCCTTATGGGCCCTGCTCAAAAGTAGTGCACTATATTGGGAATAGGGTGCCATTTGGAACACAGTCTATTCTTTAGTGTCCAGGCCCACAGAGAGCTGAGTCACAGATGAAGGGAGGGGGGTGAGAAACCCCTCCGGGCAGGCAGCGCTGTCCAGAGAACAATTAAAAGGAACATCGAAAGCTATACACACACACACACACCACACACACACACACACTGAGGGCAAGTACAGTAGATGATTCAAAACGTATTAGAGTGGGTTATGCTTTCATTGTCATCTGTAAAATGAGGAAATATTACATCTGGGGACTAGAAGAGCAGAGAGGGGACGTAGATATTCTAGTGCTCTGTTTCTATATGGAGTAGTGTAGGCCTTGTCTGACACACACACACACACTATAGCTCTTTCTATTGTAGGCCTAGCGTATCTGTCATTCAGACCAACAGATAACAGTTGAAGTGCCCCTTCATAGTGTAAACATATTGCCCCAGTGTTCCTTCATAGTGTAAACATATTGCCCCAGTGTTCCTTCATAGTGTAAATATATCCCCCAGTGTTCCTTCGTAGTGTAAACATATCCCCCAGTGTTCCTTCGTAGTGTAAATATATCCCCCCAGTGTTCCTTCATAGTGTAAACATATCCCCCCAGTGTTCCTTCATAGTGTAAACATATCCCCCAGTGTTCCTTTATAGTGTAAACATATCCCCCCCAGTGTTCCTTCATAGTGTAAACATATCCCCCCAGTGTTCCTTCATAGTGTAAACATATCCCCCCAGTGTTCCTTCATAGTGTAAACATATCCCCCCAGTGTTCCTTCATAGTGTAAACATATTGCCCCAGTGTTCCTTCATAGTGTAAACATATCCCCCTCAGTGTTCCTTCATAGTGTAAACATATTGCCCCAGTGTTCCTTCATAGTGTAAACATATCCCCCCCAGTGTTCCTTCATAGTGTAAACATATCCCCCCCAGTGTTCCTTCATAGTGTAAACATATTGCCCCAGTGTTCCTTCATAGTGTAAACATATTGCCCCAGTGTTCCTTCATAGTGTAAACATATCCCCCCAGTGTTCCTTCATAGTGTAAACATATCCCCCCAGTGTTCCTTCATAGTGTAAACATATCCCCCCCAGTGTTCCTTCATAGTGTAAACATATTGCCCCAGTGTTCCTTCATAGTGTAAACATATCCCCCCCAGTGTTCCTTCATAGTGTAAACATATCCCCCCCATTGTTCCTTCATAGTGTAAACATATCCCCCCAGTGTTCCTTCATAGTGTAAACATATCCCCCCCATTGTTCCTTCATAGTGTAAACATATCCCCAAGTGTTCCTTCATAGTGTAAACATATTTCCCCAGTGTTCCTTCATAGTGTAAACATATTTCCCCAGTGTTCCTTCATAGTGTAAACATATCGCCCCAGTGTGTCACGTCCTGACCAGTATAGGGGTTATTTGTTATTGTAGTTTGGTCAGGACGTGGCAGAGGGTATTTGTTTTATGTGGTTCGGGGTGGTGGTTTGTTTAGAAGGGTGTTTGATTTATTATTTCCGGGTTTTGGGTTGTGTTCTATGTTTTTGTATTTCTATGTTCTTTCTAGTTTAGTAATTTCTATGTTAGGTAATTGGGTGTTGGACTCTCAATTGAAGGCAGGTGTTTGTAGTTGCCTTTGATTGAGAGTCCTATATATAGGGATGTGTTTTGTTTGTTAATTGTGGGTATTTGTTTTTGCATTGCGTTGGTGTAGCCTGCCAAACTGTTTCCTGTCGTCATTTCTTTGTTTTCTGGTGTTCACATTTAATAAATTATAATGTTGAGCACGCAACCCGCTGCGCCTTGGTCCTCTCTTCAAGAAGAAAGCTGTTACACAGTGTTCCTTCATAATGTAAACATATCCCCCCAGTGTTCCTTCATAGTGTAAATATATTGCCCCAGTGTTCCTTCATAATGTAAACATATCCCCCCAGTGTTCCTTCATAGTGTAAATATATTGCCCCAGTGTTCCTTCATAGTGTAAATATATTGCCCCAGTGTTCCTTCATAGTGTAAACATATTGCCCCAGTGTTCCTTTATAGTGTAAACATATTGCCCCAGTGTTCCTTCATAGTGTAAACATATCCCCCCACTGTTCCTTCATAGTGTAAACATATCCCCCCCAGTGTTCCTTCATAGTGTAAACATATCCCCCCAGTGTTCCTTCATAGTGTAAACATATTGCCCCAGTGTTCCTTCATAGTGTAAACATATCCCCCCTATTGTTCCTTCATAGTGTAAACATATCCCCCAGTGTTCCTTCATAGTGTAAACATATCCCCCCAGTGTTCCTTCATAGTGTAAACATATCCCCCCCAGTGTTCCTTCATAGTGTAAACATATTGCCCCAGTGTTCCTTCATAGTGTAAACATATCCGCCCAGTGTTCCTTCATAGTGTAAACATATCCCCCCAGTGTTCCTTCATAGTGTAAACATATCCCCCCAGTGTTCCTTCATAGTGTAAACATATCCCCCCAGTGTTCCTTCATAGTGTAAACATATCCGCCCGGCCCAGTGTCTCCCCCTTGCCCATAGTGTAAACATATCCCCCCAGTGTTCCTTCATAGTGTAAACATATCCGCCCGTGCCCGGCAGCCCCGTGTTCCTTCATAGGTCCCGCCCGTGCCCAGGAACATATGCCCCGGCCCAGGCCCGCCCAGGCCGCTTCTTGATGTTCCATCCCAAACACACAACCATCCATCCATCCCAAAATGACATCTCACATTGTTTGAATTCTTCACCTGGTTTTCCCCCTCCTCCTCCTCTTTCTCCTCTTCCTCTTCCCCCCTCTTCCTCCCTCTGCCCTCCTCCCCCCTCCTCATCCTCCTCTCCCCCCTCCCCCTCCTCCTCCCATGTCTTAGTGCCTCTTGCTGCTGATTTGTGTTAGAAAGTGATATTCTGAACAACACAGAGTTTCATAGTGATCTCCACATGATCTTTCTTTCTCTGACAAAGACATGTGCTTTTCACTTTCACAAGTTGTTACAGTTCCTGAGTGTACAACTCGGGTTATACAATGTGCCTGGAAGTATAATCAATGTAATTGTTACTTCTCAATCTCAGTTCAATTGTGGTAACAACCAGGTAATTGTACCTTCTTCTTAGCCAACAATGAAGCATGTGGCAACAAAGCCTTAGGATGCATCCCGAACAGCAACATATTCCACTTAGTGTCCCTATGCCCAGGTCTAAAGTACTGCACTATATAGGGAACAGGTTGCCATTTGGGAGGTATCCTTACTGAGTGGCAGTGATTGTTTCAAACAAAGGCACTCCAATTCAGAGCCTCCTCCAGCTAGCTCAGGAGCGGTGTGTGTGTGTGTGTGTGTGTGTGTGTGTGTGTGTGTGTGTGTGTGTGTGTGTGTGTGTGTGTGTGTGTGTGTGTGTGTTACTCTACGTGGGATGCTGTGAGGTTTATTGCTCCCTTAACAAGAGGTCTTTCCACTGACACAAAGGGCCTTTATACTGCGACCATTATCAAGGTACATCCCAAACGGCACCCTATTCCCTGTGTAGTGCACTACTTTAGATCAGGGCCCATAGGTGTAGTGCCCTACTTTAGACTAGGGCCCATAGTCCTCTTGTCAAAAGTAGTGCACTATGTAGGTAATATTATGCCATTTTGGACTTAGAATGCAATATGTGATGCCACACTGAATAGCTACTGGAGCAGAAATACATCACTTTTATGTCCACACTGATTTGAGGTGATTTGACTTTATTCAAGGTGCTTTTAAGAGATTTAAAAGTAAATCCTTCTGTGAAGTAAATCAGGTGTTAAATGAGATGAAAATGAGACTGGAGTGACAGTTTAAAGCTTTACTGTCGAGGTTTTAAAGTTCAAACATCAAACAATCCAAATCAAACATTAATGTTGAGAGGAGGTAGACAAGAGGTGTATCTTAGAGGCTAGAGGTGTATAGAATAGACTAGAGGTGTATATTAGAGACTAGAGGTGTATATTAGAGACTAGAGATGTATATTAGAGACTAGAGGTGTATATTAGAGACTAGAGATGTATATTAGAGACTAGAGGTGTATATTAGAGACTAGAGGTGTATAGAAGAGACTAGAGGTGTATATTAGAGCCTAGAGGTGTATATTAGAGCCTAGAGGTGTATATTAGAGCCTAGAGGTGTATATTAGAGACTAGAGGTGTATATTAGAGACTAGAGGTGTATATTAGAGACTATAGGTGTATATTAGAGTGTATATTAGAGACTAGAGGTGTATAGAAGAGACTAGAGGTGTATAGAAGAGACTAGAGGTGTATATTAGAGACTAGAGGTGTATATTAGAAACTAGAGCTGTATAGAAGAGACTAGAGGTGTATATTAGAGACTAGAGGTGTATAGAAGAGACTAGAGGTGTATATTAGAGCCTAGAGGTGTATATTAGAGGCTAGAGGTGTATATTAGAGGCTAGAGGTGTATCTTAGAGGCTAGAGGTGTATAGAAGAGACTAGAGGTGTATATTAGAGCCTAGAGGTGTATATTAGAGACTAGAGGTGTATAGAAGAGACTAGAGGTGTATATTAGAGCCTAGAGGTGTATATTAGAGCCTAGAGGTGTATATTAGAGCCTAGAGGTGTATAGTAGAGACTAGAGGTGTATATTAGAGACTAGAGGTGTATATTAGAGACTAGAGGTGTATATTAGACCTAGAGGTGTATATTAGAGACTAGAGGTGTATATTAGAGCCTAGAGGTGTATATTAGAGACTAGAGGTGTATATTAGAGTCTAGAGGTGTATATTAGGCGAGGTGTATATTAGAGACTAGAGGTGTATAGAAGAGACTAGAGGTGTATAGTAGAGACTAGAGGTGTATATTAGAGACTAGAGGTGTATATTAGAGACTAGAGGTGTATAGAAGAGACTAGAGGTGTATATTAGAGACTAGAGGTGTATAGAAGAGACTAGAGGTGTATATTAGAGCTAGAGGTGTATATTAGAGGCTAGAGGTGTATATTAGAGGCTAGAGGTGTATCTTAGAGGCTAGAGGTGTATAGAAGAGACTAGAGGTGTATATTAGAGCCTAGAGGTGCTAGAGGTGTATATTAGAGACTAGAGGTGTATATTAGAGACTAGAGGTGTATATTAGAGACTAGAGGTGTATAGAAGAGACTAGAGGTGTATATTAGAAACTAGAGGTGTATAGAAGAGACTAGAGGTGTATAGAAGAGACTATAGGTGTATATTAGAGTCTAGAGGTGTATATTAGAGGCTAGAGGTGTATATTAGAGACTAGAGGTGTATAGAAGAGACTAGAGGTGTATAGAAGAGACTAGAGGTGTATATTAGAAACTAGAGGTGTATAGAAGAGACTAGAGGTGTATATTAGAGGACTAGAGAGTGTATATTAGAGGCTAGAGGTTGATATTAGAGACTAGAGGTGTATAGAAGAGACTAGAGGTGTATATTAGAGACTAGAGGTGTATATTAGAGACTAGAGGTTGATATTAGAGACTAGAGGTGTATAGAAGAGACTAGAGGTGTATATTAGAGACTGAGGTGTATAGAAGAGACTAGAGGTGTATAGAAGAGACTAGAGGTGTATATTAGAGACTAGAGGTGTATATTAGAGACTAGAGGTTGATATTAGAGTCTAGAGGTGTATAGAAGAGACTAGAGGTGAATATTAGACCTAGAGGTGTATATTAGAGACTAGAGGTGTATAGAAGAGACTAGAGGTGAATATTAGACCTAGAGGTGTATATTAGAGACTAGAGGTGTATATTAGAGACTAGAGGTGTATAGAAGAGACTAGAGGTGTATATTAGAAACTAGAGGTGTATAGAAGAGACTAGAGGTGTATAGAAGAGACTATAGGTGTATATTAGAGGCTAGAGGTGTATATTAGAGACTAGAGGTGTATATTAGAGACTAGAGGTGTATAGAAGAGACTAGAGGTGTATATTAGAGACTAGAGGTGTATATTAGAAACTAGAGCTGTATAGAAGAGACTAGAGGTGTATATTAGAGACTAGAGGTGTATAGAAGAGACTAGAGGTGTATATTAGACCTAGAGGTGTATATTAGAGACTAGAGGTGTATATTAGAGGCTAGAGGTGTATCTTAGAGGCTAGAGGTGTATAGAAGAGACTAGAGGTGTATATTAGAGCCTAGAGGTGTATATTAGAGACTAGAGGTGTATAGAAGAGACTAGAGGTGTATATTAGACCTAGAGGTGTATATTAGAGGCTAGAGGTGTATATTAGAGACTAGAGGTGTATCTTAGAGGCTAGAGGTGTATAGAAGAGACTAGAGGTGTATATTAGAGCCTAGAGGTGTATATTAGAGACTAGAGGTGTATATTAGAGACTAGAGGTGTATAGAAGAGACTAGAGGTGTATATTAGAGGCTAGAGGTGTATATTAGAGACTAGAGGTGTATATTAGAGGCTAGAGGTGTATATTAGAGACTAGAGGTGTATAGAAGAGACTAGAGGTGAATATTAGACCTAGAGGTGTATATTAGAGACTAGAGGTGTATATTAGAGACTAGAGGTGTATAGAAGAGACTAGAGGTGTATATTAGAAACTAGAGGTGTATAGAAGAGACTAGAGGTGTATAGAAGAGACTATAGGTGTATATTAGAGGCTAGAGGTGTATATTAGAGCCTAGAGGTGTATAGAAGAGACTATAGGTGTATATTAGAGGCTAGAGGTGTATATTAGAGACTAGAGGTGTATATTAGAGCCTAGAGGTGTATAGAAGAGACTATAGGTGTATATTAGAGGCTAGAGGTGTATATTAGAGACTAGAGGTGTATATTAGAGCCTAGAGGTGTATAGAAGAGACTAGAGGTGTATATTAGAAACTAGAGCTGTATAGAAGAGACTAGAGGTGTATATTAGAGACTAGAGGTGTATATTAGAGACTAGAGGTTTATATTAGAGACTAGAGGTGTATATTAGAGGCTAGAGGTGTATATTAGAAACTAGAGGTGTATATTAGAAACTAGAGGTGTATAGAAGAGACTAGAGGTGTATATTAGAGACTAGAGGTGTATAGAAGAGACTAGAGGTGTATATTAGAGACTAGAGGTGTATAGAAGAGACTAGAGGTGTATATTAGAGACTAGAGATTGATATTAGAGACTGAGGTGTATAGACGTTGCTATTAGACCCCAATTAAGCTGCCATCCCGTCAAACAACTAGAATAAAAAAAGTTGCTCTCTGTCCCATGCGTTTCGGTAGACATATTATGCATGCCTTCCACCAGTCGATGACACTTCAGAGTTTCTAGCACGTCCATCAGGCTGACAAACACACACACACACACACACACACACACACACACACACACACACACAACCAAAGCACAACACTTGTCACGGGTCCTCAGCCGACACCGGCAGCCATTTTGATTCATGGTGCATCAGACCATGTAGAAGAGAGACCAATAAAAACAACGTGTAAGTCTGGCAGACATAGCTGACACGCTAGAGGACAAGTGTGTGTGTGTGTGTGTGTGTGTGTGTGTGTGTGTGTGTGTGTGTGTGTGGGCCTGTCTCCTATAGGGACAGCTGTCTAGGTGCTAGCCATGCCAGGCTGATGAAATAAAAGGCCTGTCTGAGGATCTCCTGTGTAGTTTAAAATATACACAGATGGACTCCAATCAAGTCGCAGTGACGTCTCAAACATGATCAAAGGAAATTGGATGACCCTGTTTGGAGTGTCATAGCAAAGGGGTGTGAATAATAATTAGCAACTTTTCAACTACTTTACTTTTTTAGTGACTTTACAACTACTTAGCATGTTAGCTAACCCTAACCCTAACCATTTAACCTAACTCCTAACCCTAACCATTTAGCCTAACTCCTAAACCTAACCATTTAACCTAACTCCTAACCCTAACCATTTAACCTAACCTTAACCCTAACTTGAACCCCTAACCCCGAGCCTAGCTAGACACCTATTTAACATTTGCCACAACAAATTGGAATTTGTAACATATCATAAATTTAGCAAATTTGTAACATATTATACAAATGGTAATTTGTAACATATCATATGAAATCAATGATGGACATCCACAAATGAATACATAGTATGTTACATCTCTCCCTGCATTTTTATGTGGAATGTTTTTCTAAATCATGTTGACCACAGGTGGACTCCAATCAAGTTGTAACAACGTCTCAAGGATGATCAGAGGAAATCAGATGTACCTGAGATCAATTTGGTGAGTCATAGCAAAGGGGAGTGTCATAGCAAAGGGGTGTGTCATAGCAAAGGGGAGTGTCATAGCAAAGGGGTGTATCATAGCAAAGGGGTGTGTCATAGCAAAGGGGAGTGTCATAGCAAAGGGGAGTGTCATAACAAAGGGGAGTGTCATAGCAAAGGGGAGTGTCATAGCAAAGGGGAGTGTCATAACAAAGGGTTGTGTCATAACAAAGGGGTGTGTCATAGCAAAGGAGAGTGTCATAGCAAAGGGGAGTGTCATAACAAAGGGGAGTGTCATAACAAAGGGGAGTGTCATAGCAAAGGGGAGTGTCATAGCAAAGGGGAGTGTCATAGCAAAGGGGAGTGTCATAGCAAAGGGGTGTATCATAGCAAAGGGGAGTGTCATAGCAAAGGGGAGTGTCATAGCAAAGGGGAGTGTCATAGCAAAGGGGAGTGTCATAGCAAAGGGGTGTGTCATAACAAAGGGTTGTGTCATAGCAAAGGGGTGTGTCATAGCAAAGGGGTGTGTCATAGCAAAGGGGAGTGTCATAGCAAAGGGGTGTGTCATAGCAAAGGGTAGTGATGCCTCTAGCACTGCGATGCAGTGTCTTAGACCACTTTGTCACTCAGGAGGCCCCCGGAAATGAGATATTTCTGTATTTCATTTTCAATAAATTTGCAAACGTGTTTTCACTTTGTCATTATGGGGTGTTGTGTGTAGATGGGGGAATCGAATTCAGGCTGTAACGTAACAAAATGTCTAGGGATATGAATATTTTCTGAAGGCACTGTAATAAATATAGAAAAACAGTTTGATTTCTGACCAACAACCGCTTGAGAATACCCAGCAAACTGAAAACATTCCCAGAACGTTACAGGCAGGCTCCACTTTACAACAAAGAGAAAACAGCTCACTCAATGCAGCCTGATGGGGTTGTAAAGTAGAAAAGCAAAGCTTTAAAGAAATGATTAGTGTGGGGAGAGAAGAATGCAGTACATGACCTTATATCCAGTACAAATCACATTATTGTGGGAGCACATCCTGGAAGAGTATACAACAGGCTGTTTGGGTAAAGCTCTCATGTGTGCTTTAGTTGAAATGCATTATATTGGTAGATATCCTGTCTGTATAGGAAATCCCTGTCATTCTATGTAACAACCTCCACTGAGAATAGACGTTTCTGTTATTACGTTTCTATTATATTAAGCTCAGTGGTGAAATACATGTGCAACATCTTCTGTGATGTTTTGAATAGAATATTTTATATTCTACACAATCGTGTCCAATGCTCTCCAGTGAATGTGCCTCTCTCAGTGGTAATGAATAGGATTTAAAGTAAACCTGTGAAAAATTATAATATTATGCACCATCATTTGCATAAGGCTGATGCAAGGTTTGGAGAATGTTCTCCAGACTTCCTGTGTCTCAAATGGCAACTGTCAGGCCCCATAGGGCTCTGGTCTAAAGTAGTGCACTACCCCATAGGGCTCTGGTCTAAAGTAGTGCACTACCCCATAGGGCTCTGGTCTAAAGTAGTGCACTACCCCATAGGGCTCTGGTCTAAAGTAGTGCACTACCCCATAGGGCTCTATTCTAAAGTAGTGCACTACCCCATAGGGCCCTGGTCTAAAGTAGTGCACTACCCCATAGGGCTCTGGTCTAAAGTAGTGCACTACCCCATAGGGCCCTGGTCTAAAGTAGTGCACTACCCCATAGGGCTCTGGTCTAAAGTAGTGCACTACCCCATAGGGCTCTGGTCTAAAGTAGTGCACTACCCCATAGGGCCCTGGTCTAAAGTAGTGCACTACCCCATAGGGCTCTGGTCTAAAGTAGTGCACTACCCCATAGGGCCCTGGTCTAAAGTAGTGCACTACCCCATAGGGCTCTGGTCTAAAGTAGTGCACTACCCCATAGGGCTCTGGTCTAAAGTAGTGCACTACCCCATAGGGCTCTGGTCTAAAGTAGTGCACTACCCCATAGGGCTCTGGTCTAAAGTAGTGCACTACCCCATAGGGCTCTGGTCTAAAGTAGTGCACTACCCCATAGGGCTCTGGTCTAAAGTAGTGCACTACCCCATAGGGCTCTGGTCTAAAGTAGTGCACTACCCCATAGGGCTCTGGTCTAAAGTAGTGCACTACCCCATAGGGCTCTGGTCTAAAGTAGTGCACTACCCCATAGGGCTCTGGTCTAAAGAGGTGCACTACATATGCAATAGGGTACCATTTAGGAGGCATCCTGGGTCTTTGTTCCGTCGTAGTCAGACATTGCCAGTCCCCAGCGCAGAGCCAAGTGACTACTACCAGAAACCCTTTGGGGAATAAACGACACCACGTCAACCAATCCAATAACTTCCTCTGTCTTGCTTTCAGTCTCCTGATAAGCGTCAGAGTTGTTGCCAAGACACTCGTCCCTTGTCATGTTTTCCCTCCTCCGTTCCTCTTCCTTTTCTTTCCCTGGACACCTCTGCCTTTTCCTCATGGTGTTCGCTGGCTGCTGGCTGGCTGGCTGGCTGGCTGGCTGGCTGGCTGGCTGGCTGGCTGGCTGGCTGGCTGGCTGGCTGGCTGGCTGGCTGGCTGGCTGCTGGCTGGCTGGCTGGCTGGCTGGCTGGCTGCTGGCTGGCTGGCTGGCTGGCTGGCTGGCTGCTGGCTGGCTGCTGGCTGGCTGGCTGCTGGCTGGCTGGCTGGCTGGCTGGCTGCTGGCTGGCTGGCTGGCTGCTGGCTGGCTGGCTGCTGGCTGGCTGCTGGCTGGCTGGCTGCTGGCTGGCTGGCTGGCTGGCTGGCTGCTGGCTGGCTGGCTGCTGGCTGGCTGGCTGCTGGCTGGCTGCTGGCTGGCTGGCTGGCTGGCTGGCTGGCTGCTGGCTGGCTGGCTGCTGGCTGGCTGGCTGCTGGCTGGCTGCTGGCTGGCTGGCTGCTGGCTGGCTGGCTGGCTGCTGGCTGGCTGGCTGGCTGCTGGCTGGCTGCTGGCTGGCTGGCTGGCTGGCTGGCTGCTGGCTGGCTGGCTGCTGGCTGGCTGGCTGGCTGGCTGGCTGGCTGGCTGGCTGGCTGCTGGCTGGCTGGCTGGCTGGCTGGCTGGCTGGCTGGCTGCTGGCTGCTGGCTGGCTGCTGGCTGGCTGGCTGGCTGGCTGGCTGGCTGGCTGGCTGGCTGGCTGGCTGCTGGCTGGCTGGCTGGCTGGCTGGCTGGCTGGCTGGCTGGCTGGCTGGCTGCTGGCTGGCTGGCTGGCTGGCTGGCTGGCTGGCTGGCTGGCTGGCTGGCTGGCTGGCTGGCTGGCTGGCTGGCTGGCTGGCTGCTGGCTGGCTGGCTGGCTGCTGGCTGGCTGCTGGCTGGCTGGCTGGCTGCTGGCTGGCTGCTGGCTGGCTGCTGGCTGGCTGGCTGGCTGGCTGGCTGGCTGCTGGCTGGCTGGCTGCTGGCTGGCTGGCTGGCTGGCTGCTGGCTGGCTGGCTGGCTGCTGGCTGGCTGGCTGGCTGGCTGGCTGCTGGCTGGCTGGCTGGCTGCTGGCTGAGAAGGGAAGAGAAGCCGATTGACTCAGTGTGAGTCCCACACGGAACCCTATTCCCTATGTAGTGCACTACTCCAAAGCCCCTGGTCAAAAGTAGTGCACTATTAAGGGAATAGGGTGCCATTTGGGACACACAGGGTTGTTTTTCTTATATTCGGGCCTGCTGAACAACAAGTGTGTCTGCAGTATGATGGGCACTAAAGTGTTCGGATTGAAGCAGAAATCATATTGCTGTGATTACCTCAGGAGAGCAGTGCCACTGGCCCATGAATCAAATGGAGACAGGAATGGGGAACTGGCACAGTTCAGACAGCTCTCGCTCGCTGCTCCTGCAGCTCCTGCTGTTCCTGCTCCTGCTGATGCTGTGCTGGGATCCAGGGCCTCCGTGCAGTCAGTCTCAATTTAACTGTGAAATGATATCTGCTCAGACCTGCTCAGTAGGACCTGGCAAACAAGCATTTAACTACACCCGCAATAACATCTGCTAAATATGTTCAAATAAAATGTATTTTGAAATGATGATTCTCTCGCTCTCTTTTCATTGTGATTCTGTCTCTCTCTCTCTCTTTTCATTGTGATTCTGTCTCTTTCCTCTCTCTCTCTCTCTCTGCTCCCTCAACCCCCTCTCTCTCTCCTCTCCTGGGAGACCTTGTGGGAAACCCTGTACCCTCGCCGGCTGTCTGTCTCTGTCCCCTGACCTGAGGTATCTCTACAGCAGAACCCTGTACCCTCGCCGGCTGTCTGTCTCTGTCCCCTGACCTGAGGTATCTCTACAGCAGAACCCTGTACCCTCGCCGGCTGTCTGTCTCTGTGTCCTGACCTGAGGTATCTCTACAGCGGAACCCTGTACCCTCGCCGACTGTCTGTCTCTGTCCCCTGACCTGAGGTATCTCTACAGCAGAACCCTGTACCCTCGCCGGCTGTCTGTCTCTGTCCCCTGACCTGAGGTATCTCTACAGCAGAACAGAACAATGTGGGATGCATATCAGTGGAGGCTGCTGAGGGGAGACTGGCTCATAATAATGTCTGGAACGGAGCCAATGGAATGGCATCAAACATCTGGAAACCATGTGTTTGATGTATTTGATACCGTTCCACTGATTCCGCTCCAGTCATTACCCTGAGCCCGTCCTCCCCAATTATTGTGCCACCAGCCTCCTGTGAGGCATATACAGTACACCGGTGACAGGAACCCATAGCCTAGCGGGTGGGTCGTTTATGGGCCCTAGGGCCTGTCATCATAGATGTGTAGGTTTAAAAAGACGTGATCACAGTGTAGGATTTCTGTGCATAATAATGCATTTTCAGACCAAAGAGGAATACCTTGTGCTAGACAATGTAACAGAGAAACCGAAGAAGCTGTGCTCTTTAGTTTGAGTAAATCTGGTGCTAAGTTGGAAGAGGACTGATGTAGTTGTAGAGTAAAGGGTCACGTCACCAATGAATACTGTCCACATGTCACGTACTGGCCAGTATAAGGTTAATTGTTTTTGTAGTTTGGTCAGGACGTGGCAGAGGGTATTTGTTTTATGTGGTTCAGGGTGGTGTGTTTGTGTAAAGGGGTGTTTGATTTAGTATTTCCGGGTTTTTGGTTGATGGTCTATGTGTTTGTAGTCTATGGTTAGTCTGGTGTGTGTGTTTCTATGTTTGGTTAATTGGGGTTGGGATTCTCAGTTGAAGGCAGGTGTTGTCTATCTGCCTTTGATTGAGAGTCCCATATATTAGGGTGTGTTTGTGTGTGTGATTGGTGGGTGATTGTTCTGTGCTTAGCCTATGCTTTGCCAGACTGTTTGTTGGTTGTTCGTTCATTCTCATGGTTTGTTATTTTGGCATTCATTTTGATAGTTAATAGAGTCAAGATGAGCCTGCACATACCTGCTGCGTTTTGGTCCTCTTCTCTCCAGTACGACATTTTTAAGGATGAGTACGACTTATTCTATGACAGAATCACCCACCACTCAAGGACCAAGCAGCAGAAGAAGGAGCAGAGGGACTTCGAGTTGGACTGGCGGGAGAAATGGACCTGGGAGGAAGTTCTGGACGGGGCCGGACCTTGGCACCAGGCTGGGGATTATCGACGCCCGCAGTGGGAAATTGAGGCAGCCAAGGCAGAGAGGCGGTGGTACGAGGCCATGGACGCGCTGAAGGAGAAGCACGAGAGGCACCCCCAAGAATTTTTTTTGGGGGGGGCACACGGGTAGTTTGGCTAGGCGTAAGAAGAGCCGGAAGCCAGCTACCCGTGGTTATATGGAGGAGCGTATGGGGTGGAGAGCGCTATGTTTCGCTGAGGAGCGCACTCTCTCACCCATACGCACGCACAGTCCGGTGCGCGTTATTCCAGCCCCTCGCAGGTGCCGTGCTAGAGCGGGCATCCAGCCTGGTAGGAGGATGCCTGCGCAGCGCATCTGGTCGCCGGTACGCCTCCGAGGACCAGGCTACCCAACTCCCGCTCTACGCACGGCTACCATCAGGCCCCTGCACAGCCCAGTCTGCCCTGTACGAGCACCCCGCTCGTACAGGGCTACTAGTTCCATCCAGCCAAGACGGGTTGTGCAGGAGGTAAGATCGAGACCGACTGTGCGCCTCCATAGCCCTGGGTTTCCAGCTCCTGTCTCTCGTGCGGACCCGGAAGTGCGTCAACCCAGTCCGACTCGTCCTGTTCCCGCTCCCCGCACTAGCCTGGAGGTGCGTGTACATAATCTGGTAAGCCCAGTACCAGCACCACGCACCAGGCTACAAGTGCGTCAACCCAGCCACGCCAGTCACCAGAGCTGCCCGCCAGTCAACAGTCGTCACCAGAGCTGCCCGCCAGTCAACAGTCGTCACCAGAGCTGCCCGCCAGTCAACAGTCGTCACCAGAGCTGCCCGCCAGTCAACAGTCGTCAACAGTCGTCACCAGAGCTGCCCGCCAGTCAACAGTCGTCACCAGAGCTGCCCGCCAGTCAACAGTCGTCACCAGAGCTGCCCGCCAGTCAACAGTCGTCACCAGAGCTGCCCGCCAGTCAACAGTCGTCACCAGAGCTGCCCGCCAGTCAACAGTCGTCACCAGAGCTGCCCGCCAGTCAACAGTCGTCACCAGAGCTGCCCGCCAGTCAACAGTCGTCAGAGCTGCCCGCCAGTCAACAGTCGTCAGAGCTGCCCGCCAGTCAACAGTCGTCAGAGCTGCCCGCCAGTCAACAGTCGCCAGAGAGGTCAGACTGCGCTGAACTGCCGGAGTGGCCAGACTGCGCTGAACTGCCGGAGTGGCCAGACTGCGCTGAACTGCCGGAGTGGCCAGACTGCGCTGAACTGCCGGAGTGGCCAGACTGCGCTGAACTGCCGGAGTGGCCAGACTGCCCTGAACTGCCGGAGTGGCCAGACTGCCCTGAACTGCCGGAGTGGCCAGACTGCCCTGAACTGCCGGAGTGGCCAGACTGCCCTGAACTGCCGGAGTGGCCAGACTGCCCTGAACTGCCGGAGTGGCCAGACTGCCCTGAACTGCCCAGACTGTCCCGAGTTGCCAGACTGCCCAGACTGTCCCGAGTTGCCAGACTGCCCAGACTGTCCCGAGTTGCCAGACTGCCCAGACTGTCCCGAGTTGCCAGACTGCCCAGACTGTCCCGAGTTGCCAGACTGCCCAGACTGTCCCGAGTTGCCAGACTGCCCAGACTGTCCCGAGTTGCCAGACTGCCCAGACTGTCCCGAGTGGCCAGACTGTCCCGAGTGGCCAGACTGTCCAGACTGTCCCGAGTTGCCAGACTGCCCAGACTGTCCCGAGTTGCCAGACTGCCCAGACTGTCCCGAGCTGCCAGACTGCCCAGACTGTCCCGAGCTGCCAGACTGCCCAGACTGTCCCGAGCTGCCAGACTGCCCAGACTGTCCCGAGCTGCCAGACTGCCCAGACTGTCCCCCGGCGATGCCAGACTGGCCCGACTGCCCCTCGGCGATGCCAGAGTGGCCCGACAGCCTGGAACGGCCGGAACCAGAGCCACCTCCAGAAATAGGTGGGTTGGGGAGGGGGGGTGTAGCACAGTGCCGTCGTTGACGGCAGCCACCCTCCCTTCCCTCCCTTTAGAAAAGGGGACTTTTTGTTGGTGTTGCTTGGGGTTATTTTTTGTTAAGGTGCTTCTGGGGTAGCACCTTTAAGGGGGGGGGTACTGTCACGTCCTGGCCAGTATAAGGTTAATTGTTTTTGTAGTTTGGTCAGGACGTGGCAGAGGGTATTTGTTTTATGTGGTTCAGGGTGGTGTGTTTGTGTAAAGGGGTGTTTGATTTAGTATTTCCGGGTTTTTGGTTGATGGTCTATGTGTTTGTAGTCTATGGTTAGTCTGGTGTGTGTGTTTCTATGTTTGGTTAATTGGGGTTGGGACTCTCAGTTGAAGGCAGGTGTTGTCTATCTGCCTTTGATTGAGAGTCCCATATATTAGGGTGTGTTTGTGTGTGTGATTTGTGGGTGATTGTTCTGTGCTTAGCCGTGTGCCTAGTCAGACTGTTATTGTCATTCGTTTTTCGTGTTTGTTATTTTTGTATGTTCATTTTGAGAGTAATTAAAAATCAAGATGAGCATTCACGTACCTGCTGCGTTTTGGTCCTCATTCACCGACGACAAGCGTGACACCACAATACGACGGATGAAGTTGTAGAGGTCACGTCACCAATCAAAACTGTACACAATACGACTGATGTAGTTCTAGAGGTCACCTCACCAATGAGTACTGTCCACAATACGACTGATGTAGTTGTAGAGGTCACCTCACCAATGAATACTGTCCACAATACTACTGATGAAGTTGTAGAGTAAAGGGTCACGTCACCAATGAGTACTGTCCACAATACGACTGATGAAGTTGTAGAGGTCACGTCACCAATGAGTACTGTCCACAATATGACTGATGAAGTTGTAGAGTAAAGGGTCACCTCACCAATGAATACTGTCCACAATACGACTGATGTAGTTGTAGAGGTCACGTCACCAATGAATACTATCCACAATACGACTGATGAAGTTGTAGAGGTCACGTCACCAATGAGTACTGTCCACAATACGGCTGATGTAGGTCTAGAGGTCACCTCACCAATGAGTACTGTCCACAATACGACTGATGTAGTTGTAGAGGTCACGTCACCAATGAATACTGTCCACAATACGACTGATGAAGTTGTAGACTTAAGAGCCCAGGCAATATACCAGCCTTCGTAAAGTTGAACATTTACTTCTAGGCCTTTGACTCTACAGCACTCACCAGTTTTCTTCCCAGAAGTCCATAGGTCATCCCTGTAGACTGCCCAAAACTAGTGCATTACAGCTGTAGACTTATCATATAGTTATCAACTTAGGATAGCGCCTAAGCAACACACCAAGTAGGAAAAACCCTAGTTATGGCATTAGAGACAATGCCATGATAATCATTTTACCAGAACATTGGACGTATATAGAATACAGTCCAATTAGATGATTTTTTTGTGTGAGAACTATATTTTGTATATTTTTTTGTTTTGTTTATGCTTTCATTCCTTTTCGGTTCAGTTCCTTTGACACTTAGGAAGGGATAGAGCCATAAACAAAGTCCCCATACAACCATCACTTAGTGCCACAACGCCGCTCATTGGGGAATGAATGTAATTATATATATTTCATGAGTGTGTGTGCGTTGTTAACATCTGCCTAAGTTACTGCCCAGATCTTCCAGTCTGGACGACGGGTCCGGAACGGCGACCCCAAATCCGGACACCCACGGCCTATCCTTGTGGCGGCATGCCCGCTGTCAGAGAGCCTGCCAAGGTAAACCACCAGAGGGGGGGACCGCAACGGCGATCACCAACCAGGACATCCCCTGGCCCTTCCTGGGGTACTTTGCAGCTTCCAGGGAACCTACCAAGGTACACCACTAGAGGAGACCGCAACGGCGATCACCAACCGGACATCAACTGCCCATCCTTGTGGTGGACGGCTCCGCTTCCAGACAGCCTATAACAGTTCAACCACCAGAGGGGACTGCAACGATGATCTACCAACGGGACATCACGTGGTCATGATTTTATGTTGATTTGTAACTTGCAGGATAAACAAGATCCAAACCACCAGGGGGAGTATGTCATGACGTTGGCCTCTTTGAGTACAGGGAGGACAGTTGACCCCCTCCCCCCTTGCACCATCCCCCAACCTACCTCCCCCCACCCAGGCCCTGTGTGAAAGGGTTGTAAAACTCTAAGAGGAGAATCTCTTGCCACATGTCCCATAGAGAGACACAGGAAATTCTTCCAACTGACAGAATTGGGGAACCGAATGACATTTAGGTTCTGGAGAAGGTATGAAAGATTGGTGAAGAATCCAGCTACGAACTGGTCCGCTTGGTACAATTTTGTGATACTCAGAAGAGACAATATAGCCATATTACCATAAAACTGTTTATATAATAGCCTCAGCGATGAGACTTGCATCCACATGGTTGTATAGAATGTATTAATAAGGATAAAGCTATTTGTAATACATTGAGATGCTATGTACTGATGTTAATGTGATAGAATTGTATTTCTGTACCAAGCTTAACTCAGTCATCGGCACGCCCCCAGGGACACAGACAGGACCAGGCGTCATGTGACATGTTCACTATAAAACTATACCCTGATCTACTTTCTTCAGACCCGGCCTCCACTCCATTGCGAGTTGGCCAATAGGTTTGACCATCCAAGTACTCTACTGAAAGTGAACTATACCACATGGTTAACTTTTAGACTATTGATACCGACAGAATAAGAACAAGTCTTTGATATTAATTAATAGTCTGCAGCTAGAAATGATATCATTGAACGCGAAGACCAACGAAACATCTATTCTATGACGACATTAATGAATGTCGCTTTGAAAGATCCATTCTAACCGAGAGAGAGAGAGAGAACTCTCCAACAGAACGACGCTCCAACAAGGATCCCGACGACACACTGAGCGTAAATATATATTGATTGCAATTGTTCTCGAATGAGTGAGCGTTCATGTGCAAAGGATTAGCATATCAATTGTTAATATTAATGAACTCTGTAGGGTCTTCTCAGCTGCCCTTTATGACCCATTGTTCAACAAGACACCAGCCATGCCTGTTAGCCACTAGGGCACATTACTCTACCAATTCTTTGTGATGATAATTACTGTTTGTATACTTTCTGTGAATTACTTAGTTTAGTAAATAAATTATTTTAAGACAATTGATGTATGGATGACTCTTAGTAAAGACTGGGTTCGTGCAGATACAACAATTTACGACGTTTGGAATGAGACTGGACGCGAGGTAAAATACACCATTTAAACCAGAAGATAATCGGCCTATACTATAATAGAATATAATATATAATGTTATAATGTAGGAAAGTTATATTAGGAAAATTATAACTTTGTAATCTGAATATTTTCCTTGGTGCCCCGATCTCCTAGTTAATTACAATTAAACGAGTAATCAGTTTAATCGCGTGATAATAATTACAGGGAGTTAATTGATAAACATGTCTTCAGTTTAATGGTACCCCAAAGACACGACAGTACTGTCCACAATACGACTGATGTAGTTGTAGAGGTCACGTCACCAATGAGTACTGTCCACAATACGACTGATGTAGTTCTAGAGGTCACCTCACCAATGAATACTGTCCACAATACGACTGATGAAGTTGTAGAGGTCACGTCACCAATGAATACTGTCCACAATACGACTGATGAAGTTGTAGAGGTCACCTCACCAATGAGTACTGTCCACAATACGACTGATGTAGTTCTAGAGGTCACCTCACCAATGAATACTGTCCACAATATGACTGATGAAGTTGTAGAGGTCACGTCACCAATGAATACTGTCCACAATACGACTGATGTAGTTGTAGAGGTCACCTCACCAATGAATACTGTCCACAATACTACTGATGAAGTTGTAGAGGTCACCTCACCAATGAGTACTGTCCACAATACGACTGATGAAGTTGTAGAGTTCACCTCACCAATGAGTACTGTCCACAATACTACTGATGAAGTTGTAGAGGTCACCTCACCAATGAATACTGTCCACAATACGACTGATGAAGTTGTAGAGTAAAGGGTCACCTCACCAATGAAAACTGTCCACAATACGACTGATGTAGTTGTAGAGGTCACCTCACCAATGAACACTGTCCACAATACGACTGATGTAGTTCTAGAGGTCACCTCACCAATGAATACTGTCCACAATACTACTGATGTAGTTGTAGAGTAAAGGTCACAAAGAATCCAAGCTCACTAAGACTACATGACTTTGGGCCATCTATGTAGGCAATAAGGGGCCATCTATGATGGGAATAAGGGGCCATCTATTTAGGGAATAAGGGGCCATCTATGTAGGGTATAAGGGGCCATCTATGTAGGGAATAAGGGGCCATCTATGTAGGGAATAAGGGGCCATCTATGTAGGGAATAAGGGGCCATCTATGTAGGCAATAAGGGGCCATCTATGTAGGGAATAAGGGGCCATCTATGTAGGGAATAAGGGGCCATCTTTGTAGAGAATAAGGGACCATCTATGTAGGGAATAAGGGGCCATCTTTGTAGGGAATAAGGGGCCATCTTTGTAGGGAATATGGGGGCATTTGGGACACAGGGACAGTGCCAGTGAAACGCTTCACAGCGATTTATCGCGTCTGGGGGAAACAACAGGTTTAGCATTAATATCCATCAGAGAGTGACTGTAATTACCCCTTACTATCGACCGCAGCAGTCGGCGGAGACAGGAGTGTCCTGCCATACCTGCTGCCTGCTGCCTGGGCTGAGCTTCATGGTAGATGGCTGGTAGATGACAAGCTGCCTGGGCCGAGCTTCAAGGTAGATGGCTGGTAGATGACAAGCTGCCTGGGCCGAGCTTCAAGGTAGATGGCTGGTAGATGACAAGCTGCCTGGGCCGAGCTTCAAGGTAGATGGCTGGTAGATGACAAGCTGCCTGGGCCGAGCTTCAAGGTAGATGGCTGGTAGATGACAAGCTGCCTGGGCCGAGCTTCAAGGTAGATGGCTGGTAGATGACAAGCTGCCTGGGCCGAGCTTCAAGGTAGATGGCTGGTAGATGACAAGCTGCCTGGGCCGAGCTTCAAGGTAGATGGCTGGTAGATGACAAGCTGCCTGGGCCGAGCTTCAAGGTAGATGGCTGGTAGATGACAAGCTCAATTATCTCAAAGGTAAACGTCCCTTCTGAACGCAGGGTTGTGTACCAAATGGCATTCTATTCCCTATATAGTGCACTACTTTTGACCAGGGCCTGTAGGGAGCTCCAGCTGCTCCCCATAGGGGTATGAGCAAAAGTAGGGCTCTATACAGGGAATAGGGCCCTGGTCTAAAGTAGTTCACTATATAGGGAATAGGGTGCCATTTGGTACACAGGCTAGGACGAAAGGCTGCTAGACTTTCACTAGACTATAACGTCTGGTTTGTGACAGACAAACACTCCACCGAGTGCTTTGTATAAAAATGTTCAGCCTGGCTAACCCTTCCCCTAACCCTAACCTTAACCCTTTAACCTAACCCCTAGCCTACCTAACGCTGTTCCAGGTTTTAGTCTCATTCTACTAATGACATGGTTCATGGTTATTGTTCCAGGTTTTAGTCTCATTCTACTAATGACATGGTTATTGTTCCAGGTTTTAGTCTCATTCTACTAATGACATGGTTATTGTTCCAGGTTTTAGTCTCATTCTACTAATGACATGGTTATTGTTCAAGGTTTTAGTCTCATTCTACTAATGACATGGTTCATGGTTATAGTTCCAGGTTTTAGTCTCATTCTACTAATGACATGGTTATTGTTCCAGGTTTTAGTCTCATTCTACTAATGACATGGTTCATGGTTATTGTTCCAGGTTTTAGTCTCATTCTACTAATGACATGGTTCATTAATCTTGTTCCAGGTTTTAGCGCTAATTTGAAAATGGAGTGGGTCGAGAGAAATTTTAAGAAAATATGTTTTTGTCAAAATGATAATGAAGGACTATGCAGATTCCCAGTACAGAACATCTCTGCCAATATCAGTCTACCTTTATACCTCTTAAATTGGGAATCATTGTGAGTTGGTGAATGCAAGCACAGCAATTTAACAATGTTGCAAGACCCTGAGCCATTATTACAGAATGTAATGGCCAGTGCTTTTACAGAGACAGAGAAAGAGTGAGAGAGAGGCAGAGTGAGAGAGAGGCAGAGTGAGAGAGAGGCAGAGTGAGAGAGATGCAGAGAGAGAGATGCAGAGAGAGAGAGATGCAGAGAGAGAAAGAGGCAGGGAGAGAAAGCTTGCAGAGAGAGAGGGGTAGAGAGAGAGGCAGAGAGAGAGCGAGGCAGAGAGAGAGCGAGGCAGAGGGAGACAGAAAGAGGCAGAGGGAGACAGAGAGAGGCAGAGGGAGACAGAGAGAGGCAGAGGGAGACAGAGAGAGGCAGAGGGAGACAGAGAGAGGCAGAGGGAGACAGAGAGAGGCAGAGGGAGACAGAGAGAGGCAGAGGGAGACAGAGAGGCAGAGGGAGACAGAGAGAGGCAGAGGGAGAGAGAGGCAGAGAGAGAAGCAGAGAGAGAAAGAGAGAGCGAGGCAGAGAGAGAGACAGAGAGAGAGAGAGCTCTGAACTGATGAGATGGGTGGGATCAATATCTTCTGATAACATTTGGTCTCCATCAGTTCTCTCTGTGTACTGTGGCTTTTGTGAGTTTAGCACAATAACTCCACAGCACCACAGATCGTTGGCCCCCTCTCTAAACTTCCCCGTCTCCCAGGTTATTGACTGGACATAGAGAGGAGAGTGTTTATTAAAGCTTGGTTTTGGTCCTGGTCCTGTGTTTAGTGAAATAATCATTGTGGAAAATCAGACCACTACATTCAAGAAATACAGTATAGGTGAGACGGTCACCCTTTAACCTGCAATAACACTGTATATCTGACTGTAGTACCACCTTGTCTTTGATTAATTTATAACAGAGCGAGAGAGAGAGAGAGAGCTGGCTGGTGAACAAGACTACAAGTCTGTTTACACGCGTAGAAATGTTGCATAGAAATGCTTCATTCCCAGCAGTGATGTAATGGAGAGTCATTGCAAGTAAACACAGTTTACCCACTTTTATTCTGTCCGACAGTTTAACCACCTTTTTTTCTGCCCCCAAAAATGCATTGAAAGAATAGGAAGCGTTAGTTTTTTCACCGCGACCGGCGATCAGAGTTGGACTGGCAGAATCCTTTTTCTTCTTTCACGACTCTGACGAGCCAGACGCAAAGGATATACTGCTTCCTCGGGAACAGACCCCAATCCCTGTGATCTGCGTGAAGAGGAGGCGGAGAAACAGGGGCTGCCTTCTGAGAATTCGTAGACGATCGAATAAACCCCCACTTCCCTTCATTCTGCTTGCAAAAGTGCAGTCTTTGGAGAATAGAATCGACAACCTACACAGAAGATTAAACTACCAACGGGACATTGAAAACTGTAACATCTTATGCTTCACGGAGTCGTGGCTGAACGACGACAATATTGTGCACCGGCAGGATAGAACAGCGGCGTCTGGATAGACAAGGGGCGGCAGTCTTTGTATTTTTGTAAGCAACAGCCGGTGCACGATATCGAAGGAAGTCTCGAGCTATTGCTCGCCTGAGGTAGAGTATCTCATGATAAGCTGTAGACCACACTACCTACCGAGAGAGTTTTCATCTGTATTCTTCGTAGCTGTTTACTTACCACCACAGTCAGAGGCTGGCACTAAGACAGCATTGAATGAGCTGTATTCCGACATAAGTAAACAAGAGAACATTCACCCAGAGGTGGCGCTCCTAGTAGCCGGAGACTTTAACGCAGGGAAACTTAAATCTGTTGTACCAAATTTGTATCAGCATGTTAAATGTGCAACCAGAGGAAAAAGCACTCTGGACCACCTATACTCTACACACAGAGATGCATACAAAGCTCTCCCTCGCCCTCCATTTGGCAAATCTGACCATAATTCTATCCTCCTGATTCCTGCTTACAAGCAAAAATGAAAGCAGGAAACACCAGTGTCGATCAATAAAAAAGTGGTTAGATTAAGCAGATGCTAAGCTACAGGACTGTTTTGCTAGCACAGGTGGAATATGTTCCGGGATTCCTCCGATGGCATTGAAGAGTACACCACATCAGTCACTAGCTTCATCAATAAGTGCATCGACGACGTCGTCCCCACAGTGCCCGTACGTACATACCCTAACCAGAAGCCATGGATTACAGGCAACATCTGCACTGAGCTAAAGGCTAGAGCTGCCACTTTCAAGGAGCGGGACTGTAACCCGGAAGCTTATAAGAAATCCTGCTATGCTCTCCAACGAAGAGTCAAACAGGAAAAGCGTCAATACAGAACTAAGATCAGATTGTATTACACCAGCTCTGACGCTCGTCAGATGTGGCAGGGCTTGCAAACCATTACAGACTACAAAGGAAAGCACAGCCGAGAGCTGCCCAGTGACACGAGCCTACCAGAAGAGCTAAACTACTTCTATGCTTGCTTCGAGGCAAATAACACTGAAACATGCATGAGAGCATCAGCTGTCCCGGACGACTGTGTGATCACGCTCTCTGCAGCCGATGTGAGTAAAACCTTTAAACAGGTCAACATTCACAAGGCCGCAGGGCCAGATGGATTAGCACGACATGTACTGCGAGCATGCGCTGACCAACTGGCAAGTGTCTTCAATGACATTTTCAACCTCTCCCTGTCCGAGTCTGTAATACCGACATGTTTTAAGCAGACCACCATAGTCCTTGTGCCCAAGAACACTAAGGTAACCTGCCTAAATGATTACCGACCCGTAGCATTCACGTCTGTAGCCATGAAGTGCTTTGAAAGGCTGGTCATGGCTCACATCAACACCATCATCCCAGAAACCCTAGACCCACTCCAATTTGCATACCTCCACAACAGATCCACAGATGATGCAATCTCTATTGCACTCCACACTGCCCTTTCCCACATGGACAAAATGAACACCTATGTGAGAATGCTATTCATTGACTACAGCTCAGCGTTCAACACCATAGTGCCCTCAAAGCTCATCAATAAGCTAAGGACCCTGGGACTAAACACCTCCCTCTGCAACTGGATCCTGGACTTCCTGACGGGCTGCCCCCAGGTGGTATGAGTAGGTAACAACACATCCACCATGCTGATCCTCAACATAACGGCCCTTCAGGGGTGCGTGCTCAGTCCCCTCCTGCACTCCCTGTTCACCCATGACTGCACTGCCAGGCACGACTCCAACACCATCATTAAATTTGCCGATGACACAACAGTGGTAGGCCTGATCACCGACAATGACAAGACTGCCTATAGGGAGGAGGTCAGAGACCTGACCATGTGGTGCCAGGACAACAACCTCTCCCTCAGCGTGATCAAGACAAAGGAGATGATTGTGGACTACAGGATAAAGAGGACCGAGCACGCCCTCATTCTCATCGACGGGGCTGTAGTGGAGCAGGTTGAGAGCTTCAAGTTCCTTGGTGTCAACATCACCAACAAACTAACATGGTCCAAGCACACCAATACAGTCATGAAGAGGTCACAACAAAACCTATTCACCCTCAGGAGACTGAAAAGATTTGGCGTTGGTCCTCAGATCCTCAAACGGTTCTACAGCTGCACCATCGAGAGCATCCTGACTGGTTGCATCACTGCCTTGTATGACAACTGTCTCCGACCGCAAGGCACTACAGAGGGTAGTGCGAACGGCCCAGTTCATCACTGGGGCCAAGCTTCCTGCCATCCAGGACCTCTATACCAGGTGGTGTCAGAGGAAGGCCCTAAAAATTGTCAAAGACTCCAGCCACCCTAGTCATAAACTATTCTCTCTGCTACCGCACGGCAAGCGGTACCGGAGCGCCAAGTCTAGGTCCAAGAGGCTTCTAAACAGCTTCTACCCCCAAGCCATAAGACTCCTGAACATCTAGTCAAATGGCTACCCAGACTATTTGCATCCCCCCCACCTCTCCTCCTCTTTACACCACTGCTACTCTCTGTTGTCATCTTTGCACAGTCACTTTAATTACTACATGTACATATTAATTACTACATGTACATATTACCTCAACTAACTGGTGACCCCCTGTATATAGTCTCGCTATTGTTATTTTACTGCTGCTCTTTAACTACTTGTTACTGTTATTTCTTATTCATATTTTTTAAACTGCATTGTTGGTTAGGGGCTCCTAAGTAAGCATTTCACTGTAAGGTCTACACCTGTTGTATTCGGCGCATGTGACTAATAAAATTAGATTTTATTTGCTAGCTACATTATTATGCTAGCTACATTATTATGCCAGCTACAGGAATAGACGGAGGGAGGGAGGGAGGGAGGGAGGGAGGGAGGGAGGGAGGGAGGGAGGGAGGGAGGGAGGGCAAGAGAAGGCACTCTGTAGAAACATATTCCTTTAGTGAGCTGCTTGCCTTGGAGGATATATTGGATGGAATATTGGAGTATGGAGTGGGTGTTATGTTGGAGTCATGGCAGCAGAAGTTGGGGTGATTGATTTAGAATTTTCTTTGATTCGATCCCACCAACACCTTTGTTCTGCTACTACGACAGGTTTTATTCAGGTCAGGCTACATCTGTTCTCCTCTGTATTCCCATAGCCTGGAGTGGTTGATGTTTACAGTCTAAGGGTTTCCTATGCTGAAAGACCTTTTCATTGGTCCAGTGGTAGACTAACACACCCAACAGTGGCGCAAAATAATCCGCACCATCATCTGGATACGCAACAAATGTTCATCATTCACCTTCTGCTACCATTTCTGTCAAGACGTCAACGCATTCAGCTTGACGCATACGTTCCATAAATCCAACGTCTGCACCACACCGAACCACAGCAACTGTCTCTGCAACCACACTGCAAGGCAAACGCAGCGTTTGATTGGAAATTAATGTAATTCTGGTGTACCAAAATGCAATAACGCTGTTGGTGTGTTCAAAGTCTAACAGGGGCTGGAGGACATTTTTATATACAGTGAGGGAAAAAAGTATTTGATCCCCTGCTGATTTTGTACGTTTGCCCACTGACAAAGAAATGATCAGTCTATAATTTTAATGGTAGGTTTATTTGAACAGTGAGAGACAGAATAACAACAAAATAATCCAGAAAAACGCATGTCAAAAATGTTATTAATTGATTAGCATTTTAATGAGGGAAATAAGTATTTGACCCCCTCTCAATCAGAAAGATTTCTGGCTCCCAGGTGTCTTTTATACAGGTAACGAGCTGAGATTAGGAGCACACTCTTAAAGGGGCTGCTCCTAATCTCAATTTGTTACCTGTATAAAAGACACCTTTGCACATAAGCAATCAATCAATCAGATTCCAAACTCTCCACCATGGCCAAGACCAAAGAGCTCTCCAAGGATGTCAGGGATAAGATTGTAGACCTACACAAGGCTGAAATGGGCTACAAGACCATCGCCAAGCAGCTTGGTGAGAAGGTGACAACAGTTGGTGCGATTATTCGCAAATGGAAGAAACACAAAAGAACTGTCAATCTCCCTCGGCCTGGGGCTCCATGCAAGATCTCACCTCGTGGAGTTGCAATGATCATGAGAACGGTGAGGAATCAGCCCAGAACTACACGGGAGGATCTTGTCAATGATCTCAAGGCAGCTGGGACCATAGTCACCAAGAAAACAATTGGTAACACACTAAGCCGTGAAGGGCTGAAATCCTGCAGCGCCCGCAAGGTCTCCCTACTCAAGAAAGCACATATACATGCCCGTCTGAAGTTTGCCAATGAACATCTGAATGATTCAGAGGACAACTGGGTGAAAGTGTTGTGGTCAGATGAGACCAAAATGGAGCTCTTTGGCATCAACTCAACTCGCCGTGTTTGGAGGAGGAGGAATGCTGCTTATGACCCCAAGAACACCATCCCCACTGTCAAACATGGAGGTGGGAACATTATGCTTTGGGGGTGTTTTTCTGCTAAGGGGACAGGACAACTTCACCGCATCAAAGGGATGATGGACGGGGTCATGTACCGTCAAATCTTGGGTGAGAACCTCCTTCCCTCAGCCAGGGCATTGAAAATGGGTTGTGGATGGGTATTCCAGCATGACAATGACCCAAAACACACAGACAAGGCAACAAAGGAGTGGCTCAAGAAGAAGCACATTAAGGTCCTGGAGTGGCCTAGCCAGTCTCCAGACCTTAATCCCATAGAAAATCTGTGGAGGGAGCTGAAGGTTCAAGTTGCCAAATGTCAGCCTTGAAACCTTAATGACTTGGAGAAGATCTGCAAAGAGGAGTGGGACAAAATCCCTCCTGAGATGTGTGCAAACCTGGTGGCCAACTACAAGAAACGTCTGACCTCTGTGATTGCCAACAAGGGTTTTTCCACCAAGTACTAAGTCATGTTTTGCAGAGGGGTCAAATACTTATTTCCCTCATTAAAATGCAAATCAATTTATAACATTTTTGACATGCGTTTTTCTGGATTTTTTTGTTGTTATTCTGTCTCTCACTGTTCAAATAAACCTACCATTAAAATTATAGACTGATCATTTCTTTGTCCGTGGGCAAACGTACAAAATCAGCAGGGGATCAAATACTTTTTTCCCTCACTGTATATATTTTATTTTTCTAAATCAAAAGTAACAGTCAGTTTTTTCATTTATTTAGAATTTAACCTTTATTTAACCAGGTAGGCCAGTTGAGAACAAGTTCTCATTTACAACTGCGACCTGGCCAAGATAAAGAAAAGCAGTGCGACACAAACAACACAGAGTTACACATGGAATACACAAAACATACAGTCAATAACACAATAGAGAAAAAGTCTATATACAGTGTGCGCAAATGAGGTAAGATAAGGGAGGTAATGCAAAAAATAGGTCATAGTGGTGAAATAATTACAATTTAGCAATTAAACACTGGAGTGATAGATGTGCAGAAGATGAATGTGCAAGTAGAGATACTGGGGTGCAAAGGAGCAAAAAAGATAAATAACAGTATGGGGATAAGGTAGTTGGATGGGCTATTTACAGATGGGCTTTGTACAAGTGCAGTGATCTGTGAGCTGCTCTGACAGCTGGTGCTTAAAGTTAGTGAGGGAGATATGAGTCTCCATCTTCAGTGATTTTTGCAATTTGTTCCAGTCATTGGCAGCAGAGAACTGGAAGGAAAGGCGGCCAAAGTAGGAATTGGCTTTGGGGTTGACCAGTGAAATATATCTGCTGGAGCGTGTGCTATGGGTGGGTGCTGCTATGGGACCAGTGAGCTGAGATAAGGCAGGGCTTTACCTAGCAAAGACTTATAGATGACCTGGAGCCAGTGGGTTTGTCGACGAATATGAAGCGAGGGCCAGCCAACGAGAGCATACAGGTCGCAGTGGTGTTTAGTATATGGGGCTTTGGTGACAAAACGGATGGCACTGTGATAGACTGCATCCAATTTGCTGAGTAGAGTGTTGAAGACTATTTTGTAAATGACATCGCCGAAGTCAAGGATCGGTAGGATAGTCAGTTTTACGAGGGTATGTTTGGCAGCATGAGTGAAGGATGCTTTGTTGCGAAATAGGAAGCCGATTCTAGATTTAATTTTGGATTGGAGATGCTTGATGTGAGTCTGGAAGGAGAGTTTACAGTCTAACCAGACACCTAGGTATTTGTAGTTGTCCACATATTCTAAGCCAGAACCGTCCAGAGTAGTGATGCTGGACGGGCGGGCAGGTGCTGGTAGCGATTGGTTGAAGAGTATGTATTTAGTTTTACTTGCATTTAAGAGCAGTTGGAGGCCACGGAAGGAGAGTTGTATGGCATTGAAGCTCGTCTGGTGGTTAGTTAACACAGTGTCCAAAGAAGGGCCAGAAGTGTACAGAATGGTATCGTCTGCGTAGAGGTGGATCAGAGAATCACCAGCAGCAAGAGTGACATCATTGATGTATACAGAGAAAAGAGTCGACCCGAGAATTGAACCCTGCGGCACCCCCATAGAGACTGCCAGAGGTCCGGACAACAGGCCCTCCAATTTGACACACTGAACTCTGACTGAGAAGTAGTTGGTGAACCGGGCGAACCAATCATTTGAGGAACCAAGCCTGTCGAGTCTGCCAATAAGAATGTGGTGATTGACAGAGTTGAAAGCCTTGGCCAGGTCGATGAATACGGCTGCACAGTAATGTCTCTTATCGATGGAGGTTATGATATTGTTTAGGACCTTGAGCGTGGCTGAGGTGCACCCATGACCAGCTTGGAAACCAGATTGCATAGCGGAGAAGGTACAGTGTGATTCGAAATGGTCAGTGATCTGTTTTTTAACTTGGCTTTCGAAGACCTTCGAAAGGCAGGGTAGGATAGATATAGGTCTGTAACAGTTTGGGTCTAGAGTTTCTCCCGCTTTGAAGAGGGAGATGACTGTGGCAGCTTTCCAATCTTTGGGGATCTCAGATGATACGAAAGAGAGGGTGAACAGGCTAGTAATAGAGGTTGCAACAATTTTGGCTGATAATTTTAGAAAGAGAGGGTCCAGATTGTCTAGTCCTCTTTCAGAACATCAGCTATCTGGATTTGGGTGAAGGAAAAATGGGGGAGGCTTGGGAAAGTTGCTGTGGGGGGTGCTGGGCTGTTGACCAGGGTAGGGGTGGCCAGGTGGAAAGCATGGCCCGGCCATAGAAAAATACTTTTTGAAATTCTCAATTATCGTGGATTTATCGGTGGGGACAGTGTTTCCTAGCCTCAGTGCAGTGGGTAGCTGGGAGGAGGTGCTCTTATTCTCCATGGACTTTACAGTGTCCCAGAACTTTTCTCAAAGTACATTTCTGTTTGCCAAAGCTAGCCTTTGCTTTCCTAACTGCCTGTGCATATTGGTTTCTAACTTCCTTGAAAAGTTGCATATCGCTGGGGCTATTCGATTCTAATGCAATACGCCACAGGATGTTTTTGTGCTGGTCAAGGGCAGTCAGGTCTGGAGTGAACCACGGGCTATATCTGTCCCTGGTTCTACATTTTTTGAATGGGGCATGCTTATTTAAGATTGTGAGGAAAGCAGGCATCTAACCATGCATCTTCTACTGAAGGAATGAGGTCAATATCCTTCCAGGATACCCCGGGCCAGGTCGATTAGAAAGGCCAGCTCGCTGAAGTGTTTTAGAGAGCGTTTGACAGTGATGAGGGGTGGTCGTTTGACCGCAGACCCATTATGGACGCAAGCAATGAGGCAGTGATCGCTGAGATCCTGGTTGAAGACAGCAGAGGTATATTTGGAGGGCAGGTTGGTTAGGAGGATATCTATGAGGGTGCCTGTGTTTACGGATTTGGGGTTGTACTTGGTAGGTTCATTTATAATTTGTGTGAGATTGAGGGCATCGAACTTAGATTATAGGATGGCCGGGGTGTTAAGCATGTCCCAGTTTAGGTCACCTAACAGCACGAGCTCTGAAGATAGATGGGGGCAACCAATTCACATATGGTGTCCAGGGCACAGCTGGGGGCAGAAGGTGGTCTATAGCAAGCAGCAACGGTGAGAGACTTGTTTATGGAAAGGTGGATTTTTTGAAGTAGAAGCTTGAATTGTTTGGGCACAGAACACTGCAGGCTATCTCTGCAGTAGATTGCAACTCCGACCCCTTTGGCAGTTCTATCTTGTCGGAAAATGTTATAGTTAGGGATGGAAATTTCAGAGTTTTTAGTGTCCTTCCTAAGCCAGGATTCAGACACGACTAGGACATCCTAGGTTGGCAGAGTGTGCTAAATCAGTGAAAAAAACAAACTTAGGGAGGAAGCTTCTAATGTTAACATGCATGAAACCAAGGCTTTTACGGTTACAGAAGTCAACAAATGAGAGCGCCTGGGGAATGGGAGTGGAGCTAGGCACTGCAGGGCCTGGGTTAACCTCCACATCACCAGAGGAACAGAGGAGGATGAGGATAAGGGTACGGCTAAAGGCTATAAGAACTGGTTGTCTAGTGCGTTCGGAACAGAGAATAAAAGGAGCAGGTTTCTGGGCGCGGTAGAATAGATTCAATGCATAATGTACAGACAAAGGTATGGTAGGATGTGAGTACAGTGGTGGTACATTAGTGACATGACATTACTGACATGACTGACAAGACATTAATGACATTACATTCGTGACAAGACATACCTGACATGATATTACTGACAAGACAATACTGACATGACAATACTGACATGACATTCCTGACATGACATGACATTACTAACAAGACATTACTGACATGACATTACTGACAAGACAATACTGACATTACATTCCTGACAAGACATTCCTGACATGACATTACTGACATGACATTACTGACATGACACTACTGACAAGACATTACTGACAAGACATTAGTGATAACACATTACTGACATTACATTACTGACATGACATTACTGACATGACATGACATTACTGACATGACATTCCTGACAAGACATTAGCGATAAGACATTACTGACATGACATTACTGACAAGACATTAGTGACAAGACATTAGTGACAAGACATTAGTGACATGACATTACTGACAAGACATTGGCAGCTGGACAAGACATTAGTGACAAGACATTAGGCGCTGGACAAGACATTAGTGACATGACATTAGTGACAAGACATTAGTGACAAGACATTAGGCTGACAAGACAGCTTAGTGACATGACATTAGTGACAAGACATTAGTGACATGACATTAGTGACAAGACATTAGTGACAAGACATTAGTGACAAGACATTAGTGACATGACATTACTGACAAGACATTAGTGACATGACATTAGTGACTAGTGATGATAATAAGCAGAAGTCAGGAAGTGAGGAATTCCAGGTGAGAGTAAGAGGGGTTGTTCTAAACGTGTTCAGATTTGTCAGAGGTTAACTCTCTCTTTCAGGCTCCCAAACGGTTCATGAGTTCATTCCATTTCCATTCTAACATTCTTCCATTTCTCTCTCCCTAAAGACTAGAATGGGGAAGTAGGAGGTAGAGGAAGAGGGTGGGGGTTGGTTGTTGAAGAGAAGGGCCTGAGGGTAGGAGTGGTGGTGGGTTCACCACCCATTGATTTCAATCCCTGGGGGTCAATGTATTACCAAGAGTAGAAGGGGGGATGAGGGTAAGGGGGAAGGGGGGTGAGATACTTAGTGTGCTCCTCTGCAGACAGGGCAGAAAGTAGTCGGATGGGGTGATGGAGAGATGAAGAGGTGATCTGGCTGTCCCTCTCCATCCTCCATCCCTTTATCCTGTCTCCTCTTTACAGCATTGTCCTGTCTCCTCTTTACAGTATGGTCCTGTCTCCTCTTTACAGTATGGCCCTGTCTCCTCTTTACAGCATGGACCTGTCTCCTCTTTACAGCATGGTCCTGTCTCCTCTTTACAGCATGGTCCTGTCTCCTCTTTACAGCATGGTCCTGTCTCCTCTTTACAGCATGGACCTGTCTCCTCTTTACAGTATGGTCCTGTCTCCTCTTTACAGTATGGCCCTGTCTCCTCTTTACAGCATGGACCTGTCTCCTCTTTACAGCATGGTCCTGTCTCCTCTTTACAGCATGGTCCTGTCTCCTCTTTACAGCATGGTCCTGTCTCCTCTTTACAGCATGGTCCTGTCTCCTCTTTACAGCATGGTCCTGTCTCCTCTTTACAGCATGGTCCTGTCTCCTCTTTACAGCATGGTCCTGTCTCCTCTTTACAGCATGGTCCTGTCTCCTCTTTATAGCATGGTCCTGTCTCCTCTTTACAGCATGGTCCTGTCTCCTCTTTACAGCATGGTCCTGTCTCCTCTTTACAGCATGGTCCTGTCTCCTCTTTACAGCATGGTCCTGTCTCCTCTTTACAACATGGACCTGTCTCCTCTTTACAGCATGGTCCTGTCTCATCTTTACAGCATGGTCCTGTCTCCTCTTTACAGCATGGTCCTGTCTCCTCTTTACAGCATGTCCCTGTCTCCTCTTTACAGCATGGTCCTGTCTCCTCTTTACAGCATGTCCCTGTCTCCTCTTTACAGCATGTCCCTGTCTCCTCTTTACAGCATTGTCCTGTCTCCTCTTTACAGCATGGACCTGTCTCCTCTTTACAGTATGGTCCTGTCTCCTCTTTACAGCATGGTCCTGTCTCCTCTTTACAGAATTGTCCTGTCTCCTCTTTACAGCATGTCCCTGTCTCCTCTTTACAGCATGGTCCTGTCTCCTCTTTACAGCATGGTCCTGTCTCCTCTTTATAGCATGGTCCTGTCTCCTCTTTACAGCATGTCCCTGTTTCCTCTCCTCGCAGCATCCCTCTGTCTGTATGCTCACGGAAGCATGAAGTAAGCTGGTTAGTGTGTGTGTGTGTGTGTGTGTGTGTGTGTGTGTGTGTGTGTGTGTGTGTGTGTGTGTGTGTGTGTAAGGGGTAGAGGGAGGGGGGGTGTTGATGTGCTATGTACTGAACTGTATTGCTGCTGACCAATGGCCAAGTTCTTCTTGCCCCACAGCGGTTTTATGCTTGTCTTGTCTAAGAGAGGATCGAGACTTCCAGATAGAATCCTCAGTGTTGTGTTGTGTCGGCCCCATTTTGATTTCCAGATGGATTCCTCAGTGTTGTGTTGGGTCGGCCCCATTTTGACTTCCAGATAGAATCCTCAGTGTTGTGTTGTGTCGGCCCCATTTTGACTTCCAGATGGAAGCCTCAGTGTTGTGTTGTGTCGGCCCCATTTTGAATTCCAGATGGAAGCCTCAGTGTTGTGTTGTGTCGGCCCCATTTTGACTTCCAGATGGAATCCTCAGTGTTGTGTTGTGTCGGCCCCATTTTGACTTCCAGATGGAAGCCTCAGTGTTGTGTTGGGTTGGCCCCATTTTGACTTCCAGATGGAATCCTCAGTGTTGTGTTGGGTTGGCCCCATTTTGACTTCCAGATGGAAGCCTCAGTGTTGTGTTGGCCCCATTTTGACTTCCAGATGGAATCCTCAGTGTTGTGTTGGGTCGGCCCCATTTTGACTTCCAGATGGAAGCCTCAGTGTTGTGTTGGGTCGGCCCCATTTTGACTTCCAGATGGAAGCCTCAGTGTTGTGTTGTGTCGGCCCCATTTTGACTTCCAGATGGAAGCCTCAGTGTTGTGTTGTGTCGGCCCCATTTTGACTTCCAGATGGGAGCCTCAGTGTTGTGTTGTGTCGGCCCCATTTTGACTTCCAGATGGAAGCCTCAGTGTTGTGTCGGCCCCATTTTGACTTCCAGATGGAATCCTCAGTGTTGTGTTGTGTCGGCCCCATTTTGACTTCCAGATGGAATCCTCAGTGTTGTGTTGGGTTGGCCCCATTTTGACTTCCAGATGGAAGCCTCAGTGTTGTGTTGGGTTGGCCCCATTTTGACTTCCAGATGGAAGCCTCAGTGTTGTGTTGTGTCGGAACCATTTTGACTTCCAGATGGAATCCTCAGTGTTGTGTTGGGTTGGCCCCATTTTGACTTCCAGATGGAAGCCTCAGTGTTGTGTTGGGTTGGCCCCATTTTGACTTCCAGATGGAAACCTCATTGTGTCGGCCCCATTTTGACTTCCAGATGGAATCCTCAGTGTTGTGTTGTGTCGGCCCCATTTTGACTTCCAGATGGAATCCTCAGCGTTGTGTCGGCCCCATTTTGACTTCCAGATGGAATCCTCAGTGTTGTGTTGTGTCGGCCCCATTTTGACTTCCAGATGGAATCCTCAGTGTTGTGTCGGCCCCATTTTGACGTCCAGATGGAAGCCTCAGTGTTGTGTTGGGTCGGCCCCATTTTGACTTCCAGATGGAAGCCTCAGTGTTGTGTTGTGTCGGCCCCATTTTGACTTCCAGATGGAAGCCTCAGTGTTGTGTTGTGTCGGCCCCATTTTGACTTCCAGATGGAAGCCTCAGTGTTGTGTTGTGTCGGCCCCATTTTGACTTCCAGATGGAATCCTCAGTGTTGTATTGTGTCGGCCCCATTTTGACTTCCAGATGGAATCCTCAGTGTTGTGTCGGCCCCATTTTGACTTCCAGATGGAAGCCTCAGTGTTGTGTTGTGTCGGCCCCATTTTGACTTCTGGATGGAATCCTCAGTGTTGTGTTGGGTTGGCCCCATTTTGACTTCCAGATGGAAGCCTCAGTGTTGTGTTGGGTTGGCCCCATTTTGACTTCCAGATGGAAACCTCATTGTGTCGGCCCCATTTTGACTTCCAGATGGAAGCCTCAGTGTTGTGTTGGGTTGGCCCCATTTTGACTTCCAGATGGAAGCCTCAGTGTTGTGTTGGGTTGGCCCCATTTTGACTTCCAGATGGAAACCTCATTGTGTCGGCCCCATTTTGACTTCCAGATGGAATCCTCAGTGTTGTGTTGTGTCGGCCCCATTTTGACTTCCAGATGGAATCCTCAGTGTTGTGTCGGCCCCATTTTGACGTCCAGATGGAAGCCTCAGTGTTGTGTTGGGTCGGCCCCATTTTGACTTCCAGATGGAAGCCTCAGTGTTGTGTTGTGTCGGCCCCATTTTGACTTCCAGATGGAAGCCTCAGTGTTGTGTTGTGTCGGACCCATTTTGACTTCCAGATGGAAGCCTCAGTGTTGTGTTGTGTCGGCCCCATTTTGACTTCCAGATGGAATCCTCAGTGTTGTATTGTGTCGGCCCCATTTTGACTTCCAGATGGAATCCTCAGTGTTGTGTTGTGTCGGCCCCATTTTGACTTCCAGATGGAATCCTCAGTGTTGTGTTGTGTCGGCCCCATTTTGACTTCCAGATGGAAGCCTCAGTGTTGTGTTGGGTTGGCCCCATTTTGACTTCCAGATGGAAGCCTCAGTGTTGTGTTGGGTTGGCCCCATTTTGACTTCCAGATGGAAACCTCATTGTGTCGGCCCCATTTTGACTTCCAGATGGAAGCCTCAGTGTTGTGTTGGGTTGGCCCCATTTTGACTTCCAGATGGAAGCCTCAGTGTTGTGTTGGGTTGGCCCCATTTTGACTTCCAGATGGAAACCTCATTGTGTCGGCCCCATTTTGACTTCCAGATGGAATCCTCAGTGTTGTGTTGTGTCGGCCCCATTTTGACTTCCAGATGGAATCCTCAGTGTTGTGTCGGCCCCATTTTGACGTCCAGATGGAAGCCTCAGTGTTGTGTTGGGTCGGCCCCATTTTGACTTCCAGATGGAAGCCTCAGTGTTGTGTTGTGTCGGCCCCATTTTGACTTCCAGATGGAAGCCTCAGTGTTGTGTTGTGTCGGCCCCATTTTGACTTCCAGATGGAAGCCTCAGTGTTGTGTTGTGTCGGCCCCATTTTGACTTCCAGATGGAATCCTCAGTGTTGTATTGTGTCGGCCCCATTTTGACTTCCAGATGGAATCCTCAGTGTTGTGTTGTGTCGGCCCCATTTTGACTTCCAGATGGAATCCTCAGTGTTGTGTTGTGTCGGCCCCATTTTGACTTCCAGATGGAATCCTCAGTGTTGTGTTGGGTTGGCCCCATTTTGACTTCCAGATGGAAGCCTCAGTGTTGTGTTGGGTTGGCCCCATTTTGACTTCCAGATGGAAACCTCATTGTGTCGGCCCCATTTTGACTTCCAGATGGAAGCCTCAGTGTTGTGTCGGCCCCATTTTGATTTCCAGATGGAATCCTCAGTGTTGTGTTGTGTAAGCCCCATTTAAACTTCCAGATGGAAGCCTCAGTGTTGTGTTGTGTCGGCCCCATTTTGACTTCCAGATGGAAGCCTCAGTGTTGTGTTGTGTCGGCCCCATTTTGACTTCCAGATGGAAGCCTCAGTGTTGTGTTGTGTCGGCCCCATTTTGACTTCCAGATGGAATCCTCAGTGTTGTATTGTGTCGGCCCCATTTTGACTTCCAGATGGAAGCCTCAGTGTTGTGTCGGCCCCATTTTGACTTCCAGATGGAAGCCTCAGTGTTGTGTTGTGTAGGCCCCATTTTGACTTCCAGATGGAATCCTCAGTGTTGTGTTGTGTCGGCCCCATTTTGACTTCCAGATGGAATCCTCAGTGTTGTGTCGGCCCCATTTTGACGTCCAGATGGAAGCCTCAGTGTTGTGTTGGGTCGGCCCCATTTTGACTTCCAGATGGAAGCCTCAGTGTTGTGTTGTGTCGGCCCCATTTTGACTTCCAGATGGAAGCCTCAGTGTTGTGTTGTGTCGGCCCCATTTTGACTTCCAGATGGAATCCTCAGTGTTGTATTGTGTCGGCCCCATTTTGACTTCCAGATGGAATCCTCAGTGTTGTGTTGTGTCGGCCCCATTTTGACTTCCAGATGGAATCCTCAGTGTTGTGTTGTGTCGGCCCCATTTTGACTTCCAGATGGAAGCCTCAGTGTTGTGTTGGGTTGGCCCCATTTTGACTTCCAGATGGAAGCCTCAGTGTTGTGTTGGGTTGGCCCCATTTTGACTTCCAGATGGAAACCTCATTGTGTCGGCCCCATTTTGACTTCCAGATGGAAGCCTCAGTGTTGTGTTGGGTTGGCCCCATTTTGACTTCCAGATGGAAGCCTCAGTGTTGTGTTGGGTTGGCCCCATTTTGACTTCCAGATGGAAACCTCATTGTGTCGGCCCCGTTTTGACTTCCAGATGGAATCCTCAGTGTTGTGTTGTGTCGGCCCCATTTTGACTTCCAGATGGAATCCTCAGTGTTGTGTCGGCCCCATTTTGACGTCCAGATGGAAGCCTCAGTGTTGTATTGTGTCGGCCCCATTTTGACTTCCAGATGGAATCCTCAGTGTTGTGTTGTGTCGGCCCCATTTTGACTTCCAGATGGAATCCTCAGTGTTGTGTTGTGTCGGCCCCATTTTGACTTCCAGATGGAATCCTCAGTGTTGTGTTGGGTTGGCCCCATTTTGACTTCCAGATGGAAGCCTCAGTGTTGTGTTGGGTTGGCCCCATTTTGACTTCCAGATGGAAACCTCATTGTGTCGGCCCCATTTTGACTTCCAGATGGAATCCTCAGTGTTGTGTCGGCCCCATTTTGATTTCCAGATGGAATCCTCAGTGTTGTGTTGTGTAAGCCCCATTTTGACTTCCAGATGGAAGCCTCAGTGTTGTGTTGTGTCGGCCCCATTTTGACTTCCAGATGGAAGCCTCAGTGTTGTGTTGTGTCGGCCCCATTTTGACTTCCAGATGGAAGCCTCAGTGTTGTGTTGTGTCGGCCCCATTTTGACTTCCAGATGGAATCCTCAGTGTTGTATTGTGTCGGCCCCATTTTGACTTCCAGATGGAAGCCTCAGTGTTGTGTCGGCCCCATTTTGATTTCCAGATGGAAGCCTCAGTGTTGTGTCAGCCCCATTTTGACTTCCAGATGGAAGCCTCAGTGTTGTGTTGTGTAGGCCCCATTTTGACTTCCAGATGGAATCCTCAGTGTTGTGTTGTGTCGGCCCCATTTTGACTTCCAGATGGAATCCTCAGTGTTGTGTCGGCCCCATTTTGACTTCCAGATGGAAGCCTCAGTGTTATGTTGGGTTGGCCCCATTTTGACTTCCAGATGGAAGCCTCAGAGTTGTGTCGGCCCCATTTTGACTTCCAGATGGAAGCCTCAGTGTTGTGTTGGGTTGGCCCCATTTTGACTTCCAGATGGAAGCCTCAGTGTTGTGTTGGGTCGGCCCCATTTTGACTTCCAGATGGAAGCCTCAGTGTTGTGTTGGGTCGGCCCCATTTTGACTTCCAGATGGAAGCCTCAGTGTTGTGTTGTGTCGGCCCCATTTTGACTTCCAGATGGAAGCCTCAGTGTTGTGTTGTGTCGGCCCCATTTTGACTTCCAGATGGAAGCCTCAGTGTTGTGTTGGGTTGGCCCCATTTTGACTTCCAGATGGAAACCTCATTGTGTCGGCCCCATTTTGACTTCCAGATGGAATCCTCAGTGTTGTGTTGTGTCGGCCCCATTTTGACTTCCAGATGGAATCCTCAGTGTTGTGTTGTGTCGGCCCCATTTTGACTTCCAGATGGAATCCTCAGTGTTGTGTTGGGTTGGCCCCATTTTGACTTCCAGATGGAAGCCTCAGTGTTGTGTTGGGTTGGCCCCATTTTGACTTCCAGATGGAAACCTCATTGTGTCGGCCCCATTTTGACTTCCAGATGGAAGCCTCAGTGTTGTGTCGGCCCCATTTTGATTTCCAGATGGAATCCTCAGTGTTGTGTTGTGTCAGCCCCATTTGGACTTCCAGATGGAAGCCTCAGTGTTGTGTTGTGTCGGCCCCATTTTGACTTCCAGATGGAAGCCTCAGTGTTGTGTTGTGTCGGCCCCATTTTGACTTCCAGATGGAAGCCTCAGTGTTGTGTTGTGTCGGCCCCATTTTGACTTCCAGATGGAATCCTCAGTGTTGTATTGTGTCGGCCCCATTTTGACTTCCAGATGGAAGCCTCAGTGTTGTGTTGTGTCGGAACCATTTTGACTTCCAGATGGAATCCTCAGTGTTGTGTTGGGTTGGCCCCATTTTGACTTCCAGATGGAAGCCTCAGTGTTGTGTTGGGTTGGCCCCATTTTGACTTCCAGATGGAAACCTCATTGTGTCGGCCCCATTTTGACTTCCAGATGGAATCCTCAGTGTTGTGTTGTGTCGGCCCCATTTTGACTTCCAGATGGAATCCTCAGCGTTGTGTCGGCCCCATTTTGACTTCCAGATGGAATCCTCAGTGTTGTGTTGTGTCGGCCCCATTTTGACTTCCAGATGGAATCCTCAGTGTTGTGTCGGCCCCATTTTGACGTCCAGATGGAAGCCTCAGTGTTGTGTTGGGTCGGCCCCATTTTGACTTCCAGATGGAAGCCTCAGTGTTGTGTTGTGTCGGCCCCATTTTGACTTCCAGATGGAAGCCTCAGTGTTGTGTTGTGTCGGCCCCATTTTGACTTCCAGATGGAAGCCTCAGTGTTGTGTTGTGTCGGCCCCATTTTGACTTCCAGATGGAATCCTCAGTGTTGTATTGTGTCGGCCCCATTTTGACTTCCAGATGGAATCCTCAGTGTTGTGTCGGCCCCATTTTGACTTCCAGATGGAAGCCTCAGTGTTGTGTTGTGTCGGCCCCATTTTGACTTCCAGATGGAATCCTCAGTGTTGTGTTGGGTTGGCCCCATTTTGACTTCCAGATGGAAGCCTCAGTGTTGTGTTGGGTTGGCCCCATTTTGACTTCCAGATGGAAACCTCATTGTGTCGGCCCCATTTTGACTTCCAGATGGAAGCCTCAGTGTTGTGTTGGGTTGGCCCCATTTTGACTTCCAGATGGAAGCCTCAGTGTTGTGTTGGGTTGGCCCCATTTTGACTTCCAGATGGAAACCTCATTGTGTCGGCCCCATTTTGACTTCCAGATGGAATCCTCAGTGTTGTGTTGTGTCGGCCCCATTTTGACTTCCAGATGGAATCCTCAGTGTTGTGTCGGCCCAATTTTGACGTCCAGATGGAAGCCTCAGTGTTGTGTTGGGTCGGCCCCATTTTGACTTCCAGATGGAAGCCTCAGTGTTGTGTTGTGTCGGCCCCATTTTGACTTCCAGATGGAAGCCTCAGTGTTGTGTTGTGTCGGCCCCATTTTGACTTCCAGATGGAAGCCTCAGTGTTGTGTTGTGTCGGCCCCATTTTGACTTCCAGATGGAATCCTCAGTGTTGTATTGTGTCGGCCCCATTTTGACTTCCAGATGGAATCCTCAGTGTTGTGTTGTGTCGGCCCCATTTTGACTTCCAGATGGAATCCTCAGTGTTGTGTTGTGTCGGCCCCATTTTGACTTCCAGATGGAAGCCTCAGTGTTGTGTTGGGTTGGCCCCATTTTGACTTCCAGATGGAAGCCTCAGTGTTGTGTTGGGTTGGCCCCATTTTGACTTCCAGATGGAAACCTCATTGTGTCGGCCCCATTTTGACTTCCAGATGGAAGCCTCAGTGTTGTGTTGGGTTGGCCCCATTTTGACTTCCAGATGGAAGCCTCAGTGTTGTGTTGGGTTGGCCCCATTTTGACTTCCAGATGGAAACCTCATTGTGTCGGCCCCATTTTGACTTCCAGATGGAATCCTCAGTGTTGTGTTGTGTCGGCCCCATTTTGACTTCCAGATGGAATCCTCAGTGTTGTGTCGGCCCCATTTTGACGTCCAGATGGAAGCCTCAGTGTTGTGTTGGGTCGGCCCCATTTTGACTTCCAGATGGAAGCCTCAGTGTTGTGTTGTGTCGGCCCCATTTTGACTTCCAGATGGAAGCCTCAGTGTTGTGTTGTGTCGGCCCCATTTTGACTTCCAGATGGAAGCCTCAGTGTTGTGTTGTGTCGGCCCCATTTTGACTTCCAGATGGAATCCTCAGTGTTGTATTGTGTCGGCCCCATTTTGACTTCCAGATGGAATCCTCAGTGTTGTGTTGTGTCGGCCCCATTTTGACTTCCAGATGGAATCCTCAGTGTTGTGTTGTGTCGGCCCCATTTTGACTTCCAGATGGAATCCTCAGTGTTGTGTTGGGTTGGCCCCATTTTGACTTCCAGATGGAAGCCTCAGTGTTGTGTTGGGTTGGCCCCATTTTGACTTCCAGATGGAAACCTCATTGTGTCGGCCCCATTTTGACTTCCAGATGGAAGCCTCAGTGTTGTGTCGGCCCCATTTTGATTTCCAGATGGAATCCTCAGTGTTGTGTTGTGTAAGACCCATTTTGACTTCCAGATGGAAGCCTCAGTGTTGTGTTGTGTCGGCCCCATTTTGACTTCCAGATGGAAGCCTCAGTGTTGTGTTGTGTCGGCCCCATTTTGACTTCCAGATGGAAGCCTCAGTGTTGTGTTGTGTCGGCCCCATTTTGACTTCCAGATGGAATCCTCAGTGTTGTATTGTGTCGGCCCCATTTTGACTTCCAGATGGAAGCCTCAGTGTTGTGTCGGCCCCATTTTGACTTCCAGATGGAAGCCTCAGTGTTGTGTTGTGTAGGCCCCATTTTGACTTCCAGATGGAATCCTCAGTGTTGTGTTGTGTCGGCCCCATTTTGACTTCCAGATGGAATCCTCAGTGTTGTGTCGGCCCCATTTTGACGTCCAGATGGAAGCCTCAGTGTTGTGTTGGGTCGGCCCCATTTTGACTTCCAGATGGAAACCTCATTGTGTCGGCCCCATTTTGACTTCCAGATGGAATCCTCAGTGTTGTGTTGTGTCGGCCCCATTTTGACTTCCAGATGGAATCCTCATTGTGTCGGCCCCATTTTGACTTCCAGATGGAAGCCTCAGTGTTGTGTTGGGTTGGCCCCATTTTGACTTCCAGATGGAAGCCTCAGTGTTGTGTTGGGTTGGCCCCATTTTGACTTCCAGATGGAAACCTCATTGTGTCGGCCCCATTTTGACTTCCAGATGGAATCCTCAGTGTTGTGTTGTGTCGGCCCCATTTTGACTTCCAGATGGAATCCTCAGCGTTGTGTCGGCCCCATTTTGACTTCCAGATGGAATCCTCAGTGTTGTGTTGTGTCGGCCCCATTTTGACTTCCAGATGGAATCCTCAGTGTTGTGTCGGCCCCATTTTGACGTCCAGATGGAAGCCTCAGTGTTGTGTTGGGTCGGCCCCATTTTGACTTCCAGATGGAAGCCTCAGTGTTGTGTTGTGTCGGCCCCATTTTGACTTCCAGATGGAAGCCTCAGTGTTGTGTTGTGTCGGCCCCATTTTGACTTCCAGATGGAAGCCTCAGTGTTGTGTTGTGTCGGCCCCATTTTGACTTCCAGATGGAATCCTCAGTGTTGTGTTGGGTTGGCCCCATTTTGACTTCCAGATGGAAGCCTCAGTGTTGTGTTGGGTTGGCCCCATTTTGACTTCCAGATGGAAACCTCATTGTGTCGGCCCCATTTTGACTTCCAGATGGAAGCCTCAGTGTTGTGTTGGGTTGGCCCCATTTTGACTTCCAGATGGAAGCCTCAGTGTTGTGTTGGGTTGGCCCCATTTTGACTTCCAGATGGAAACCTCATTGTGTCGGCCCCATTTTGACTTCCAGATGGAATCCTCAGTGTTGTGTTGTGTCGGCCCCATTTTGACTTCCAGATGGAATCCTCAGTGTTGTGTCGGCCCCATTTTGACGTCCAGATGGAAGCCTCAGTGTTGTGTTGGGTCGGCCCCATTTTGACTTCCAGATGGAAGCCTCAGTGTTGTGTTGTGTCGGCCCCATTTTGACTTCCAGATGGAAGCCTCAGTGTTGTGTTGTGTCGGCCCCATTTTGACTTCCAGATGGAAGCCTCAGTGTTGTGTTGTGTCGGCCCCATTTTGACTTCCAGATGGAAGCCTCAGTGTTGTGTTGGGTTGGCCCCATTTTGACTTCCAGATGGAAACCTCATTGTGTCGGCCCCATTTTGACTTCCAGATGGAAGCCTCAGTGTTGTGTTGGGTTGGCCCCATTTTGACTTCCAGATGGAAGCCTCAGTGTTGTGTTGGGTTGGCCCCATTTTGACTTCCAGATGGAAACCTCATTGTGTCGGCCCCATTTTGACTTCCAGATGGAATCCTCAGTGTTGTGTTGTGTCGGCCCCATTTTGACTTCCAGATGGAATCCTCAGTGTTGTGTCGGCCCCATGTTGACGTCCAGATGGAAGCCTCAGTGTTGTGTTGGGTCGGCCCCATTTTGACTTCCAGATGGAAGCCTCAGTGTTGTGTTGTGTCGGCCCCATTTTGACTTCCAGATGGAAGCCTCAGTGTTGTGTTGTGTCGGCCCCATTTTGACTTCCAGATGGAAGCCTCAGTGTTGTGTTGTGTCGGCCCCATTTTGACTTCCAGATGGAATCCTCAGTGTTGTATTGTGTCGGCCCCATTTTGACTTCCAGATGGAATCCTCAGTGTTGTGTTGTGTCGGCCCCATTTTGACTTCCAGATGGAATCCTCAGTGTTGTGTTGTGTCGGCCCCATTTTGACTTCCAGATGGAAGCCTCAGTGTTGTGTTGGGTTGGCCCCATTTTGACTTCCAGATGGAAGCCTCAGTGTTGTGTTGGGTTGGCCCCATTTTGACTTCCAGATGGAAACCTCATTGTGTCGGCCCCATTTTGACTTCCAGATGGAAGCCTCAGTGTTGTGTCGGCCCCATTTTGATTTCCAGATGGAATCCTCAGTGTTGTGTTGTGTAAGCCCCATTTTGACTTCCAGATGGAAGCCTCAGTGTTGTGTTGTGTCGGCCCCATTTTGACTTCCAGATGGAAGCCTCAGTGTTGTGTTGTGTCGGCCCCATTTTGACTTCCAGATGGAAGCCTCAGTGTTGTGTTGTGTCGGCCCCATTTTGACTTCCAGATGGAATCCTCAGTGTTGTATTGTGTCGGCCCCATTTTGACTTCCAGATGGAAGCCTCAGTGTTGTGTCGGCCCCATTTTGACTTCCAGATGGAAGCCTCAGTGTTGTGTTGTGTAGGCCCCATTTTGACTTCCAGATGGAATCCTCAGTGTTGTGTTGTGTCGGCCCCATTTTGACTTCCAGATGGAATCCTCAGTGTTGTGTCGGCCCATTTTGACGTCCAGATGGAAGCCTCAGTGTTGTGTTGCGTCGGCCCCATTTTGACTTCCAGATGGAAGCCTCAGTGTTGTGTTGTGTCGGCCCCATTTTGACTTCCAGATGGAAGCCTCAGTGTTGTGTTGTGTCGGCCCCATTTTGACTTCCAGATGGAAGCCTCAGTGTTGTGTTGTGTCGGCCCCATTTTGACTTCCAGATGGAATCCTCAGTGTTGTATTGTGTCGGCCCCATTTTGACTTCCAGATGGAATCCTCAGTGTTGTGTTGTGTCGGCCCCATTTTGACTTCCAGATGGAATCCTCAGTGTTGTGTTGTGTCGGCCCCATTTTGACTTCCAGATGGAAGCCTCAGTGTTGTGTTGGGTTGGCCCCATTTTGACTTCCAGATGGAAGCCTCAGTGTTGTGTTGGGTTGGCCCCATTTTGACTTCCAGATGGAAACCTCATTGTGTCGGCCCCATTTTGACTTCCAGATGGAAGCCTCAGTGTTGTGTTGGGTTGGCCCCATTTTGACTTCCAGATGGAAGCCTCAGTGTTGTGTTGGGTTGGCCCCATTTTGACTTCCAGATGGAAACCTCATTGTGTCGGCCCCGTTTTGACTTCCAGATGGAATCCTCAGTGTTGTGTTGTGTCGGCCCCATTTTGACTTCCAGATGGAAGCCTCAGTGTTGTGTTGGGTTGGCCCCATTTTGACTTCCAGATGGAAGCCTCAGTGTTGTGTTGGGTTGGCCCCATTTTGACTTCCAGATGGAAACCTCATTGTGTCGGCCCCATTTTGACTTCCAGATGGAAGCCTCAGTGTTGTGTTGGGTTGGCCCCATTTTGACTTCCAGATGGAAGCCTCAGTGTTGTGTTGGGTTGGCCCCATTTTGACTTCCAGATGGAAACCTCATTGTGTCGGCCCCATTTTGACTTCCAGATGGAAGCCTCAGTGTTGTGTTGGGTTGGCCCCATTTTGACTTCCAGATGGAAGCCTCAGTGTTGTGTTGGGTTGGCCCCATTTTGACTTCCAGATGGAAACCTCATTGTGTCGGCCCCGTTTTGACTTCCAGATGGAATCCTCAGTGTTGTGTTGTGTCGGCCCCATTTTGACTTCCAGATGGAATCCTCAGTGTTGTGTCGGCCCCATTTTGACGTCCAGATGGAAGCCTCAGTGTTGTGTTGTGTCGGCCCCATTTTGACTTCCAGATGGAAGCCTCAGTGTTGTGTTGTGTCGGCCCCATTTTGACTTCCAGATGGAAGCCTCAGTGTTGTGTTGTGTCGGCCCCATTTTGACTTCCAGATGGAATCCTCAGTGTTGTATTGTGTAGGCCCCATTTTGACTTCCAGATGGAATCCTCAGTGTTGTGTTGTGTCGGCCCCATTTTGACTTCCAGATGGAAACCTCATTGTGTCGGCCCCATTTTGACTTCCAGATGGAATCCTCAGTGTTGTGTTGTGTCGGCCCCATTTTGACTTCCAGATGGAATCCTCAGTGTTGTGTCGGCCCCATTTTGACGTCCAGATGGAAGCCTCAGTGTTGTGTTGGGTCGGCCCCATTTTGACTTCCAGATGGAAGCCTCAGTGTTGTGTTGTGTCGGCCCCATTTTGACTTCCAGATGGAAGCCTCAGTGTTGTGTTGTGTCGGCCCCATTTTGACTTCCAGATGGAAGCCTCAGTGTTGTGTTGTGTCGGCCCCATTTTGACTTCCAGATGGAAGCCTCAGTGTTGTGTTGGGTTGGCCCCATTTTGACTTCCAGATGGAAACCTCATTGTGTCGGCCCCATTTTGACTTCCAGATGGAAGCCTCAGTGTTGTGTTGGGTTGGCCCCATTTTGACTTCCAGATGGAAGCCTCAGTGTTGTGTTGGGTTGGCCCCATTTTGACTTCCAGATGGAAACCTCATTGTGTCGGCCCCATTTTGACTTCCAGATGGAATCCTCAGTGTTGTGTTGTGTCGGCCCCATTTTGACTTCCAGATGGAATCCTCAGTGTTGTGTCGGCCCCATGTTGACGTCCAGATGGAAGCCTCAGTGTTGTGTTGGGTCGGCCCCATTTTGACTTCCAGATGGAAGCCTCAGTGTTGTGTTGTGTCGGCCCCATTTTGACTTCCAGATGGAAGCCTCAGTGTTGTGTTGTGTCGGCCCCATTTTGACTTCCAGATGGAAGCCTCAGTGTTGTGTTGTGTCGGCCCCATTTTGACTTCCAGATGGAATCCTCAGTGTTGTATTGTGTCGGCCCCATTTTGACTTCCAGATGGAATCCTCAGTGTTGTGTTGTGTCGGCCCCATTTTGACTTCCAGATGGAATCCTCAGTGTTGTGTTGTGTCGGCCCCATTTTGACTTCCAGATGGAAGCCTCAGTGTTGTGTTGGGTTGGCCCCATTTTGACTTCCAGATGGAAGCCTCAGTGTTGTGTTGGGTTGGCCCCATTTTGACTTCCAGATGGAAACCTCATTGTGTCGGCCCCATTTTGACTTCCAGATGGAAGCCTCAGTGTTGTGTCGGCCCCATTTTGATTTCCAGATGGAATCCTCAGTGTTGTGTTGTGTAAGCCCCATTTTGACTTCCAGATGGAAGCCTCAGTGTTGTGTTGTGTCGGCCCCATTTTGACTTCCAGATGGAAGCCTCAGTGTTGTGTTGTGTCGGCCCCATTTTGACTTCCAGATGGAAGCCTCAGTGTTGTGTTGTGTCGGCCCCATTTTGACTTCCAGATGGAATCCTCAGTGTTGTATTGTGTCGGCCCCATTTTGACTTCCAGATGGAAGCCTCAGTGTTGTGTCGGCCCCATTTTGACTTCCAGATGGAAGCCTCAGTGTTGTGTTGTGTAGGCCCCATTTTGACTTCCAGATGGAATCCTCAGTGTTGTGTTGTGTCGGCCCCATTTTGACTTCCAGATGGAATCCTCAGTGTTGTGTCGGCCCATTTTGACGTCCAGATGGAAGCCTCAGTGTTGTGTTGCGTCGGCCCCATTTTGACTTCCAGATGGAAGCCTCAGTGTTGTGTTGTGTCGGCCCCATTTTGACTTCCAGATGGAAGCCTCAGTGTTGTGTTGTGTCGGCCCCATTTTGACTTCCAGATGGAAGCCTCAGTGTTGTGTTGTGTCGGCCCCATTTTGACTTCCAGATGGAATCCTCAGTGTTGTATTGTGTCGGCCCCATTTTGACTTCCAGATGGAATCCTCAGTGTTGTGTTGTGTCGGCCCCATTTTGACTTCCAGATGGAATCCTCAGTGTTGTGTTGTGTCGGCCCCATTTTGACTTCCAGATGGAAGCCTCAGTGTTGTGTTGGGTTGGCCCCATTTTGACTTCCAGATGGAAGCCTCAGTGTTGTGTTGGGTTGGCCCCATTTTGACTTCCAGATGGAAACCTCATTGTGTCGGCCCCATTTTGACTTCCAGATGGAAGCCTCAGTGTTGTGTTGGGTTGGCCCCATTTTGACTTCCAGATGGAAGCCTCAGTGTTGTGTTGGGTTGGCCCCATTTTGACTTCCAGATGGAAACCTCATTGTGTCGGCCCCGTTTTGACTTCCAGATGGAATCCTCAGTGTTGTGTTGTGTCGGCCCCATTTTGACTTCCAGATGGAAGCCTCAGTGTTGTGTTGGGTTGGCCCCATTTTGACTTCCAGATGGAAGCCTCAGTGTTGTGTTGGGTTGGCCCCATTTTGACTTCCAGATGGAAACCTCATTGTGTCGGCCCCATTTTGACTTCCAGATGGAAGCCTCAGTGTTGTGTTGGGTTGGCCCCATTTTGACTTCCAGATGGAAGCCTCAGTGTTGTGTTGGGTTGGCCCCATTTTGACTTCCAGATGGAAACCTCATTGTGTCGGCCCCATTTTGACTTCCAGATGGAAGCCTCAGTGTTGTGTTGGGTTGGCCCCATTTTGACTTCCAGATGGAAGCCTCAGTGTTGTGTTGGGTTGGCCCCATTTTGACTTCCAGATGGAAACCTCATTGTGTCGGCCCCGTTTTGACTTCCAGATGGAATCCTCAGTGTTGTGTTGTGTCGGCCCCATTTTGACTTCCAGATGGAATCCTCAGTGTTGTGTCGGCCCCATTTTGACGTCCAGATGGAAGCCTCAGTGTTGTGTTGTGTCGGCCCCATTTTGACTTCCAGATGGAAGCCTCAGTGTTGTGTTGTGTCGGCCCCATTTTGACTTCCAGATGGAAGCCTCAGTGTTGTGTTGTGTCGGCCCCATTTTGACTTCCAGATGGAATCCTCAGTGTTGTATTGTGTAGGCCCCATTTTGACTTCCAGATGGAATCCTCAGTGTTGTGTTGTGTCGGCCCCATTTTGACTTCCAGATGGAATCCTCAGTGTTGTGTTGTGTCGGCCCCATTTTGACTTCCAGATGGAATCCTCAGTGTTGTGTTGGGTTGGCCCCATTTTGACTTCCAGATGGAAGCCTCAGTGTTGTGTTGGGTTGGCCCCATTTTGACTTCCAGATGGAAACCTCATTGTGTCGGCCCCATTTTGACTTCCAGATGGAAGCCTCAGTGTTGTGTCGGCCCCATTTTGATTTCCAGATGGAATCCTCAGTGTTGTGTTGTGTAAGCCCCATTTTGACTTCCAGATGGAAGCCTCAGTGTTGTGTTGGGTTGGCCCCATTTTGACTTCCAGATGGAATCCTCAGTGTTGTATTGTGTCGGCCCCATTTTGACTTCCAGATGGAAGCCTCAGTGTTGTGTCGGCCCCATTTTGACTTCCAGATGGAAGCCTCAGTGTTGTGTTGTGTAGGCCCCATTTTGACTTCCAGATGGAATCCTCAGTGTTGTGTTGTGTCGGCCCCATTTTGACTTCCAGATGGAATCCTCAGTGTTGTGTCGGCCCCATTTTGACGTCCAGATGGAAGCCTCAGTGTTGTGTTGGGTCGGCCCCATTTTGACTTCCAGATGGAAGCCTCAGTGTTGTGTTGTGTCGGCCCCATTTTGACTTCCAGATGGAAGCCTCAGTGTTGTGTTGTGTCGGCCCCATTTTGACTTCCAGATGGAAGCCTCAGTGTTGTGTTGTGTCGGCCCCATTTTGACTTCCAGATGGAATCCTCAGTGTTGTATTGTGTCGGCCCCATTTTGACTTCCAGATGGAATCCTCAGTGTTGTGTTGTGTCGGCCCCATTTTGACTTCCAGATGGAATCCTCAGTGTTGTGTTGTGTCGGCCCCATTTTGACTTCCAGATGGAAGCCTCAGTGTTGTGTTGGGTTGGCCCCATTTTGACTTCCAGATGGAAGCCTCAGTGTTGTGTTGGGTTGGCCCCATTTTGACTTCCAGATGGAAACCTCATTGTGTCGGCCCCATTTTGACTTCCAGATGGAAGCCTCAGTGTTGTGTTGGGTTGGCCCCATTTTGACTTCCAGATGGAAGCCTCAGTGTTGTGTTGGGTTGGCCCCATTTTGACTTCCAGATGGAAACCTCATTGTGTCGGCCCCGTTTTGACTTCCAGATGGAATCCTCAGTGTTGTGTTGTGTCGGCCCCATTTTGACTTCCAGATGGAAGCCTCAGTGTTGTGTTGGGTTGGCCCCATTTTGACTTCCAGATGGAAGCCTCAGTGTTGTGTTGGGTTGGCCCCATTTTGACTTCCAGATGGAAACCTCATTGTGTCGGCCCCATTTTGACTTCCAGATGGAAGCCTCAGTGTTGTGTTGGGTTGGCCCCATTTTGACTTCCAGATGGAAGCCTCAGTGTTGTGTTGGGTTGGCCCCATTTTGACTTCCAGATGGAAGCCTCAGTGTTGTGTTGGGTTGGCCCCATTTTGACTTCCAGATGGAAACCTCATTGTGTCGGCCCCGTTTTGACTTCCAGATGGAATCCTCAGTGTTGTGTTGTGTCGGCCCCATTTTGACTTCCAGATGGAATCCTCAGTGTTGTGTCGGCCCCATTTTGACGTCCAGATGGAAGCCTCAGTGTTGTGTTGGGTCGGCCCCATTTTGACTTCCAGATGGAAGCCTCAGTGTTGTGTTGTGTCGGCCCCATTTTGACTTCCAGATGGAAGCCTCAGTGTTGTGTTGTGTCGGCCCCATTTTGACTTCCAGATGGAAGCCTCAGTGTTGTGTTGTGTCGGCCCCATTTTGACTTCCAGATGGAATCCTCAGTGTTGTATTGTGTCGGCCCCATTTTGACTTCCAGATGGAATCCTCAGTGTTGTGTTGTGTCGGCCCCATTTTGACTTCCAGATGGAATCCTCAGTGTTGTGTTGTGTCGGCCCCATTTTGACTTCCAGATGGAATCCTCAGTGTTGTGTTGGGTTGGCCCCATTTTGACTTCCAGATGGAAGCCTCAGTGTTGTGTTGGGTTGGCCCCATTTTGACTTCCAGATGGAAACCTCATTGTGTCGGCCCCATTTTGACTTCCAGATGGAAGCCTCAGTGTTGTGTCGGCCCCATTTTGATTTCCAGATGGAATCCTCAGTGTTGTGTTGTGTAAGCCCCATTTTGACTTCCAGATGGAAGCCTCAGTGTTGTGTTGTGTCGGCCCCATTTTGACTTCCAGATGGAAGCCTCAGTGTTGTGTTGTGTCGGCCCCATTTTGACTTCCAGATGGAAGCCTCAGTGTTGTGTTGTGTCGGCCCCATTTTGACTTCCAGATGGAATCCTCAGTGTTGTATTGTGTCGGCCCCATTTTGACTTCCAGATGGAAGCCTCAGTGTTGTGTCGGCCCCATTTTGACTTCCAGATGGAAGCCTCAGTGTTGTGTTGTGTAGGCCCCATTTTGACTTCCAGATGGAATCCTCAGTGTTGTGTTGTGTCGGCCCCATTTTGACTTCCAGATGGAATCCTCAGTGTTGTGTCGGCCCCATTTTGACTTCCAGATGGAAGCCTCAGTGTTATGTTGGGTTGGCCCCATTTTGACTTCCAGATGGAAGCCTCAGAGTTGTGTCGGCCCCATTTTGACTTCCAGATGGAAACCTCAGTGTTGTGTTGGGTTGGCCCCATTTTGACTTCCAGATGGAAACCTCATTGTGTCGGCCCCATTTTGACTTCCAGATGGAAGCCTCAGTGTTGTGTTGGGTTGGCCCCATTTTGACTTCCAGATGGAAGCCTCAGTGTTGTGTTGGGTTGGCCCCATTTTGACTTCCAGATGGAAACCTCATTGTGTCGGCCCCGTTTTGACTTCCAGATGGAATCCTCAGTGTTGTGTTGTGTCGGCCCCATTTTGACTTCCAGATGGAAGCCTCAGTGTTGTGTTGGGTTGGCCCCATTTTGACTTCCAGATGGAAGCCTCAGTGTTGTGTTGGGTTGGCCCCATTTTGACTTCCAGATGGAAACCTCATTGTGTCGGCCCCATTTTGACTTCCAGATGGAAGCCTCAGTGTTGTGTTGGGTTGGCCCCATTTTGACTTCCAGATGGAAGCCTCAGTGTTGTGTTGGGTTGGCCCCATTTTGACTTCCAGATGGAAACCTCATTGTGTCGGCCCCATTTTGACTTCCAGATGGAAGCCTCAGTGTTGTGTTGGGTTGGCCCCATTTTGACTTCCAGATGGAAGCCTCAGTGTTGTGTTGGGTTGGCCCCATTTTGACTTCCAGATGGAAACCTCATTGTGTCGGCCCCGTTTTGACTTCCAGATGGAATCCTCAGTGTTGTGTTGTGTCGGCCCCATTTTGACTTCCAGATGGAATCCTCAGTGTTGTGTCGGCCCCATTTTGACGTCCAGATGGAAGCCTCAGTGTTGTGTTGTGTCGGCCCCATTTTGACTTCCAGATGGAAGCCTCAGTGTTGTGTTGTGTCGGCCCCATTTTGACTTCCAGATGGAAGCCTCAGTGTTGTGTTGTGTCGGCCCCATTTTGACTTCCAGATGGAATCCTCAGTGTTGTATTGTGTAGGCCCCATTTTGACTTCCAGATGGAATCCTCAGTGTTGTGTTGTGTCGGCCCCATTTTGACTTCCAGATGGAATCCTCAGTGTTGTGTTGTGTCGGCCCCATTTTGACTTCCAGATGGAATCCTCAGTGTTGTGTTGGGTTGGCCCCATTTTGACTTCCAGATGGAAGCCTCAGTGTTGTGTTGGGTTGGCCCCATTTTGACTTCCAGATGGAAACCTCATTGTGTCGGCCCCATTTTGACTTCCAGATGGAAGCCTCAGTGTTGTGTCGGCCCCATTTTGATTTCCAGATGGAATCCTCAGTGTTGTGTTGTGTAAGCCCCATTTTGACTTCCAGATGGAAGCCTCAGTGTTGTGTTGGGTTGGCCCCATTTTGACTTCCAGATGGAATCCTCAGTGTTGTATTGTGTCGGCCCCATTTTGACTTCCAGATGGAAGCCTCAGTGTTGTGTCGGCCCCATTTTGACTTCCAGATGGAAGCCTCAGTGTTGTGTTGTGTAGGCCCCATTTTGACTTCCAGATGGAATCCTCAGTGTTGTGTTGTGTCGGCCCCATTTTGACTTCCAGATGGAATCCTCAGTGTTGTGTCGGCCCCATTTTGACGTCCAGATGGAAGCCTCAGTGTTGTGTTGGGTCGGCCCCATTTTGACTTCCAGATGGAAGCCTCAGTGTTGTGTTGTGTCGGCCCCATTTTGACTTCCAGATGGAAGCCTCAGTGTTGTGTTGTGTCGGCCCCATTTTGACATCCAGATGGAAGCCTCAGTGTTGTGTTGTGTCGGCCCCATTTTGACTTCCAGATGGAATCCTCAGTGTTGTGTTGGGTCGGCCCCATTTTGACTTCCAGATGGAATCCTCAGTGTTGTGTTGTGTCGGCCCCATTTTGACTTCCAGATGGAATCCTCAGTGTTGTGTTGTGTCGGCCCCATTTTGACTTCCAGATGGAAGCCTCAGTGTTGTGTTGGGTTGGCCCCATTTTGACTTCCAGATGGAAGCCTCAGTGTTGTGTTGGGTTGGCCCCATTTTGACTTCCAGATGGAAACCTCATTGTGTCGGCCCCATTTTGACTTCCAGATGGAAGCCTCAGTGTTGTGTTGGGTTGGCCCCATTTTGACTTCCAGATGGAAGCCTCAGTGTTGTGTTGGGTTGGCCCCATTTTGACTTCCAGATGGAAACCTCATTGTGTCGGCCCCGTTTTGACTTCCAGATGGAATCCTCAGTGTTGTGTTGTGTCGGCCCCATTTTGACTTCCAGATGGAAGCCTCAGTGTTGTGTTGGGTTGGCCCCATTTTGACTTCCAGATGGAAGCCTCAGTGTTGTGTTGGGTTGGCCCCATTTTGACTTCCAGATGGAAACCTCATTGTGTCGGCCCCATTTTGACTTCCAGATGGAAGCCTCAGTGTTGTGTTGGGTTGGCCCCATTTTGACTTCCAGATGGAAGCCTCAGTGTTGTGTTGGGTTGGCCCCATTTTGACTTCCAGATGGAAACCTCATTGTGTCGGCCCCATTTTGACTTCCAGATGGAAGCCTCAGTGTTGTGTTGGGTTGGCCCCATTTTGACTTCCAGATGGAAGCCTCAGTGTTGTGTTGGGTTGGCCCCATTTTGACTTCCAGATGGAAACCTCATTGTGTCGGCCCCGTTTTGACTTCCAGATGGAATCCTCAGTGTTGTGTTGTGTCGGCCCCATTTTGACTTCCAGATGGAATCCTCAGTGTTGTGTCGGCCCCATTTTGACGTCCAGATGGAAGCCTCAGTGTTGTGTTGGGTCGGCCCCATTTTGACTTCCAGATGGAAGCCTCAGTGTTGTGTTGTGTCGGCCCCATTTTGACTTCCAGATGGAAGCCTCAGTGTTGTGTTGTGTCGGCCCCATTTTGACTTCCAGATGGAAGCCTCAGTGTTGTGTTGTGTCGGCCCCATTTTGACTTCCAGATGGAATCCTCAGTGTTGTATTGTGTCGGCCCCATTTTGACTTCCAGATGGAATCCTCAGTGTTGTGTTGTGTCGGCCCCATTTTGACTTCCAGATGGAATCCTCAGTGTTGTGTTGTGTCGGCCCCATTTTGACTTCCAGATGGAATCCTCAGTGTTGTGTTGGGTTGGCCCCATTTTGACTTCCAGATGGAAGCCTCAGTGTTGTGTTGGGTTGGCCCCATTTTGACTTCCAGATGGAAACCTCATTGTGTCGGCCCCATTTTGACTTCCAGATGGAAGCCTCAGTGTTGTGTCGGCCCCATTTTGATTTCCAGATGGAATCCTCAGTGTTGTGTTGTGTAAGCCCCATTTTGACTTCCAGATGGAAGCCTCAGTGTTGTGTTGTGTCGGCCCCATTTTGACTTCCAGATGGAAGCCTCAGTGTTGTGTTGTGTCGGCCCCATTTTGACTTCCAGATGGAAGCCTCAGTGTTGTGTTGTGTCGGCCCCATTTTGACTTCCAGATGGAATCCTCAGTGTTGTATTGTGTCGGCCCCATTTTGACTTCCAGATGGAAGCCTCAGTGTTGTGTCGGCCCCATTTTGACTTCCAGATGGAAGCCTCAGTGTTGTGTTGTGTAGGCCCCATTTTGACTTCCAGATGGAATCCTCAGTGTTGTGTTGTGTCGGCCCCATTTTGACTTCCAGATGGAATCCTCAGTGTTGTGTCGGCCCCATTTTGACTTCCAGATGGAAGCCTCAGTGTTATGTTGGGTTGGCCCCATTTTGACTTCCAGATGGAAGCCTCAGAGTTGTGTCGGCCCCATTTTGACTTCCAGATGGAAGCCTCAGTGTTGTGTTGGGTTGGCCCCATTTTGACTTCCAGATGGAAGCCTCAGTGTTGTGTTGGGTCGGCCCCATTTTGACTTCCAGATGGAAGCCTCAGTGTTGTGTTGTGTCGGCCCCATTTTGACTTCCAGATGGAAGCCTCAGTGTTGTGTTGTGTCGGCCCCATTTTGACTTCCAGATGGAAGCCTCAGTGTTGTGTTGGGTTGGCCCCATTTTGACTTCCAGATGGAAACCTCATTGTGTCGGCCCCATTTTGACTTCCAGATGGAATCCTCAGTGTTGTGTTGTGTCGGCCCCATTTTGACTTCCAGATGGAATCCTCAGTGTTGTGTTGGGTTGGCCCCATTTTGACTTCCAGATGGAAGCCTCAGTGTTGTGTTGGGTTGGCCCCATTTTGACTTCCAGATGGAAACCTCATTGTGTCGGCCCCATTTTGACTTCCAGATGGAAGCCTCAGTGTTGTGTCGGCCCCATTTTGATTTCCAGATGGAATCCTCAGTGTTGTGTTGTGTCAGCCCCATTTTGACTTCCAGATGGAAGCCTCAGTGTTGTGTTGTGTCGGCCCCATTTTGACTTCCAGATGGAAGCCTCAGTGTTGTGTTGTGTCGGCCCCATTTTGACTTCCAGATGGAAGCCTCAGTGTTGTGTTGTGTCGGCCCCATTTTGACTTCCAGATGGAATCCTCAGTGTTGTATTGTGTCGGCCCCATTTTGACTTCCAGATGGAAGCCTCAGTGTTGTGTTGTGTCGGCCCCATTTTGACTTCCAGATGGAAGCCTCAGTGTTGTGTTGTGTAGGCCCCATTTTGACTTCCAGATGGAAGCCTCAGTGTTGTGTTGTGTCGGCCCCATTTTGACTTCCAGATGGAATCCTCAGTGTTGTGTCGGCCCCATTTTGACTTCCAGATGGAATCCTCAGTGTTGTGTTGTGTCGGCCCCATTTTGACTTCCAGATGGAATCCTCAGTGTTGTGTTGTGTCGGCCCCATTTTGACTTCCAGATGGAATCCTCAGTGTTGTGTTGGGTTGGCCCCATTTTGACTTCCAGATGGAAGCCTCAGTGTTGTGTTGGGTTGGCCCCATTTTGACTTCCAGATGGAAACCTCATTGTGTCGGCCCCATTTTGACTTCCAGATGGAAGCCTCAGTGTTGTGTCGGCCCCATTTTGATTTCCAGATGGAATCCTCAGTGTTGTGTTGTGTAAGCCCCATTTTGACTTCCAGATGGAAGCCTCAGTGTTGTGTTGTGTCGGCCCCATTTTGACTTCCAGATGGAAGCCTCAGTGTTGTGTTGTGTCGGCCCCATTTTGACTTCCAGATGGAAGCCTCAGTGTTGTGTTGTGTCGGCCCCATTTTGACTTCCAGATGGAATCCTCAGTGTTGTATTGTGTCGGCCCCATTTTGACTTCCAGATGGAAGCCTCAGTGTTGTGTCGGCCCCATTTTGACTTCCAGATGGAAGCCTCAGTGTTGTGTTGTGTAGGCCCCATTTTGACTTCCAGATGGAATCCTCAGTGTTGTGTTGTGTCGGCCCCATTTTGACTTCCAGATGGAATCCTCAGTGTTGTGTCGGCCCCATTTTGACTTCCAGATGGAAGCCTCAGTGTTATGTTGGGTTGGCCCCATTTTGACTTCCAGATGGAAGCCTCAGAGTTGTGTCGGCCCCATTTTGACTTCCAGATGGAAGCCTCAGTGTTGTGTTGGGTTGGCCCCATTTTGACTTCCAGATGGAAACCTCATTGTGTCGGCCCCATTTTGACTTCCAGATGGAAGCCTCAGTGTTGTGTTGGGTTGGCCCCATTTTGACTTCCAGATGGAAGCCTCAGTGTTGTGTTGGGTTGGCCCCATTTTGACTTCCAGATGGAAACCTCATTGTGTCGGCCCCGTTTTGACTTCCAGATGGAATCCTCAGTGTTGTGTTGTGTCGGCCCCATTTTGACTTCCAGATGGAAGCCTCAGTGTTGTGTTGGGTTGGCCCCATTTTGACTTCCAGATGGAAGCCTCAGTGTTGTGTTGGGTTGTCCCCATTTTGACTTCCAGATGGAAACCTCATTGTGTCGGCCCCATTTTGACTTCCAGATGGAAGCCTCAGTGTTGTGTTGGGTTGGCCCCATTTTGACTTCCAGATGGAAGCCTCAGTGTTGTGTTGGGTTGGCCCCATTTTGACTTCCAGATGGAAACCTCATTGTGTCGGCCCCATTTTGACTTCCAGATGGAAGCCTCAGTGTTGTGTTGGGTTGGCCCCATTTTGACTTCCAGATGGAAGCCTCAGTGTTGTGTTGGGTTGGCCCCATTTTGACTTCCAGATGGAAACCTCATTGTGTCGGCCCCGTTTTGACTTCCAGATGGAATCCTCAGTGTTGTGTTGTGTCGGCCCCATTTTGACTTCCAGATGGAATCCTCAGTGTTGTGTCGGCCCCATTTTGACGTCCAGATGGAAGCCTCAGTGTTGTGTTGTGTCGGCCCCATTTTGACTTCCAGATGGAAGCCTCAGTGTTGTGTTGTGTCGGCCCCATTTTGACTTCCAGATGGAAGCCTCAGTGTTGTGTTGTGTCGGCCCCATTTTGACTTCCAGATGGAATCCTCAGTGTTGTATTGTGTAGGCCCCATTTTGACTTCCAGATGGAATCCTCAGTGTTGTGTTGTGTCGGCCCCATTTTGACTTCCAGATGGAATCCTCAGTGTTGTGTTGTGTCGGCCCCATTTTGACTTCCAGATGGAATCCTCAGTGTTGTGTTGGGTTGGCCCCATTTTGACTTCCAGATGGAAGCCTCAGTGTTGTGTTGGGTTGGCCCCATTTTGACTTCCAGATGGAAACCTCATTGTGTCGGCCCCATTTTGACTTCCAGATGGAAGCCTCAGTGTTGTGTCGGCCCCATTTTGATTTCCAGATGGAATCCTCAGTGTTGTGTTGTGTAAGCCCCATTTTGACTTCCAGATGGAAGCCTCAGTGTTGTGTTGGGTTGGCCCCATTTTGACTTCCAGATGGAATCCTCAGTGTTGTATTGTGTCGGCCCCATTTTGACTTCCAGATGGAAGCCTCAGTGTTGTGTCGGCCCCATTTTGACTTCCAGATGGAAGCCTCAGTGTTGTGTTGTGTAGGCCCCATTTTGACTTCCAGATGGAATCCTCAGTGTTGTGTTGTGTCGGCCCCATTTTGACTTCCAGATGGAATCCTCAGTGTTGTGTCGGCCCCATTTTGACGTCCAGATGGAAGCCTCAGTGTTGTGTTGGGTCGGCCCCATTTTGACTTCCAGATGGAAGCCTCAGTGTTGTGTTGTGTCGGCCCCATTTTGACTTCCAGATGGAAGCCTCAGTGTTGTGTTGTGTCGGCCCCATTTTGACATCCAGATGGAAGCCTCAGTGTTGTGTTGTGTCGGCCCCATTTTGACTTCCAGATGGAATCCTCAGTGTTGTGTTGGGTCGGCCCCATTTTGACTTCCAGATGGAATCCTCAGTGTTGTGTTGTGTCGGCCCCATTTTGACTTCCAGATGGAATCCTCAGTGTTGTGTTGTGTCGGCCCCATTTTGACTTCCAGATGGAAGCCTCAGTGTTGTGTTGGGTTGGCCCCATTTTGACTTCCAGATGGAAGCCTCAGTGTTGTGTTGGGTTGGCCCCATTTTGACTTCCAGATGGAAACCTCATTGTGTCGGCCCCATTTTGACTTCCAGATGGAAGCCTCAGTGTTGTGTTGGGTTGGCCCCATTTTGACTTCCAGATGGAAGCCTCAGTGTTGTGTTGGGTTGGCCCCATTTTGACTTCCAGATGGAAACCTCATTGTGTCGGCCCCGTTTTGACTTCCAGATGGAATCCTCAGTGTTGTGTTGTGTCGGCCCCATTTTGACTTCCAGATGGAAGCCTCAGTGTTGTGTTGGGTTGGCCCCATTTTGACTTCCAGATGGAAGCCTCAGTGTTGTGTTGGGTTGGCCCCATTTTGACTTCCAGATGGAAACCTCATTGTGTCGGCCCCATTTTGACTTCCAGATGGAAGCCTCAGTGTTGTGTTGGGTTGGCCCCATTTTGACTTCCAGATGGAAGCCTCAGTGTTGTGTTGGGTTGGCCCCATTTTGACTTCCAGATGGAAACCTCATTGTGTCGGCCCCATTTTGACTTCCAGATGGAAGCCTCAGTGTTGTGTTGGGTTGGCCCCATTTTGACTTCCAGATGGAAGCCTCAGTGTTGTGTTGGGTTGGCCCCATTTTGACTTCCAGATGGAAACCTCATTGTGTCGGCCCCGTTTTGACTTCCAGATGGAATCCTCAGTGTTGTGTTGTGTCGGCCCCATTTTGACTTCCAGATGGAATCCTCAGTGTTGTGTCGGCCCCATTTTGACGTCCAGATGGAAGCCTCAGTGTTGTGTTGGGTCGGCCCCATTTTGACTTCCAGATGGAAGCCTCAGTGTTGTGTTGTGTCGGCCCCATTTTGACTTCCAGATGGAAGCCTCAGTGTTGTGTTGTGTCGGCCCCATTTTGACTTCCAGATGGAAGCCTCAGTGTTGTGTTGTGTCGGCCCCATTTTGACTTCCAGATGGAATCCTCAGTGTTGTATTGTGTCGGCCCCATTTTGACTTCCAGATGGAATCCTCAGTGTTGTGTTGTGTCGGCCCCATTTTGACTTCCAGATGGAATCCTCAGTGTTGTGTTGTGTCGGCCCCATTTTGACTTCCAGATGGAATCCTCAGTGTTGTGTTGGGTTGGCCCCATTTTGACTTCCAGATGGAAGCCTCAGTGTTGTGTTGGGTTGGCCCCATTTTGACTTCCAGATGGAAACCTCATTGTGTCGGCCCCATTTTGACTTCCAGATGGAAGCCTCAGTGTTGTGTCGGCCCCATTTTGATTTCCAGATGGAATCCTCAGTGTTGTGTTGTGTAAGCCCCATTTTGACTTCCAGATGGAAGCCTCAGTGTTGTGTTGTGTCGGCCCCATTTTGACTTCCAGATGGAAGCCTCAGTGTTGTGTTGTGTCGGCCCCATTTTGACTTCCAGATGGAAGCCTCAGTGTTGTGTTGTGTCGGCCCCATTTTGACTTCCAGATGGAATCCTCAGTGTTGTATTGTGTCGGCCCCATTTTGACTTCCAGATGGAAGCCTCAGTGTTGTGTCGGCCCCATTTTGACTTCCAGATGGAAGCCTCAGTGTTGTGTTGTGTAGGCCCCATTTTGACTTCCAGATGGAATCCTCAGTGTTGTGTTGTGTCGGCCCCATTTTGACTTCCAGATGGAATCCTCAGTGTTGTGTCGGCCCCATTTTGACTTCCAGATGGAAGCCTCAGTGTTATGTTGGGTTGGCCCCATTTTGACTTCCAGATGGAAGCCTCAGAGTTGTGTCGGCCCCATTTTGACTTCCAGATGGAAGCCTCAGTGTTGTGTTGGGTTGGCCCCATTTTGACTTCCAGATGGAAGCCTCAGTGTTGTGTTGGGTCGGCCCCATTTTGACTTCCAGATGGAAGCCTCAGTGTTGTGTTGTGTCGGCCCCATTTTGACTTCCAGATGGAAGCCTCAGTGTTGTGTTGTGTCGGCCCCATTTTGACTTCCAGATGGAAGCCTCAGTGTTGTGTTGGGTTGGCCCCATTTTGACTTCCAGATGGAAACCTCATTGTGTCGGCCCCATTTTGACTTCCAGATGGAATCCTCAGTGTTGTGTTGTGTCGGCCCCATTTTGACTTCCAGATGGAATCCTCAGTGTTGTGTTGGGTTGGCCCCATTTTGACTTCCAGATGGAAGCCTCAGTGTTGTGTTGGGTTGGCCCCATTTTGACTTCCAGATGGAAACCTCATTGTGTCGGCCCCATTTTGACTTCCAGATGGAAGCCTCAGTGTTGTGTCGGCCCCATTTTGATTTCCAGATGGAATCCTCAGTGTTGTGTTGTGTCAGCCCCATTTTGACTTCCAGATGGAAGCCTCAGTGTTGTGTTGTGTCGGCCCCATTTTGACTTCCAGATGGAAGCCTCAGTGTTGTGTTGTGTCGGCCCCATTTTGACTTCCAGATGGAAGCCTCAGTGTTGTGTTGTGTCGGCCCCATTTTGACTTCCAGATGGAATCCTCAGTGTTGTATTGTGTCGGCCCCATTTTGACTTCCAGATGGAAGCCTCAGTGTTGTGTTGTGTCGGCCCCATTTTGACTTCCAGATGGAAGCCTCAGTGTTGTGTTGTGTAGGCCCCATTTTGACTTCCAGATGGAAGCCTCAGTGTTGTGTTGTGTCGGCCCCATTTTGACTTCCAGATGGAATCCTCAGTGTTGTGTCGGCCCCATTTTGACTTCCAGATGGAATCCTCAGTGTTGTGTTGTGTCGGCCCCATTTTGACTTCCAGATGGAATCCTCAGTGTTGTGTTGTGTCGGCCCCATTTTGACTTCCAGATGGAATCCTCAGTGTTGTGTTGGGTTGGCCCCATTTTGACTTCCAGATGGAAGCCTCAGTGTTGTGTTGGGTTGGCCCCATTTTGACTTCCAGATGGAAACCTCATTGTGTCGGCCCCATTTTGACTTCCAGATGGAAGCCTCAGTGTTGTGTCGGCCCCATTTTGATTTCCAGATGGAATCCTCAGTGTTGTGTTGTGTAAGCCCCATTTTGACTTCCAGATGGAAGCCTCAGTGTTGTGTTGTGTCGGCCCCATTTTGACTTCCAGATGGAAGCCTCAGTGTTGTGTTGTGTCGGCCCCATTTTGACTTCCAGATGGAAACCTCAGTGTTGTGTTGTGTCGGCCCCATTTTGACTTCCAGATGGAATCCTCAGTGTTGTATTGTGTCGGCCCCATTTTGACTTCCAGATGGAAGCCTCAGTGTTGTGTCGGCCCCATTTTGACTTCCAGATGGAAGCCTCAGTGTTGTGTTGTGTAGGCCCCATTTTGACTTCCAGATGGAATCCTCAGTGTTGTGTTGTGTCGGCCCCATTTTGACTTCCAGATGGAATCCTCAGTGTTGTGTCGGCCCCATTTTGACTTCCAGATGGAAGCCTCAGTGTTATGTTGGGTTGGCCCCATTTTGACTTCCAGATGGAAGCCTCAGAGTTGTGTCGGCCCCATTTTCACTTCCAGATGGAAGCCTCAGTGTTGTGTTGGGTTGGCCCCATTTTGACTTCCAGATGGAAACCTCATTGTGTCGGCCCCATTTTGACTTCCAGATGGAAGCCTCAGTGTTGTGTTGGGTTGGCCCCATTTTGACTTCCAGATGGAAGCCTCAGTGTTGTGTTGGGTTGGCCCCATTTTGACTTCCAGATGGAAACCTCATTGTGTCGGCCCCGTTTTGACTTCCAGATGGAATCCTCAGTGTTGTGTTGTGTCGGCCCCATTTTGACTTCCAGATGGAAGCCTCAGTGTTGTGTTGGGTTGGCCCCATTTTGACTTCCAGATGGAAGCCTCAGTGTTGTGTTGGGTTGGCCCCATTTTGACTTCCAGATGGAAACCTCATTGTGTCGGCCCCATTTTGACTTCCAGATGGAAGCCTCAGTGTTATGTTGGGTTGGCCCCATTTTGACTTCCAGATGGAAGCCTCAGAGTTGTGTCGGCCCCATTTTGACTTCCAGATGGAAGCCTCAGTGTTGTGTTGGGTTGGCCCCATTTTGACTTCCAGATGGAAGCCTCAGTGTTGTGTTGGGTCGGCCCCATTTTGACTTCCAGATGGAAGCCTCAGTGTTGTGTTGTGTCGGCCCCATTTTGACTTCCAGATGGAAGCCTCAGTGTTGTGTTGTGTCGGCCCCATTTTGACTTCCAGATGGAAGCCTCAGTGTTGTGTTGGGTTGGCCCCATTTTGACTTCCAGATGGAAACCTCATTGTGTCGGCCCCATTTTGACTTCCAGATGGAATCCTCAGTGTTGTGTTGTGTCGGCCCCATTTTGACTTCCAGATGGAATCCTCAGTGTTGTGTTGGGTTGGCCCCATTTTGACTTCCAGATGGAAGCCTCAGTGTTGTGTTGGGTTGGCCCCATTTTGACTTCCAGATGGAAACCTCATTGTGTCGGCCCCATTTTGACTTCCAGATGGAAGCCTCAGTGTTGTGTCGGCCCCATTTTGATTTCCAGATGGAATCCTCAGTGTTGTGTTGTGTCAGCCCCATTTTGACTTCCAGATGGAAGCCTCAGTGTTGTGTTGTGTCGGCCCCATTTTGACTTCCAGATGGAAGCCTCAGTGTTGTGTTGTGTCGGCCCCATTTTGACTTCCAGATGGAAGCCTCAGTGTTGTGTTGTGTCGGCCCCATTTTGACTTCCAGATGGAATCCTCAGTGTTGTATTGTGTCGGCCCCATTTTGACTTCCAGATGGAAGCCTCAGTGTTGTGTTGTGTCGGCCCCATTTTGACTTCCAGATGGAAGCCTCAGTGTTGTGTTGTGTAGGCCCCATTTTGACTTCCAGATGGAAGCCTCAGTGTTGTGTTGTGTCGGCCCCATTTTGACTTCCAGATGGAATCCTCAGTGTTGTGTCGGCCCCATTTTGACTTCCAGATGGAATCCTCAGTGTTGTGTTGTGTCGGCCCCATTTTGACTTCCAGATGGAATCCTCAGTGTTGTGTTGTGTCGGCCCCATTTTGACTTCCAGATGGAATCCTCAGTGTTGTGTTGGGTTGGCCCCATTTTGACTTCCAGATGGAAGCCTCAGTGTTGTGTTGGGTTGGCCCCATTTTGACTTCCAGATGGAAACCTCATTGTGTCGGCCCCATTTTGACTTCCAGATGGAAGCCTCAGTGTTGTGTCGGCCCCATTTTGATTTCCAGATGGAATCCTCAGTGTTGTGTTGTGTAAGCCCCATTTTGACTTCCAGATGGAAGCCTCAGTGTTGTGTTGTGTCGGCCCCATTTTGACTTCCAGATGGAAGCCTCAGTGTTGTGTTGTGTCGGCCCCATTTTGACTTCCAGATGGAAACCTCAGTGTTGTGTTGTGTCGGCCCCATTTTGACTTCCAGATGGAATCCTCAGTGTTGTATTGTGTCGGCCCCATTTTGACTTCCAGATGGAAGCCTCAGTGTTGTGTCGGCCCCATTTTGACTTCCAGATGGAAGCCTCAGTGTTGTGTTGTGTAGGCCCCATTTTGACTTCCAGATGGAATCCTCAGTGTTGTGTTGTGTCGGCCCCATTTTGACTTCCAGATGGAATCCTCAGTGTTGTGTCGGCCCCATTTTGACTTCCAGATGGAAGCCTCAGTGTTATGTTGGGTTGGCCCCATTTTGACTTCCAGATGGAAGCCTCAGAGTTGTGTCGGCCCCATTTTCACTTCCAGATGGAAGCCTCAGTGTTGTGTTGGGTTGGCCCCATTTTGACTTCCAGATGGAAACCTCATTGTGTCGGCCCCATTTTGACTTCCAGATGGAAGCCTCAGTGTTGTGTTGGGTTGGCCCCATTTTGACTTCCAGATGGAAGCCTCAGTGTTGTGTTGGGTTGGCCCCATTTTGACTTCCAGATGGAAACCTCATTGTGTCGGCCCCGTTTTGACTTCCAGATGGAATCCTCAGTGTTGTGTTGTGTCGGCCCCATTTTGACTTCCAGATGGAAGCCTCAGTGTTGTGTTGGGTTGGCCCCATTTTGACTTCCAGATGGAAGCCTCAGTGTTGTGTTGGGTTGGCCCCATTTTGACTTCCAGATGGAAACCTCATTGTGTCGGCCCCATTTTGACTTCCAGATGGAAGCCTCAGTGTTGTGTTGGGTTGGCCCCATTTTGACTTCCAGATGGAAGCCTCAGTGTTGTGTTGGGTTGGCCCCATTTTGACTTCCAGATGGAAACCTCATTGTGTCGGCCCCATTTTGACTTCCAGATGGAAGCCTCAGTGTTGTGTTGGGTTGGCCCCATTTTGACTTCCAGATGGAAGCCTCAGTGTTGTGTTGGGTTGGCCCCATTTTGACTTCCAGATGGAAACCTCATTGTGTCGGCCCCGTTTTGACTTCCAGATGGAATCCTCAGTGTTGTGTTGTGTCGGCCCCATTTTGACTTCCAGATGGAATCCTCAGTGTTGTGTCGGCCCCATTTTGACGTCCAGATGGAAGCCTCAGTGTTGTGTTGTGTCGGCCCCATTTTGACTTCCAGATGGAAGCCTCAGTGTTGTGTTGTGTCGGCCCCATTTTGACTTCCAGATGGAAGCCTCAGTGTTGTGTTGTGTCGGCCCCATTTTGACTTCCAGATGGAATCCTCAGTGTTGTATTGTGTAGGCCCCATTTTGACTTCCAGATGGAATCCTCAGTGTTGTGTTGTGTCGGCCCCATTTTGACTTCCAGATGGAATCCTCAGTGTTGTGTTGTGTCGGCCCCATTTTGACTTCCAGATGGAATCCTCAGTGTTGTGTTGGGTTGGCCCCATTTTGACTTCCAGATGGAAGCCTCAGTGTTGTGTTGGGTTGGCCCCATTTTGACTTCCAGATGGAAACCTCATTGTGTCGGCCCCATTTTGACTTCCAGATGGAAGCCTCAGTGTTGTGTCGGCCCCATTTTGATTTCCAGATGGAATCCTCAGTGTTGTGTTGTGTAAGCCCCATTTTGACTTCCAGATGGAAGCCTCAGTGTTGTGTTGGGTTGGCCCCATTTTGACTTCCAGATGGAATCCTCAGTGTTGTATTGTGTCGGCCCCATTTTGACTTCCAGATGGAAGCCTCAGTGTTGTGTCGGCCCCATTTTGACTTCCAGATGGAAGCCTCAGTGTTGTGTTGTGTAGGCCCCATTTTGACTTCCAGATGGAATCCTCAGTGTTGTGTTGTGTCGGCCCCATTTTGACTTCCAGATGGAATCCTCAGTGTTGTGTCGGCCCCATTTTGACGTCCAGATGGAAGCCTCAGTGTTGTGTTGGGTCGGCCCCATTTTGACTTCCAGATGGAAGCCTCAGTGTTGTGTTGTGTCGGCCCCATTTTGACTTCCAGATGGAAGCCTCAGTGTTGTGTTGTGTCGGCCCCATTTTGACATCCAGATGGAAGCCTCAGTGTTGTGTTGTGTCGGCCCCATTTTGACTTCCAGATGGAATCCTCAGTGTTGTGTTGGGTCGGCCCCATTTTGACTTCCAGATGGAATCCTCAGTGTTGTGTTGTGTCGGCCCCATTTTGACTTCCAGATGGAATCCTCAGTGTTGTGTTGTGTCGGCCCCATTTTGACTTCCAGATGGAAGCCTCAGTGTTGTGTTGGGTTGGCCCCATTTTGACTTCCAGATGGAAGCCTCAGTGTTGTGTTGGGTTGGCCCCATTTTGACTTCCAGATGGAAACCTCATTGTGTCGGCCCCATTTTGACTTCCAGATGGAAGCCTCAGTGTTGTGTTGGGTTGGCCCCATTTTGACTTCCAGATGGAAGCCTCAGTGTTGTGTTGGGTTGGCCCCATTTTGACTTCCAGATGGAAACCTCATTGTGTCGGCCCCGTTTTGACTTCCAGATGGAATCCTCAGTGTTGTGTTGTGTCGGCCCCATTTTGACTTCCAGATGGAAGCCTCAGTGTTGTGTTGGGTTGGCCCCATTTTGACTTCCAGATGGAAGCCTCAGTGTTGTGTTGGGTTGGCCCCATTTTGACTTCCAGATGGAAACCTCATTGTGTCGGCCCCATTTTGACTTCCAGATGGAAGCCTCAGTGTTGTGTTGGGTTGGCCCCATTTTGACTTCCAGATGGAAGCCTCAGTGTTGTGTTGGGTTGGCCCCATTTTGACTTCCAGATGGAAACCTCATTGTGTCGGCCCCATTTTGACTTCCAGATGGAAGCCTCAGTGTTGTGTTGGGTTGGCCCCATTTTGACTTCCAGATGGAAGCCTCAGTGTTGTGTTGGGTTGGCCCCATTTTGACTTCCAGATGGAAATCTCATTGTGTCGGCCCCGTTTTGACTTCCAGATGGAATCCTCAGTGTTGTGTTGTGTCGGCCCCATTTTGACTTCCAGATGGAATCCTCAGTGTTGTGTCGGCCCCATTTTGACGTCCAGATGGAAGCCTCAGTGTTGTGTTGGGTCGGCCCCATTTTGACTTCCAGATGGAAGCCTCAGTGTTGTGTTGTGTCGGCCCCATTTTGACTTCCAGATGGAAGCCTCAGTGTTGTGTTGTGTCGGCCCCATTTTGACTTCCAGATGGAAGCCTCAGTGTTGTGTTGTGTCGGCCCCATTTTGACTTCCAGATGGAATCCTCAGTGTTGTATTGTGTCGGCCCCATTTTGACTTCCAGATGGAATCCTCAGTGTTGTGTTGTGTCGGCCCCATTTTGACTTCCAGATGGAATCCTCAGTGTTGTGTTGTGTCGGCCCCATTTTGACTTCCAGATGGAATCCTCAGTGTTGTGTTGGGTTGGCCCCATTTTGACTTCCAGATGGAAGCCTCAGTGTTGTGTTGGGTTGGCCCCATTTTGACTTCCAGATGGAAACCTCATTGTGTCGGCCCCATTTTGACTTCCAGATGGAAGCCTCAGTGTTGTGTCGGCCCCATTTTGATTTCCAGATGGAATCCTCAGTGTTGTGTTGTGTAAGCCCCATTTTGACTTCCAGATGGAAGCCTCAGTGTTGTGTTGTGTCGGCCCCATTTTGACTTCCAGATGGAAGCCTCAGTGTTGTGTTGTGTCGGCCCCATTTTGACTTCCAGATGGAAGCCTCAGTGTTGTGTTGTGTCGGCCCCATTTTGACTTCCAGATGGAATCCTCAGTGTTGTATTGTGTCGGCCCCATTTTGACTTCCAGATGGAAGCCTCAGTGTTGTGTCGGCCCCATTTTGACTTCCAGATGGAAGCCTCAGTGTTGTGTTGTGTAGGCCCCATTTTGACTTCCAGATGGAATCCTCAGTGTTGTGTTGTGTCGGCCCCATTTTGACTTCCAGATGGAATCCTCAGTGTTGTGTCGGCCCCATTTTGACTTCCAGATGGAAGCCTCAGTGTTATGTTGGGTTGGCCCCATTTTGACTTCCAGATGGAAGCCTCAGAGTTGTGTCGGCCCCATTTTGACTTCCAGATGGAAGCCTCAGTGTTGTGTTGGGTTGGCCCCATTTTGACTTCCAGATGGAAGCCTCAGTGTTGTGTTGGGTCGGCCCCATTTTGACTTCCAGATGGAAGCCTCAGTGTTGTGTTGTGTCGGCCCCATTTTGACTTCCAGATGGAAGCCTCAGTGTTGTGTTGTGTCGGCCCCATTTTGACTTCCAGATGGAAGCCTCAGTGTTGTGTTGGGTTGGCCCCATTTTGACTTCCAGATGGAAACCTCATTGTGTCGGCCCCATTTTGACTTCCAGATGGAATCCTCAGTGTTGTGTTGTGTCGGCCCCATTTTGACTTCCAGATGGAATCCTCAGTGTTGTGTTGGGTTGGCCCCATTTTGACTTCCAGATGGAACCCTCAGTGTTGTGTTGGGTTGGCCCCATTTTGACTTCCAGATGGAAACCTCATTGTGTCGGCCCCATTTTGACTTCCAGATGGAAGCCTCAGTGTTGTGTCGGCCCCATTTTGATTTCCAGATGGAATCCTCAGTGTTGTGTTGTGTCAGCCCCATTTTGACTTCCAGATGGAAGCCTCAGTGTTGTGTTGTGTCGGCCCCATTTTGACTTCCAGATGGAAGCCTCAGTGTTGTGTTGTGTCGGCCCCATTTTGACTTCCAGATGGAAGCCTCAGTGTTGTGTTGTGTCGGCCCCATTTTGACTTCCAGATGGAATCCTCAGTGTTGTATTGTGTCGGCCCCATTTTGACTTCCAGATGGAAGCCTCAGTGTTGTGTTGTGTCGGCCCCATTTTGACTTCCAGATGGAAGCCTCAGTGTTGTGTTGTGTAGGCCCCATTTTGACTTCCAGATGGAAGCCTCAGTGTTGTGTTGTGTCGGCCCCATTTTGACTTCCAGATGGAATCCTCAGTGTTGTGTCGGCCCCATTTTGACTTCCAGATGGAAGCCTCAGTGTTATGTTGGGTTGGCCCCATTTTGCCTTCCAGATGGAATCCTCAGTGTTGTGTCGGCCCCATTTTGACTTCCAGATGGAAGCCTCAGTGTTGTGTTGGGTTGGCCCCATTTTGACTTCCAGATGGAAGCCTCAGTGTTGTGGTGGGTTGGCCCCATTTTGACTTCCAGATGGAATCCTCAGTGTTGTGTTGGGTTGGCCCCATTTTGACTTCCAGATGGAAGCCTCAGTGTTGTGTTGGGTTGGCCCCATTTTGACTTCCAGATGGAATCCTCAGTGTTGTGTTGGGTTGGCCCCATTTTGCTGCATAGTATGGCAAGCTGAGGTCCACTCACATAGACTGGCAGAATTCTACATAATCATGCACAGCTAAACCCAAGATTCTTAATGTACAGCAGTAGTTATATAGAATGGGCTATAAGGAGAATACTGTACGTACATGTCACGTCCTGACCAGTAAAGGGGTTATTTGTTATTGTAAGTTGGTCAGGGCGGGGCAGGGGGTGTTTGTTTTGTGTGGTTCGGGGTTTTTGGTTTATGTTCTATGTTTTCTATTTCTATGTGTTTTTCTAGTTTTTCTATTTCTATGTTGGGGTTTTGGTAGGACCTCCAATTAGAGGAAGCTGGTTGTCGTTGCCTCTAATTGGAGGCCATATTTAGTTGGGGTTTGTTTCACTTGTGTTTTGTGGGTGGTTGTTCCCTGTATAGTCTGTGCACCTTACGGGACTGTTTTCGTCGTTTGTTTTGTTTAAAGTGTGTTTTTCCTTCAATAAAAAGATGATAAATATACCCGCTGCATTTTGGTCCACTCCATACGACGATCGTTACAGAACCACCCACCAAAAGAAGACCAAGCAGCGGGGTAAGGAGCTGGAGAGGGGGTATCTCGAGTCATGGACTTGGGAGGAGATTTTGGATGGAAAGGGACCCTGGACAACGCCTGGGGAGTATCGCCGCCCGCAGTGGGAGATCGAGGCAGCGAAGGCGGAACGGCGATACTGGGAGGAACAGGCAAGGGAGCTACAAGAGCCTGAGAGGCAGCCCCAAAAAATATTTTTTGGGGGGGCACATGGGGAGTTGGGGTAAGTCAGGTTGGAGACCTGAGCCAACTTCTCGTGCTTATTATGGGGAGCGACGGATCAAGCAAGCACCATGTTATGCGGAGATACGCACGGTATTGCCAATGCGCAGCTACAGCATGGTGCGCTTGGTGAAAGCTCCTCACAGGGGTCATGTTAGAGCCAGCATCGAGCCAGGACCGGTGATGCAGGTTGCAAGCATCAGACCGCCGGTGAAGTTTCATGGCCCAGTGTATCCAGTTCCTGCTCCTCGCACTGGCCCTGAGGTGCGTGTTACTAGGCTGGCGCCTCCAAAACCAGCCCCACGCATCAGGCCTCTAGTGTGCCTGCCCAGTCCAGTACGCCCTGTTCCTGCTCCTCGCACTGGCCCTAAGGTGCGTGTTACTAAGCTGGTGCCTCCAAAACCAGCCCCACGCATCAGGCCTCTAGTGCGCCTGCCCAGTCCAGTACGTCCTGTTCCTGCTCCTCGCACTAGCCCTGGGGTGCGTGTCACTAGTCTGGCGCCTCCAAAGCCAGCCCCACGCATCAGGCTTTCAGTGCGCAGTCCCCGTCCAGAGCTTCTGGCCACAGTTCCCCGTCCAGAGCTTCTGGCGACAGTTCCCCATCCAGAGCTTCCGGCGATAGTTCCCCGTCCACAGCTTCTAGCGACAGTTCCCCGTCCAGAGCTTCCGGCGACAGTGCCCCGTCCAGAGCTTCAGGCGACAGTTCCCCGTCCAGAACTTCCGGTGACAGTGCCCCATCCAGTGCTTCCGGCGACGGCCCACAGTCCGGAACTGACAGAGAGGGCCCACAGTCCAAAGCCTGCAGAGACGGCCCACAGTCCGGAGCCTGCAGAGACGGCCCACAGTCCGGAGCCTGCAGAGACGGCCCACAGTCCGGCGCCTGCAGAGACGGCCCACAGTCCGGCGCCTGCAGAGACGGCCCACAGTCCGGCGCCTGCAGAGACGCTCCTCAGCCCTGAGTCTCCAGCGACGCTCCTCAGCCCTGAGTCTGCAGCGAAGCTCCTCAGCCCTGAGTCTCCAGCGACGCTCCTCAGCCCGAGGTCTCCAGCGACGCACCTCAGCCCGAGGTCTGCAGCGACGCACCTCAGCCCGAGGTCTGCAGCGACGCACCTCAGCCCGAGGTCTGCAGCGACGCACCTCAGCCCGAGGTCTCCAGCGACGCACCTTAGCCCGAGGTCTCCAGCGACGCACCTCAGCCCAGAGCCTTCAGCAGTGGTCTACAGCCCTGAGCCTTCAGCGGGGGTGGGCAGGTTTGAATGGGGACTATGGCCGGAGCCAGAGCCACCTCTGTAGGGGGGAGGATTGGGAAGGGAGGGGTGTAGCACGAGAACCGTCGGTGACGGTGGCCACCCTCCCTTCCCTCCCTTTAAGTTTGAGGTTAATTTTTGTGGGGTTGTTGTTTAGGTGCATTCGGGGTCTGCACCTTTGGGGGGGGTACTGTCACGTCCTGACCAGTAAAGGGGTTATTTGTTATTGTAGGTTGGTCAGGGCGTGGCAGGAGGTGTTTGTTTTGTGTGGTTTGGGGTTTTTGGTTTATGTTCTATGTTTTCTATTTCTATGTGTTTTTCTAGTTTTTCTATTTCTATGTTGGGGTTTTGGTAGGACCTCCAATTAGAGGAAGCTGGTTGTCGTTGCCTCTAATTGGAGGCCACATTTAGTTGGGGTTTGTTTCACTTGTGTTTTGTGGGTGGTTGTTCCCTGTATAGTCTGTGCACCTTACGGGACTGTTTTCGTCGTTTGTTTTGTTTAAAGTGTGTTTTTCCTTCAATAAAAAGAAGATGATAAATATACCCGCTGCATTTTGGTCCACTCCATACGACGATCGTTACAGTACAGCAGTAGTTATATAGGATGGGCTACAAGGAGAATACTGTATGTACAGCAGTAGTTATATAGGATGGGCTACAAGGAGAATACTGTATGTACAGCAGTAGTTATATAGGATGGGCTATAAGGAGAATACTGTATGTACAACAATAGTTATATAGGATGGGATATGTGGAGAATACTGTATGTACAGCAGTAGTTATATAGGATGAGCTATGTGGAGAATACTGTATGTACAGCAGTAGTTATATAGGATGAGCTATGTGAAGAATTGTCACGTCCTGACCATAGAGAGCTCTTATTTTCTATGGTAGAGTAGGTCAAGGCGTGACCGGGGGGGTTTATTCTAGTTTTATTTTTCTATGTTTGGTTCTAGTTTCTGTTTTTCTATGTAGTTTTTTTTGGATGATCCCCAATTAGAGGCAGCTGGTCATCATTGTCTCTAATTGGGGATCATATTTAAGTAGTTGTTTTTCCCACCTTTGTTTGTGGGGGATTATTTTGAGTTAGTGCATGTTGCACCTCTGTCATCACGGTTTGTGTTTTGTTTATGGTTTATTGTATGTCTTGCAAAGTTTCACATTATAATAAATTATGTGGAATGATATTCACACTGCGCCTTGGTCCGTTCCTACACACAGACGTGACAAGAATACTGTATGTACAGCAGTAGTTATATAGGATGAGATATGTGGAGAATACTGTATGTACAGCAGTAGTTATATAGGATGAGCTATGTGGAGAATACTGTATGTACAGCAGTAGTTATATAGGATGAGCTATGTGAAGAATACTGTATATACAGCAGTAGTTATATAGGATGGGCTATGTGGATAATACTGTATATACAGCAGTAGTTATATAGGATGAGCTATGAGGAGAATACTGTATATACAAGGGGTGGTAGGTAGTCTGACACACTGAGCCAGAGGGGTGGTAGGTAGTCTGACACACTGAGCCAGAGGGGTGGTAGGTAGTCTGACCCACTGAGCCAGAGGGGTGGTAGGTAGTCTGACACACTGAGCCAGAGGGGTGGTAGGTAGTCTGACACACTGAGCCAGAGGGGTGGTAGGTAGTCTGACCCACTGAGCCAGAGGGGTGGTAGGATAAAGAACACATGCTGTGACTACAACCTCAGAGGAATGCCATTGGATTATCCACACAGATAATCGTTAACCTATAGCACCAGTATGGTCAACTGTGTTACAGACACACCTTCATCACAGTCGACTAGGCCAGTGTTTCCCAAACCTCTCGTCGACTACCCTCAGTCAGTTCCACTTACGTTTTAAAATCTATTCCTGAACTACCAGCGAGACTAGCTAAAAGCCCTTGATTAGTTGAATCAGGTGTACTAGCAGCAATGGATGAAGTGGAACAGGCTGGGGTAGTCTACTGGAGGAGATATCTGGGAAACACTATGCTACCAGGCTATAAGTTATTAATAAAACATCTCAGCTAGAATGTGTTAGTAGTGTTCTGGATGACATCATACTATGTAGTCTGCGGGGAGAATAGCCTTGCTGTAAAAAACCTTGAGGGCTCAGCCGATACACGGACAGAAACAAAGGAGCTAAAAATGACCGTCCACTATACTGCCAACCAAACTATTCTATCCTGGCATTTCTTCTGATAAATGTGATCCTACTACAACTCTATAGACGCTCCTGTGCAGTTGAAAATGTCACCCACACCCCTTATTGAAGTGAATAAATGAAACCGGGTCGGGCTCTCTGCCTTTACCGCGTGGTCCAGACTAGACCAGTTCTCAAAACCCCATCCCTGCACCCTCCGATAAAATAAGATCATAGACAAATATGATGAATTACCAGTAATTCAGTTTGTGGTTGCCTTTCTGGCCACCTCACTGTATATCTAGATTGATTCCCATATGTCGAGGTTGAATAGGGACCTTTGCGTGGCGTTTTTTTGACGTTAGGTCATTATATATAGGTTCCTCTGTCTGGCAGAGCCCTAGCGCTCACCACAACGAGGCTGCGCGGTGCTGGGAGACACGGCGTACAGTTACACCGGCCACGGAAAAACAACACTCCGACACAGTGTGGGGGATATGTTCGCAGAGGAAACCTGTAGGCTACTCCTGAGATTGAAATGCGCCTGAGATTTATCTTTGAGACTTTCTGAATGCTCATACCGCTAAAAAGATGCCGGGTTGGAAGAAGAATATGCCCGCCTGTCTTCAGGCTGACCAAGAAGGAGGTAGGAAGCTGCCTAAGCGTTTTAATTTCATTTAGCCTGGCCGTAGCCCCTGCTTCCAACGCACAGATTCTCATATGATTGCTGAGCCTTCAGCGGTGTTGGTGTGTAGACGCCGCGACCAGCCACTTCACAATAAGTGAAAGTTCCGGTGGGGAATGTCTTGTTGTTTTACGCGTTCATGTTTCCCGGAACACGCTCGGTTGGTATATATACTAGGCTACAGTAGTAGCGGCGTGCACGACGCGTTGCTGGATTCATTCACAAACATGCAGCTAGCAAGCGTCAACTTTTATTTTTAGTTAATGCTTTTGTTTTCTGTGCCAGTGGTCTCGTCTTGGTGCTCGGGGCTCCGGTCTTCAGCGGTAGTGTTGGTCGGTGGGCCTCCGTCCAGATTGGCTGTGCACTTGTTCGCCCAGCTCCTGTAGCCCAACACACGTCACCCTGCTCCATGCCTATTGTTTTGTCCGTAGAAGTAGCCTATTTGTTTCCTTGCTGTAGTCTTGGCTATGTGCTATTTGCAAGTTATGCCGACGCATATCGATGTAATGACCATCGGTAATAAGACATGTATAGCCCAGTAGAGAATAGTGTAGGCTGTTGCCTTGAGCTTTCTGTTCGCAATGTTTGTGTAATGAATGGCGGATAATGATCACGTTTCAGTCAGTGTCTCATTCCACTGCTATCATTCTCTCAGACCCAATAGTAGCCTATTCCCTAACCCGAGCCCATGTGTCCAGTCTAGGGACCCTTCCGGTAAATTCAGAGGACCAACAGCAGATACATTTGAACAACAGAGAACAAGCTCTCTCTCTCTCTGGCACCACATGCACGCTCTCTTTCTCTCTCTCTCTCTCTCTCTCTCTCTCTCTCTCTGGCACATGTGAAACGAGCATAAACCTGTCTTTAGCAGCACGTTTAGAACTTTCACCGTGTCATACGGAATATATCAGGAAGTCTGTGTCTGCATAACGATCATTATAGCCGGAGGGTAGGCATATTATACAGCGCAGTTTACCATTAGCATCATGATTTAACACCAGGGGCACCGCTGGGCTGTCTCATGAATATGGCTATGAAATGATGATTAACTCTCGGTTTGTTTAGTGTGATGTCATCAGTGATGTATTATCTGTTGTATTGGGATACGTTTGGTGGAATATCATGTGAAATATAGGCTTTTCTATAATGCATGGTCACACACACACACACACACACACACACACACACACACACACACACACACACACACACACACACACACACACACACACACACACCAGCCCAGTACAAGGTACTTTATTGCCACGCAGCCAGAGTTGGTGGTATGTATTTACAGGACAGCATGGTATCTCTGAAGGTTGGTGGTATGTATTTACAGGACAGCCTGGTATCTCTGAAGGTTGGTGGTATGTATTTACAGGACAGCCTGGTATCTCTGAAGGTTGGTGGTATGTATTTACAGGACAGCCTGGTATCTCTGAAGGTTGGTGGTATGTATTTACAGGACAGCCTGGTATCTCTGAAGGTTGGTGGTATGTATTTACAGGACAGCCTGGTATCTCTGAAGGTTGGTGGTATGTATTTACAGGACAGCCTGGTATCTCTGAAGGGTGGTGGTATGTATTTACAGGACAGCCTGGTATCTCTGAAGGTTGGTGGTATGTGTTTACAGGACAGCCTGGTATCTCTGAAGGTTGGTGGTATGTATTTACAGGACAGCATGGTATCTCTGAAGGTTGGTGGTATGTATTTACAGGACAGCCTGGTATCTCTGAAGGTTGGTGGTATGTATTTACAGGACAGCCTGGTATCTCTGAAGGTTGGTGGTATGTATTTACAGGACAGCCTGGTATCTCTGAAGGTTGGTGGTATGTATTTACAGGACAGCCTGGTATCTCTGAAGGTTGGTGGTATGTATTTACAGGACAGCCTGGTATCTCTGAAGGTTGGTGGTATGTATTTACAGGACAGCCTGGTATCTCTGAAGGGTGGTGGTATGTATTTACAGGACAGCATGGTATCTCTGAAGGTTGGTGGTATGTATTTACAGGACAGCCTGGTATCTCTGAAGGTTGGTGGTATGTATTTACAGGACAGCCTGGTATCTCTGAAGGTTGGTGGTATGTATTTACAGGACAGCATGGTATCTCTGAAGGTTGGTGGTATGTATTTACAGGACAGCCTGGTATCTCTGAAGGTTGGTGGTATGTATTTACAGGACAGCCTGGTATCTCTGAAGGTTGGTGGCTCTGACGTGACAATTCTACATATACCCCCAGTCTCAAATACCACCAGTCTCATTTTCCCCCCAGTCTCAACTCATATAACATGTTGATTCTACATGTACCCCCAGTCTCATGTACCCCCAGTCTCACCTCATATAACATGTTGATTCTACATATACCCCCAGTCTCATATACCCCCAGTCTCATATACCCCCAGTCTCATATACCCCCAGTCTCAACTCATATAACATGTTGATTCTACATGTACCCCCAGTCTCATGTACCCCCAGTCTCATATACCCCCAGTCTCAACTCATATAACATGTTGATTCTACATGTACCCCCAGTCTCATGTACCCCCAGTCTCATATACCCCCAGTCTCAACTCATATAACATGTTGATTCTACATGTACCCCCAGTCTCATATACCCCCAGTCTCATATACCCCCAGTCTCATATACCCCCAGTCTCATATACCCCCAGTTTTATATACCCCCAGTCTCACCTCATCTAACATGTTGATTCTACTTGTACCCCCAGTCTCATATACCCCCAGTCTCATATACCCCCAGTCAAATACACCCCCAGTCTCATATACCCCCAGTCTCATATACCCCCAGTCTCATATACCCCCAGTCTCATGTACCCCCAGCCTCATATACCCCCAGACTCATATACCCCCAGACTCATATACCCCCAGTCTTATATACCCCCAGTCTTATATACCCCCAGTCTCACCTCATATAACATGTTGATTCTACTTGTACCCCCAGTCTCATGTACCCCCAGTCTCATATACCCCCAGTCTCACCTCATATAACATGTTGATTCTACTTGTACCCGCCGTCTCATGTACCCCCAGTCTCATATACCCCCAGTCTCATATACCCCCAGTCTCATATACCCCCAGTCTCATATACCCCCAGTCTCATATACCCCCAGTCTCATATACCCCCAGTCTCATATACCCCCAGTCTTATATACCCCCAGTCTCATATACCCCCAGTCTCATATACCCCCAGACTCATATACCCCCAGACTCATATACCCCCAGTCTCATATACCCCCAGTCTCATGTACCCCCAGTAATTAAATTGTTGCCAACACCACAGTTACAGTCTCCGACGATATAGATAACATGAAAACAGCCTAACCAGCTCTGCTAGGGAGAGTACAATGATCAGAGTGAGGTGTTCTCTCATTTGTGTCTGGAAGTAGCTTGCAAGCCAGCCAACGTTAGCCTGTTAGCTTTGGTGCTTGACTGCCGTTGTGAAGCCAGAACGCTCAGATCAACCCTTCTCCTCGGCCAGAGCATCCGGTGTGCACTCTGAATGCTCCGAGAGAAAAACGCTCTGAATTTATGAACGGACAATCTTACAACGCTCTGAATTTACGAACATCCAGAGCGCACTCTGAGCTCACTCTGGCACTCCAGAGTGAATTTAAGAACACACCCTAAGGTCATGTCCCAAATGCACCCTATTCCCTATAGTAGTGCACTAATGCACCTTATTCCCTATAGTAGTGCACTAATGCACCCTATTTCCTATAGTTGTGCACTAATGCACCCTATTCCCTATAGTAGTGCACTAATGCACCCTATAGTAGTGCACTATATAGGGGGAAGGGACCCATTTGGTTGCACGTTAATATTTGTCACCTGCATGGTGGATGTAGGACCATGTCAAACCTGGCAGCTATTTCAGCTCTGTGAGGCTAATATTCAGAATAGACCAGCTAAAGCATAACCTCGTAGTTAATAAACTGTCTGTTTTTGACAAATAAATAAGTTAGATCTCCCATTAGAATCCCAACACCTGGGTCAATAATGAGAGGAGGAGGATCTCTTCACAGTGGCTGGCATAGGAAACCTAGCGTGCTTTATGGTAAACTATCCATAGCTTCATACTGGCATAGGAAACCTAGCGTGCTTTATGGTAAACTATCCATAGCTTCATACTGGCATAGGAAACCTAGCGTGCTTTATGGTAAACTGTCCATAGCTTCATACTGGCATAGGAAACCTAGCGTGCTTTATGGTAAACTGTCCATAGCTTCATACTGGCATAGGAAACCTAGCGTGCTTTATGGTAAACTGTCCATAGCTTCATACTGGCATAGGAAACCTAGCGTGCTTTATGGTAAACTGTCCATTGCTTCATACTGGCATAGGAAACCTAGCGTGCTTTATGGTAAACTGTCCATAGCTTCATACTGGCATAGGAAACCTAGCGTGCTTTATGGTAAACTGTCCATAGCTTCATACTGGCATAGGAAACCTAGCGTGCTTTATGGTAAACTGTCCATAGCTTCATACTGGCATAGGAAACCTAGCCTGCTTTATGGTAAACTATCCATAGCTTCATACTGGCATAGGAAACCTAGCGTGCTTTATGGTAAACTATCCATAGCTTCATACTGGCATAGGAAACCTAGCGTGCTTTATGGTAAACTGTCCATAGCTTCATACTGGCATAGGAAACCTAGCGTGCTTTATGGTAAACTGTCCATAGCTTCATACTGGCATAGGAAACCTAGCGTGCTTTATGGTAAACTGTCCATAGCTTCATACTGGCATAGGAAACCTAGCGTGCTTTATGGTAAACTGTCCATAGCTTCATACTGGCATAGGAAACCTAGCGTGCTTTATGGTAAACTGTCCATAGCTTCATACTGGCATAGGAAACCTAGCGTGCTTTATGGTAAACTGTCCATAGCTTCATACTGGCATAGGAAACCTAGCGTGCTTTATGGTAAACTGTCCATAGCTTCATACTGGCATAGGAAACCTAGCGTGCTTTATGGTAAACTGTCCATAGCTTCATACTGGCATAGGAAACCTAGCGTGCTTTATGGTAAACTGTCCATAGCTTCATACTGGCATAGGAAACCTAGCGTGCTTTATGGTAAACTGTCCATAGCTTCATACTGGCATAGGAAACCTAGCGTGCTTTATGGTAAACTGTCCATAGCTTCATACTGGCATAGGAAACCTAGCGTGCTTTATGGTAAACTGTCCATAGCTTCATACTGGCATAGGAAACCTAGCGTGCTTTATGGTAAACTGTCCATAGCTTCATACTGGCATAGGAAACCTAGCGTGCTTTATGGTAAACTATCCATAGCTTCATACTGGCATAGGAAACCTAGCGTGCTTTATGGTAAACTGTCCATAGCTTCATACTGGCATAGGAAACCTAGCGTGCTTTATGGTAAACTGTCCATAGCTTCATACTGGCATAGGAAACCTAGCGTGCTTTAAGGTAAACTGTCCATAGCTTCATACTGGCATAGGAAACCTAGCGTGCTTTATGGTAAACTGTCCATAGCTTCATACTGGCATAGGAAACCTAGCGTGCTTTATGGTAAACTGTCCATAGCTTCATACTGGCATAGGAAACCTAGCGTGCTTTATGGTAAACTATCCATAGCTTCATACTGGCATAGGAAACCTAGCGTGCTTTATGGTAAACTATCCATAGCTTCATACTGGCATAGGAAACCTAGCGTGCTTTATGGTAAACTGTCCATAGCTTCATACTGGCATAGGAAACCTAGCGTGCTTTATGGTAAACTATCCATAGCTTCATACTGGCATAGGAAACCTAGCGTGCTTTATGGTAAACTATCCATAGCTTCATACTGGCATAGGAAACCTAGCGTGCTTTATGGTAAACTATCCATAGCTTCATACTGGCATAGGAAACCTAGCGTGCTTTATGGTAAACTGTCCATAGCTTCATACTGGCATAGGAAACCTAGCGTGCTTTATGGTAAACTGTCCATAGCTTCATACTGGCATAGGAAACCTAGCGTGCTTTATGGTAAACTATCCATAGCTTCATACTGGCATAGGAAACCTAGCGTGCTTTATGGTAAACTATCCATAGCTTCATACTGGCATAGGAAACCTAGCGTGCTTAATGCAAAACTATCCATAGCTTCATACTGGCATAGGAAACCTAGCGTGCTTTATGGTAAACTATCCATAGCTTCATACTGGCATAGGAAACCTAGCGTGCTTTATGGTAAACTATCCATAGCTTCATACTGGCATAGGAAACCTAGCGTGCTTTATGGTAAACTGTCCATAGCTTCATACTGGCATAGGAAACCTAGCGTGCTTTATGGTAAACTATCCATAGCTTCATACTGGCATAGGAAACCTAGCGTGCTTTATGGTAAACTGTCCATAGCTTCATACTGGCATAGGAAACCTAGCGTGCTTTATGGTAAACTGTCCATAGCTTCATACTGGCATAGGAAACCTAGCGTGCTTTATGGTAAACTGTCCATAGCTTCATACTGGCATAGGAAACCTAGCGTGCTTTATGGTAAACTGTCCATAGCTTCATACTGGCATAGGAAACCTAGCGTGCTTTATGGTAAACTGTCCATAGCTTCATACTGGCATAGGAAACCTAGCGTGCTTTATGGTAAACTGTCCATAGCTTCATACTGGCATAGGAAACCTAGCGTGCTTTATGGTAAACTGTCCATAGCTTCATACTGGCATAGGAAACCTAGCGTGCTTTATGGTAAACTATCCATAGCTTCATACTGGCATAGGAAACCTAGCGTGCTTCATGGTAAACTATCCATAGCTTCATACTGGCATAGGAAACCTAGCGTGCTTTATGGTAAACTATCCATAGCTTCATACTGGCATAGGAAACCTAGCGTGCTTTATGGTAAACTATCCATAGCTTCATACTGGCATAGGAAACCTAGCCTGCTTTATGGTAAACTGTCCATAGCTTCATACTGGCATAGGAAACCTAGCGTGCTTTATGGTAAACTGTCCATAGCTTCATACTGGCATAGGAAACCTAGCGTGCTTTATGGTAAACTGTCCATAGCTTCATACTGGCATAGGAAACCTAGCGTGCTTTATGGTAAACTGTCCATAGCTTCATACTGGCATAGGAAACCTAGCGTGCTTTATGGTAAACTGTCCATAGCTTCATACTGGCATAGGAAACCTAGCGTGCTTTATGGTAAACTATCCATAGCTTCATACTGGCATAGGAAACCTAGCGTGCTTTATGGTAAACTATCCATAGCTTCATACTGGCATAGGAAACCTAGCGTGCTTTATGGTAAACTATCCATAGCTTCATACTGGCATAGGAAACCTAGCCTGCTTTATGGTAAACTGTCCATAGCTTCATACTGGCATAGGAAACCTAGCGTGCTTTATGGTAAACTGTCCATAGCTTCATACTGGCATAGGAAACCTAGCCTGCTTTATGGTAAACTGTCCATAGCTTCATACTGGCATAGGAAACCTAGCGTGCTTTATGGTAAACTGTCCATAGCTTCATACTGGCATAGGAAACCTAGCGTGCTTTATGGTAAACTGTCCATAGCTTCATACTGGCATAGGAAACCTAGCGTGCTTAATGCAAAACTGTCCATAGCTTCATACTGGCATAGGAAACCTAGCGTGCTTTATGGTAAACTGTCCATAGCTTCATACTGGCATAGGAAACCTAGCGTGCTTTATGGTAAACTGTCCATAGCTTCATACTGGCATAGGAAACCTAGCGTGCTTTATGGTAAACTGTCCATAGCTTCATACTGGCATAGGAAACCTAGCGTGCTTTATGGTAAACTATCCATAGCTTCATACTGGCATAGGAAACCTAGCGTGCTTCATGGTAAACTGTCCATAGCTTCATACTGGCATAGGAAACCTAGCGTGCTTTATGGTAAACTATCCATAGCTTCATACTGGCATAGGAAACCTAGCGTGCTTTATGGTAAACTGACCATAGCTTCATACTGGCATAGGAAACCTAGCGTGCTTTATGGTAAACTGTCCATAGCTTCATACTGGCATAGGAAACCTAGCGTGCTTTATGGTAAACTATCCATAGCTTCATACTGGCATAGGAAACCTAGCGTGCTTTATGGTAAACTGTCCATAGCTTCATACTGGCATAGGAAACCTAGCGTGCTTTATGGTAAACTAACCATAGCTTCATACTGGCATAGGAAACCTAGCGTGCTTTATGGTAAACTATCCATAGCTTCATACTGGCATAGGAAACCTAGCGTGCTTTATGGTAAACTGTCCATAGCTTCATACTGGCATAGGAAACCTAGCGTGCTTTATGGTAAACTATCCATAGCTTCATACTGGCATGGGGGTGTTTGTTCACCATAGACCACGGTTCCTCCAGAGGCCCCAGGGCCTTTAGCACGTGGCTGATTTTTCCTCCAAGTTTTCAGAGATTTTTTAAAAACACCAGTAAATCAGCTCCAATACATTTTAGTTTTGTAAATCTGTAAATCTGTTCCAATATATATCCCCACGCATAATAATCATCATATACAAATGTAAACAAGGATTATGGTTTAGTCAAATATTATATCAGTTTGGGCTTCTTGCCGTTAATTTGCAGTCTACAGATGATTTGTATTTGTGTTTCCCGGCTCCCTGACCATCCACTCAAGAAAATAAATCTCCCCTCAGCTGAATGTAGTTGATGAGTCCAGCTGTAGACTGTACTCAACTAGGTCCTTCATTCATTTCTTAGTGGTCAGATACATTGATTCATGTGGTTTGTAGTATTGATGGATCATTTCATGTACGTCTGGGTGATACAGGTATACCAGTATGGATTTTTACAATACCGGCTAGAACCATATTTTGATACAGTGCTATTTGAGAAGTGTACACACACACACACACACACACACACACACACACACACATACACTCGCTCGCTCTGAAAGTTCATATTTCACTGTGACTTTTCACTGTGCTTGACTAAGCTTGGCTTGTTCCGCACCACAGTACAGAGCTGCTGAAAGATCAATGTGTTGGCTTTCAGAGACATTGCTCCTCTGAGAGAAAAGGAATATGCATAGTGTGCCATTCAGGTGGCTTATCTATTCATTCACACACTGTTTCATGTGGAGGAATGCAGTAGAGATAGAAACCCAGGCCCAGCTGTATCTCAGCCTGTTCAACCACTATGTCAAGATAACTGTATAGAAACCCAGGCCCAGCTGTATCTCAGCCTGTTCAACCACCATGTCAAGATAACTGTATAGAAACCCAGGCCCAGCTGTATCTCAGCCTGTTCAACCACTATGTCAAGATAACTGTATAGAAACCCAGACCCAGCTGTATCTCAGCCTGTTCAACCACTATGTCAAGATAACTGTATAGAAACCCAGACCCAGCTGTATCTCAGCCTGTTCAACCACTATGTCAAGATAACTGTATAGAAACCCAGGCCCAGCTGTATCTCAGCCTGTTCAACCACTATGTCAAGATAACTGTATAGAAACCCAGACCCAGCTGTATCTCAGCCTGTTCAACCACTATGTCAAGATAACTGTGTAGAAACCCAGGCCCAGCTGTATCTCAGCCTGTTCAACCACCATGTCAAGATAACTGTATAGAAACCCAGGCCCAGCTGTATCTCAGCCTGTTCAACCACTATGTCAAGATAACTGTATAGAAACCCAGGCCCAGCTGTATCTCAGCCTGTTCAACCACCATGTCAAGATAACTGTATAGAAACCCAGGCCCAGCTGTATCTCAGCCTGTTCAACCACCATGTCAAGATAACTGTATAGAAACCCAGACCCAGCTGTATCTCAGCCTGTTCAACCACCATGTCAAGATAACTGTATAGAAACCCAGAGCCAGCTGTATCTCAGCCTGTTCAACCACTATGTCAAGATAACTGTATAGAAACCCAGACCCAGCTGTATCTCAGCCTGTTCAACCACTATGTCAAGATAACTGTATAGAAACCCAGGCCCAGCTGTATCTCAGCCTGTTCAACCACCATGTCAAGATAAATGTTGGTGGATAACCAGGTATGAGAGTAGGCCCAGTCTGTTCCCCAAATTGCACCCTATTGAGTGCCTTACTTTTGACCAGGGCCCATAGGGCCAAGAAGGAGACATACGGGTGCGTGGGAGTAGTCCTGTGTTTGTGTGTCCTTACCAATATCTGGCCTTAAGGGTGACACTTACTTCTACACATCAACGATGGTTCCATGATTGAATAAAGTGACATCACCAGGCCCCTGTGAATGAGGCGTGGACAACACTGCTACTGTCACGCTCAACAACATGTGTTGATACAAACTGACTGGTACAAGGTTACTGCTAAGCCTCACTAGTGAGTGTCTAGACACATTTTACAGGTCGTTTGTTGAAGTCAACAATTCTTGTTTTGCCAAGGACAGGCAGAGTTTGGGTATAGGCTCTGGCTATAACTCTGTGAACACATTGGTTGACCTTAGACTTACTCACTCAGTGTAGAGGACTTTATTGGCCTGGTTCTGAGTTCACTCTGAGAAGACTTTGGTTGGCCCTGGCTGTGAGTTCACTCTGAGTAGACTTTGGTTGGCCCTGGCTGTGAGTTCACTCTGAGTAGACTTTGGTTGGCCCTGGCTGTGAGTTCACTCTGAGTAGACTTTGGTTGGCCCTGGCTGTGAGTTCACTCTGAGTAGACTTTGGTTGGCCCTGGCTGTGAGTTCACTCTGGGTAGACTTTGGTTGGCCCTGGCTGTGAGTTCACTCTGAGTAGACTTTGGTTGGCCCTGGCTATAAGCTGTTGTCAGATGCTTCCCTGCCTCCCTCCAGCCCGCCTGCCAGTCAGTCTTCCTGATCCTCTGCAGTGCAGCTATGCAATGAGTGTGTGTGTGTGTGTGTGTGGTGTGTGTAGCTCTGCGATGTGGCATGTAATCGGGTTGAGGGGAGCCCGGGGTGTGGGCGGTCACAGCTCGCTCTGCGGTAACAAAGCACAGAATTGTGGGAAGAAGATTCAGAGTATAGAATCTAAGGTGCATCTGTTTAGGGCCAGATAGCTTTCCCAATTTGCTCTGTTTTTCAGTTGATTCTTTCCAGTGTGTCAAGCAATTATCTTTTTGTTTTCTCATGATTTGGTTGGGTCTAATTGTGTTTCTGTCCCGGGGCTCTGTGGGGTGTGTTTGTGTTTGTGAACAGAGCCCCAGGACCAGCTTGCTTAGGGGACTCTTCTCCAGGTTCATCTCTCTGTAGGTGATGGCTTTGTTATGGAAGGTTTGGGAATCGCTTCCTTTTAGGTGGTTGTAGAATATAACTGCTCTTTTCTGGATGTTGATAATTAGCGGGTATTGGCCTAAATCTGCTCTGTATGCATTATTTGTTGTTTTACGTTGTACACTGAGGATATTTTTGCAGAATTCTGCATGCCGAGTCTCAATTTGGTATTTGTCCCATTTTGTGAATGCTTGGTTTAGCCAGATCGTAATCGGGATGTTGAGTTCCCTGTTCCTTTTGATGGCGTAGAAGGCCCTTCTTACCTTGTCTCAGATATTTCACAGCCTTGTGGAAGTTACCCGTGGTGTTGATGTTTAGGATGCTTGATGTCTCTCTCGCTCTTTCTCTCCCTCTCCCTCTCCCTCTCTCAATTTCTATTTCTATTTCAGGGGCTTTATTGGGGTGGGAAACGTGTTTACAATAGATAATAAACAGAAGTGAAATAAACAATACTTTTTTTTAACAGTAAAGATTACACTCACAAAAGTTCCAAAAGAATAATGACATTTCAAATGTCTCTCTCTCTCTCTCTCTCTCTTTCTCTTTCTCTCGTATGAGCAGATCAAATCTTGGCCTCGTTTTTAACCAGATTTCATTCTGAATTGGTTAAAATAACCCGTTACAGCAGTTAATACACCATGAGGCCGAACACTGAGATAAGCGGGAGTCAGAGAGTGTGTTCCAGATAGCAGCAGACCCATAGTGCTCTGGTCTAAAGTACTGGACTATGTAGGGTTGGTTTGTCACGATACCGGTATCGCCATGCTCTGAAGTATCATGGCAAGGAAACAAAACACGAAACAGATTTATGTTTGTTGAGGAAAACAAACATACGTTAGGTTAGATACACACAGACTATATGAGAGAGGAATGTACACAACACAAAGATGAGAGAGAGGGATAGAGACAGTTCATGAAAGTATGCCTTATCTTCTTTGAAGAAGTAGTAAAATGATTTAGTCAGACCGCTCTGCAGCATGTTAAGGCAGACTAGCCTAGCTAAATAGAATGAGTAAAGACAGTACAGTATATATAGTATATATATATTACCATGTATAATAACACCGTCAGATATGATCATGTATAATAACACCGTCAGATATGATCATGTATAATAACATCGTCAGATATGATCATGTATAATAACACCGTCAGATATTATCATGTATAATGACACCGTCAGATATGATCATGTATAATAACACCGTCAGATATTATCATGTATAGTAACACCGTCAGATATGATCATGTATAATAACACCGTCAGATATTATCATGTATAGTAACACCGTCAGATATGATCATGTATAATAACACCGTCAGATATGATCATGTATAATAACACCGTCAGATATTATCATGTATAATAACACCGTCAGATATGATCATGTATAATAACACCGTCAGATATTATCATGTATAATAACACCGTCAGATATGATCATGTATAATAACACCGTCAGATATTATCATGTATAATGACACCGTCAGATATGATCATGTATAATAACACCGTCAGATATTATCATGTATAGTAACACCGTCAGATATGATCATGTATAATAACACCGTCAGATATGATCATGTATAATAACACCGTCAGATATTATCATGTATAATAACACCGTCAGATATGATCATGTATAATAACACCGTCAGATATGATCATGTATAATAACACCGTCAGATATTATCATGTATAATAACACCGTCAGATATTATCATGTATAGTAACACCGTCAGATATGATCATGTATAATAACACCGTCAGATATGATCATCATGTATAATAACACCGTCAGATATTATCATGTATAATAACACCGTCAGATATTATCATGTATAGTAACACCGTCAGATATTCACACCCCTTGACTTATCCACATTTTGTTGTGTTACAGCCTTTAAAATTAGTTGAATAGACATTTTCTGTCACTTGCCTGTACACAAAACCCCATCATTCTTTAGCAATTAATTAATTAACTAAAAGCTGAAATGTCTTGAGTCAATAAGTATCCAACCTCTTTGTTATGGCAAAAATGTAATTTTCTTCCACCTTTCCATTTTTCTTCTGGCATTGTGTCGTGTGGCAAAACTGCACATTTCAAAGTAGCCTTTTATTGTCCCCAGCACAAGGTGCACCTGTGTACACACTGCTATCTATGTACAACACATTAACGGCATGGGCAGACTGTAGAAACGTGGGTATTTCAAACAGGTATTCTTTGCTTCCTCCTACTTCTTGTAATCCTGACCTGCCCAATGTGTTCTCAAAGGTCAATCAGTGGAGCTCGCTGGGTCTGAGGAGGTTCTCTGATCCGTAGTGGACTGAATACAATGAAGTCATTTATTGAAATCCGTACCGAATACATTTTTTAAATATTTTTTTTACCTTTATTTAACTAGGCAAGTCAGTTAAGAACAAATTCTTATTTACAATGACGGCCTAGGAACAGTGTGTTAACTGCCTTGTTCAGGGGCAGAACGACAGATGTTTACCTTGTCAGCTCGGGGATTCAATCTAGCAACCTTTCGGTTACAAGTCCAAATAATCCCCGGTACAGACTTCAGTTTTTTGTATCTTTAACATTTCTGATTTATCTTTATGTTTATCAAAGACGGAAAGCTGAGATCTCAGTTGTCGGAAGTTGAAGAATGAATAACCACTATCTATATCTATCAAAGGAATAATTGCTAAGCTGTACTGTACATTATCCAGACAATGTGAATCCACCATTATCCCTCTTCAAAGGGAAACATAAGGCAAGGAATGCAGGGAATGTGATGAGGGGGTTATGTGATGAAGGGGTTATGTGATGAGGGAGGTTTGTGATGAGGGGTATGTGATGAGGTGGGTATGAGATGAGGTGGGTATGTGATGAGGGAGGTATGTGATGAGGGTGTTATGTGATGAGGGAGGTTTGTGATGAGGGAGGTTTGTGATGAGGGGGTATGTGATGAGGGAGGTTTGTGATGAGGGGTATGTGATGAGGTTGGTATGAGATGAGGTGGGTATGTGATGAGGGAGGTATGTGATGAGGGAGGTATGTGATGAGAGAGGTATGTGATGAGGGTGTTATGTGATGAGGGGGGTATGTGATGAGGGGGGTATGTGATGAGGGGGGTATGTGATGAGGGAGGTTTGTGATGAGGGGGTATGTGATGAGGGAGGTTTGTGATGAGGGGGTATGTGATGAGGGAGGTTTGTGATGAGGGGGTATGTGATGAGGGAGGTTTGTGATGAGGGGGTATGTGATGAGGGAGGTTTGTGATGAGGGGGTATGTGATGAGGGAGGTATGTGATGAGGGTGTTATGTGATGAGGGGGGTATGTGATGAGGGGGGTATGTGATGAGGGGGGTATGTGATGAGGGAGGTTTGTGATGAGGGGGTATGTGATGAGGGAGGTTTGTGATGAGGGGGTATGTGATGAGGGAGGTTTGTGATGAGGGGGTATGTGATGAGGGAGGTTTGTGATGAGGGGGTATGTGATGAAGGGGGTTTGTGATGAGGGGGTATGTGATGAGGGAGGTTTGTGATGAGGGGGTATGTGATGAGGGGGTATGTGATGAGGGAGGTTTGTGATGAGGGGGTATGTGATGAGGGGGTATGTGATGAGGGGGGTTTGTGATGAGGGGGTATGTGATGAGGGAGGTTTGTGATGAGGGGGTATGTGATGAGGGGGGTATGTGATGAGGGGGGTATGTGATGAGGGAGGTTTGTGATGAGGGAGGTTTGTGATGAGGGGGTATGTGATGAGGGAGGTTTGTGATGAGGGGGTATGTGATGAGGGAGGTTTGTGATGAGGGAGGTTTGTGATGAGGGGGTATGTGATGAGGGAGGTTTGTGATGAGGGGGTATGTGATGAGGGAGGTTTGTGATGAGGGGGTATGTGATGTGGGAGGTTTGTGATGAGGGGGTATGTGATGTGGGAGGTTTGTGATGAGGGAGGTTTGTGATGAGGGGGTATGTGATGAGGGAGGTTTGTGATGAGGGAGGTTTGTGATGAGGGAGGTTTGTGATGAGGGGGTTTGTGATGAGGGGGGTTTGTGATGAGGGGGTATGTGATGAGGGGGGTTTGTGATGAGGGGGTATGTGATGAGGGGGTATGTGATGAGGGGGTATGTGATGAGGGGGTATGTGATGAGGGGGTTTGTGATGAGGGGGTTTGTGATGAGGGGGTTTGTGATGAGGGGGTTTGTGATGAGGGGGTATGTGATGAGGGGGTATGTGATGAGGGGGTATGTGATGAGGGAGGTTTGTGATGAGGGGGTATGTGATGAGGGAGGTTTGTGATGAGGGAGGTTTGTGATGAGGGGGGTATGTGATGAGGGGGGTATGTGATGAGGGGGGTATGTGATGAGGGGGTATGTGATGAGGGAGGTTTGTGATGAGGGGGTATGTGATGAGGGGGTATGTGATGAGGGGGTATGTGATGAGGGGGTATGTGATGAGGGGGTATGTGATGAGGGAGGTTTGTGATGAGGGGGTATGTGATGAGGGGGGTATGTGATGAGGGGGTATGTGATGAGGGGGTATGTGATGAGGGGGTATGTGATGAGGGGGTATGTGATGAGGGGGGTATGTGATGAGGGGGGTATGTGATGAGGGGGGTATGTGATGAGGGGGTATGTGATGAGGGGGTTTGTGATGAGGGGGTATGTGATGAGGGGGTATGTGATGAGGGGGTATGTGATGAGGGAGGTATGTGATGAGGGGGTATGTGATGAGGGGGGTATGTGATGAGGGGGTATGTGATGAGGGGGGTATGTGATGAGGGGGTATGTGATGAGGGGGGTATGTGATGAGGGGGTATGTGATGAGGGGGTATGTGATGAGGGGGGTATGTGATGAGGGGGTATGTGATGAGGGGGTATGTGATGAGGGGGGTATGTGATGAGGGGGTATGTGATGAGGGGGTATGTGATGAGGGGGTTTGTGATGAGGGGGTATGTGATGAGGCCTTCTGACTCTTTATCATACCACCACTCAGATCATGTAGGTACAGTCCCCAACCAAGCCTTTACCTCCTTACCTCCAATCACATGCCAAACACTAGACAAGACAAGGTGTGTGTTGCACTTGTGGTTAAACCACAAGTTATTTTTAGCCATTTATAAAAATGAACAAAAATTGACTTCCTGAATCGGAGACCCACATAGGGCTGTTACGGTGACCATATTACCGCCACACCGGCGATCACCAGTCATGACTGCAGTCAAATTCCACGTGACCGTTTTGTCATGGTAATTAGTCTTCTCCAAGCTCTGATGCTGCTGATGGTCATTAGTAGCCTACCAAACTTGCTAACTGCCTGGTACTCAGCACTCTATTGTCCCTCTAATCACTCTGACATCAATGCAAATGTAATGGAAAATCTAATCCAACACTTGATGAGAGCCCGTGAGCTCATGTTGAGCAACATTTCTGTAGGCTATGCAACTGTGTGAGAAAACAGAGTGATGGCCGCTGTTAAAAAGAGGATGATCCCATCAGCTTTCTATAGGCTAGACCTACTATATTTATTTCTCAACTTTCCTAATATTAAGCAAATACGAAGCACATTGCTTATCTTTACAACAGGAGTATAGCCTACCTGGCTGGCATAAAAAGGAACTGGCCGGTGCAATATAATGGTCCAATCTAAATCAAAACAAATTTCACACATATATTATTTAGTAAAGACAAGATTACATCAAGAATAGTGTGATGGGTTATTAGCCTATCATTTGTGAATTATGCCCAGCTTCAGGCAAGAAACAAACATGCTTTTTTGTGTGACTTTTTCAAATTGTAGTCGCACACCTCATGTAGCTTAACCCATAGGTCTATATGTTTTGATAAGGTGTGTATCACATCTAAAGTGGCCAAATAACTTCTTAAAATTAAGCACATTAATCCGCTTTACAACGGGTGTAGAGCCTAACTGGCAAACATACGTGTGAGTTTGGGGGAAGATAATCTTCACCATAACTATGCACCTGTATAATAAAAGCTGGAAGGTAAATTTGGACAGTTCTTCCAATCTCTTCAATATGCACCTCGGAATTGGATATGCACGTGTGCAGTTGCATCCCCGATGTGTCTGTCTACACTTGTAGCCTGTGAGAAAGACCCGTTCGCGTGAGTGAGAGGTGCTTCGGCACGCAGCCGGGAGAAAGGAAATATAATTATTACATTCAGCCCAATGGCACAACGGCCACTAGCCTCAAAAGGCATGGATTTTTTTAGGGGGCATTACGGCCACACAAAGGGGATGTAGCCGGGAAATTCAAGGCATAATCAAGTGCTTGTCAAATTGTGAATGAGAGACTGATGAAGTGTGTACAGCCTGCGGGAAAAAAACAGAACAGAGCTCTTCCCTTTCATGTGACTTTATTCAAATCATCATTAGAGTCGCATCATGCAGCCTTAAAATGTATTAAAAAATCTAAACATACAGCTTAACGTTTGTATCACAACTAAAGTTACATGAATAACTCTAAATGAAGCATATAGGAGGACCTGTTTCTTTGTTTATCTCTCAACACAGAATAACCGCATGTGCGCACTCCCTCAAATGGTTTGGAGAAAACATCCTTTCTATTTTATTCAGTCATGTTAAATTGTATTTCTTCAGACTATAAAATAATGCAGCGGAATTCTAAGCAAATCTTGTCTGCTAAATGAACTAGTGTAGCCCACAGCCATTTGGCATAGCCAGATCAGGACCTGCTAAATGAACTAGTGTAGCCCACAGCCATTTGGCATAGTCAGATCAGGACCTAACATAAGGACAACTCAGAGTATGCTATTCTGTTCTTCTGAAATAGACTATATTTTCTTCATATCATGTTTCTTTAGACCCGTCTAAAATAATGGATTTATTGTGATGGTGTAGACTATATTACATGGATTTATTAGACTTTTTAAAATGTAGATGTTCCAAAGGTCTGCATCAGTGTCTTGTAGGCTGTGCGTGGAAGTCAGGAGATGCTAAATGTGTTTTATGTTAATTGCCAGTCAAGTACCTTGAGACCTGCAGCTATTTGCTTGACAATCACTGGCTGACACAATGTCATGACAGTCCTAGACCCACATTCCTGAAAGTATGCTCTCCCTTACTGTCCTTTATTAAAACATGCTCTTAAAAAGTGTTCAGACATCCTGAGACCCAGCGAGAACCCTTATTTCATATCTCATGTTCAGTTTTTGTACTAGTTGATTAGAAAAGCTCTGAAATACTTTCAAACTCTATCTGGTGCTGAAAATGAGACCTGCTGCTATTTGATTTGGTTTGATGTTGTTTTGGATGTAGTGTATGCGACTCTCTTTTTGTTTCTTCTCTGTCATAATGAGGTCCTAAGGTCATAATGAGGTCATAATGAGGTCATAATGAGGTCATAATGAGGTCCTAAGGTCATAATGAGGTCATAATGAGGTCATAATGATGCCCTAAGGTCATAATGAGGTCATGATGATGCCCTAAGGTCATAATGAGGTCCTAACGTCATAATGAGGTCATAATGAGGTCCTAAGGTCATAATGAGTTCATAATGATGCCCTAAGGTCATTACATTTACATTTACATTTAAGTCATTTAGCAGACGCTCTTATCCAGAGCGACTTACAAATTGGTGCATTCACCTTATGATATCCAGTGGAACAACCACTTTACAATAGTGCATCTAAATCTTTTAAGGGGGGGGGGGGGGGGGGTTAGAAGGATTACTTTATCCTATCCCAGGTATTCCTTAAAGAGGTGGGGTTTCAGGTGTCATAATGAGGTCATAATGATGTCCTAAGGTCATAATGAGGTCCAACGGTCATAATGATGTCCTAAGGTCATAATGATGTCATAACGATGTCCTAAGGTCATAATGAGGTCCTAAGGTCATAAATGAGGTCATAATGATGCCCTAAGGTTATAAGAGGTCCTAAGGTTATAATGAGGTCATAATGATGTCCTAAGGTCATAATGAGATCATAATGATGTCCTACGGTCATAATGATGTCATAATGATGTCATAATGATGTCATAATGATGTCTTAATGATGTCCTAAGGTCATAATGATGTCATAGTGATGTCCTAAGGTCATAGTGATGTCCTAAGGTCATAGTGATGTCCTAAGGTCATAAAGATGTCATGGTGATGTCCTAAGGTCATAAAGATGTCATAGTGATGTCCTAAGGTCATAAAGATGTCATAGTGATGTTCTAAGGTCATAGTGATGTCATGGATGTTTTTATTTCCCCTCAGACTGCCACTGTGTGAAACAGTGTCGGATATTAAGTCTTACTACTCTAGTAGTACTGTAGTAGTAGAGGTAGTAGTAGTATTAAAGTAGTGGTTACTACTAGTATAGTACTGTAGAGGGAGTCAACATTCTGAATTATAATATGAGGACTATACTGACTTTATGCAGTGTCCTCATTTACTGCTGGCTTCCTCACACCTTCACCCTGTATAGCCTCTAAGGTCTCCTCTCCTCTCCTCTCCTCTCCTTCACCCTGTATAGCCCCTAAGGCCACACCTCTCCTCCTCTCCTCCCCCTCCTCTCCCTCCTCTCCTCCACTCAACCATGTGATTAAAGAGGACACCTGTGGCCAGGTCCTATTATGTATCATGAATTAGTTTAGAACCTGCAGAGTTCTCTGTCCTGTTCTCTAACTCTCAGGGAGCTCTGTTTGATGTGGATCAAGTCCCCACAGGTTATTATAATAAACTACTGCAGCATTTCAAGTCAGGTGGGACACTGTCTTTGACAGCAAAAAATAAAGTGTTTCAGTGCAGTTAGATACATGAAGGATGCATGAAGGTGACAGGTAACCTAGCGGTTTAGAGCATTGGCCCAGTAACCGAAAGGTCGCCGGTTCAAATCCCCGAGCTGACTAGGTCAAAAAATATGTCGATGTACCCTTGAGCAAGGCACTTAACCCTAAAAGCTCCGTGGTCGCCGTCCATAATGGCTGATCCCTGGCTGTGACCCCACTCTCCCAGGGTGTCTCAGGGGGAGTGGGATATGCAAAAAAATGATGTCCAATACTCGCTTGTACGTATGAAATAGGACAAACGGAAGCACCCACCTAATGAATATTGTTAATGAATTATTATACATAAAGATGTATTGTATTGTGTACATAGCTGATTTCAGCACGTTATTAAACTAATGGAACTATTAAGAATGGAAAACCCTATCATGAATGATAGTAGATAGTATTTCTTTGCCTCTTGGCTGAAGGACATTTCATTATTGTTGGATGAAGAAATGAAAGAAGGATATTTACATTTTGTTGTTTTATGGCTCTCTTTTCCATGTCAAACTGATTTATCCTCTGGGTCTCCAAATAGTCTCTTAGAGACCAACGTCTGAAAAGTCACCCCAGAAATACTTCCGTTGTTGTTTACCACGCCTTATAGTCAACGTTTTGATATCACTGGCTCAACAATTAATACAAAAACTGTCTTTGAAATGTTTCCCACCCACAAAGTTGTAAAGTAACAGTATGTAGCTTTGTAAGTTGCAGTTTGTAACTATAGTAACAAAATATAACAAAGAACAAGAAACCACCTTTGCTGAAAAGTTGAAGGAAGTTGTTTGAAAAAGAGCTGATTGGTGTTTGATGTTTCCTTTTCTAAAGATACATTCTCTTCAGTAGTGACAGTCAGTAGCAGCTGAAATCTCCATTCAGCCATAGCTACCTCAGCCATAGCTACCTCAGCCATAGCTACCTCAGGCCATAGCTACCTCAGGCCATAGCTACCTCAGGCCATAGCTACCTCAGGCCATAGCTACCTCAGGCCATAGCTACCTCAGGCCATAGCTACCTCAGGCCATAGCTACCTCAGGCCATAGCTACCTCAGGCCATAGCTACCTCAGTCATAGTTTCCTCAGGCCATAGCTACCTCAGTCATAGTTACCTCAGGCCATAGCTACCTCAGCCATAGCTACCTCAGTCATAGCTACCTCAGTCATAGCTACCTCAGCCATAGCTACCTCAGCCATAGCTACCTCAGCCATAGCTACCTCAGGCCATAGCTACCTCAGGCCATAGCTACCTCAGGCCATAGCTACCTCAGGCCATAGCTACCTCAGGCCATAGCTACCTCAGGCCATAGCTACCTCAGGCCATAGCTACCTCAGGCCATAGCTACCTCAGGCCATAGCTACCTCAGGCCATAGCTACCTCAGTCATAGTTTCCTCAGGCCATAGCTACCTCAGCCATAGCTACCTCAGCCATAGCTACCTCAGCCATAGCTACCTCAGCCATAGCTACCTCAGTCATAGCTACCTCAGCCATAGCTACCTCAGCCATAGCTACCTCAGCCATAGCTACCTCAGCCATAGCTACCTCAGCCATAGCTACCTCAGCCATAGCTACCTCAGCCATAGCTACCTCAGCCATAGCTACCTCAGCCATAGCTACCTCTGCCATAGCTACCTCTGCCATAGCTACCTCTGCCATAGCTACCTCAGGCCATAGCTACCTCAGCCATAGCTACCTCAGGTCATAGCTACCTCAGGTCATAGCTACCTCAGGCCATAGCTACCTCAGGCCATAGCTACCTCAGCCATATCTACCTCAGCCATAGCAAGAGCAACAACAGAATTTCACTCGGATGAAAACATGGGTTATCCAAGTCAAGTGTTTGAATGATTTGCTTTTGGAAAAATAATTTGTTTTTCTCCCTTCAGTCAGAACTGAAGCTGCTGCTCGACTTGGGTGTTATTCGCGGCTGGAGCGAGTACCAACATGTCCACAATCCACAAAGACCATACGGGAAGTTGCATTCAGGGCTTGTCTCGCTGGAGGCAGTGGAAAAGCTCTTTGTGTTTTCCCCTCTCCCCCTCCGTCCGTACCACTTGAAACACATGAGAGGAAAAATGGGAGTGGAGAGGGGAACCATTTTTAAAACGTCATTTCATTCTAGAATGCCTTGATGTTCTGTAAAATAGGACAGAATCCTCCAATACACTACACCGTGTGTTTACTGAGGGAGATGGAGGCTGCTTCCATAGGGCTCAAAGCTAGTGCACTATTATGTAGAAGGGTTGGGGGGTGGTCAATTCCATTTCAATTCCAGTCAATCCAGGAAGTGCACTCTCTCCCCTTTTGTGGAGGTCACAGCGAACATTACAAAGACCATATCGGACTGGGATCTCTGAATGTGACGAGTGTCCAGTCTGGAGCCGTAGAGAACACAGCCAAAGCCATGGTAACAACACAGACAATAACCTTGAGAGCAGCAAGACAGCATGCCTCAGGCTGCGTCACTCCATTCCACCTCTGGTCCCTGGTCAAAAGTAGTGCACTATATAGGGAATAGGGTGCCATTTGGGACCTCCCCAGACTGTTCAGTAATGTATCAGGGATTTGCTGAACGTGCTCCTGGACAACTCACTGCTGGAACCACTCGACCTCGTGACATTTGGGGTCGTCTGGGTCGCCGAGGAGGGAATCAGCTTCCTGATTGGAACACTGCTGATATTGTTCCCCTGGGGGATTCTGGGGGTTTTAGATTCCTATACGACCAGGGGTCAACCTGCTGTGAACTGACAACCAGACACTGTGGGCTTGTCCAGTCAGCTGCTGGGGGTTTTTGAGAGAGGGTGGGAGTGTGTGTGCATGTGTGCGTGTGTTTGAGAGAGAGTGGGACTGTGTGTCTGTGGTGGGGGATGTGTGGCTGTGGTGGGGGGTGGTGTGTGTGTGTGTGTGTGTGTGTGTGTGTGTGTGTGTGTGTGTGTGTGCTCAACTACCTTCTGGTCAAGAGGTCGAGGCACAAACACATCCGCCACTCAAATGTGAAGTCTGTTCATAGAGAAGGTGCTGGGATTAGAAAGAGGATACTTTAGCCAGTGTGTGTGTCTGGTAACGACACCGGCCCTCAGCATCACTGTCACCGTGGTGATGAGTTTAAAGGCCTCAGCATCACTGTCACCGTGGTGATGAGTTTAAAGGCCTCAGCATCACTGTCACCGTGGTGATGAGTTTAAAGGCCTCAGCATCACTAATCAGCACCCAGCGTCTCCCTGGTGATTTAGGATCAAAGGTCAGAGAGTAATGACTCTGCCTCGACACACACCCCGTACACACACACACACACACACACACTGTACAAACACACACACTGTACAAACACACACACATCGTACACACACACACTGTACAAACACACACACACACTGTACAAACACACACACACACAGTACAAACACACACACACACAGTACAAACACACACACACACTGTACAAACACACACACACACACTGTACAAACACACACACACACACTGTACAAACACACACACACACACACTGTACAAACACACACACACACACACTGTACAAACACACACACACACACACTGTACAAACACACACACACACACACTGTACAAACACACACACACACACACACTGTACACACACACACACACTGTACAAACACACACACACTGTACACACACACACACACTGTACAAACACACACACACTGTACAAACACACACACACTGTACAAACACACACACACTGTACAAACACACACACACTGTACAAACACACACACACACACACACTGTACAAACACACACACACACACACTGTACAAACACACACACTGTACAAACACACACACACACACACACACTGTACACACACACACTGTACAAACACACACACACTGTACAAACACACACACACTGTACAAACACACACACACACAGACTGTACAAACACACACACACACACACACTGTACAAACACACACACACACACAGTACAAACACACACACACTGTACAAACACACACACACTGTACAAACACACACACACTGTACAAACACACACACACTGTACAAACACACACACTGTACAAACACACACACTGTACAAACACACACACACTGTACAAACACACACACACTGTACAAACACACACACACACTGTACAAACACACACACACACAGTACAAACACACACACACAGTACAAACACACACACACACAGTACAAACACACACACACACCGTACAAACACACACACACACCGTACAAACACACACACACACTGTACAAACACACACACACTGTACAAACACACTGTACAAACACACACACACACTGTACAAACACACTGTACAAACACACACACACTGTACAAACACACTGTACAAACACACACACACACTGTACAAACACACACACACACACACTGTACAAACACACACACTGTACAAACACACACACACACACACTGTACAAACACACACACTGTACAAACACACACACACACACTGTACAAACACACACACACACCGTACAAACACACACACACACCGTACACACACACACTGTACAAACACACACACACACACACACTGTACAAACACACACACACCGTACACACTGTACACACACACACACACACCGTACACACACACACTGTACAAACACACACACACACACCGTACAAACACACACACACACACACACACCGTACAAACACACACACACACCGTACAAACACACACACACCGTACAAACACACACACACAGTACAAACACACACACACACACACACCGTACAAACACACACACACACACACACACCGTACAAACACACACACACACACACCGTACAAACACACACAGTACAAACACACACCGTACACACACACACACACACCGTACACACACACACACACACCGTACACACACACACACACACACACCGTACACACACACACACACACCGTACACACACCGTACACACACACACACACACACCGTACACACACACACACACACACACCGTACACACACACTGTACAAACACACAGACGCTGTACAAACACACACCGTACACACACACACACACACACCGTACACACACACACACACACACACACCGTACACACACACTGTACAAACACACAGACGCTGTACAAACACACACCATACACACACACACTGTACAAACACACACACACCATACACACACACACTGTACAAACACACACACACTGTACAAACACACACCATACACACACACTGTACAAACACACACACACTGTACAAACACACCGTACACACATACACACACACAGACTGTACAAACACACACCGTACACACACCGTACACACACACACACAGTACACACACACCGTACACATACACACACACACCGTACACACACGGTGGGGTGAGAGAGTAATGAGTCCATGTGCTGCTTGTGACCCAGCGACAGATAAAGAGACCTCGTCTCTGGGTAACAGAGTAACTCATAAATCACTGTTTATATTCAGTTCAACTAACTCATCAATCACTGTTTATATTCAGTTCAACTAACTCATAAATCACTGTTTATATTCCGTTCAGATAACTCATAAATTACTGTTTATATTCCATTCAGATAATTCATAAACCACATTGGTATTTATATTCTGATCGCTAGATGTCCCCTCAGATGTTCTCTAGCCCCAATTATCTCCCCTAATTAATGTTTAAAACAAAAACGAATGTAATGAATCAACGTGATGGCAAAGCCTTCATGTAGCGGACTGAGCGGAGCCATACCAAATGGCACCCTATTCCCTACATCGTGCACTACTTTTGACCAGGACTCATAGGATCTGATCCAAAGTACTGCGCTATGTAGGGAATAGGGTACCATTCGGGATACAAACAGACAGAGTGTCTGCTACATGAAGGCTTTGCCATCACGTTGATTCATTCGCTTTTTGTTTTAAACATTAATTAGGGGAGATAATTGGGGCTAGAGAACATCTGAGGGGACATCTAGCGATCAGAATATAAACAGTGATTTATGAGTTATCTGAACGGAATATAAACAGTGATTTATGAGTTATCTGAACGGAATATAAACAGTGATTTATGAGTTAACTGAACGGAATATAAACAGTGATTTATGAGTTAACTGAACGGAATATAAACAGTGATTTATGAGTTATCTGAACGGAATATAAACAGTGATTTATGAGTTAACTGAACGGAATATAAACAGTGATTTATGAGTTAACTGAACGGAATATAAACAGTGATTTATGAGTTATCTGAACGAAATTGTCACGCTTGTCGTCGGTGATGGAGGACCAAAACGCAGCAGGTATGTGTATGCTCATCTTGCTTTTTAATAAATACAAAATGAACACCAAAATAACAAAGAACGAACGATCAACAAAAAGTCTGGTAAGGCACAAGGCTAAACACAGAATACCTGAAAACCAAACAGTGCCCAAAAACCCCGGAATACTTAAACCAAATGCCCCTTCAACAAAACACACCACCCCGAACCACATAAAACGAATACCCTCTGCCACGTCCTGACCAAACTACAATACCAATTAACCTTATACTGGCCAGGACGTGACAGAAATATAAACAGTGATTTATGAGTTAGTTGAACAGAATATAAACAGTGATTTATGAGTTAGTTGAATTGAATATAAACAGTGATTTATGAGTTAGTTGAACTGAATATAAACAGTGATTTATGAGTTAGTTGAACTGAATATAAACAGTGAAATGGTGGCATCACAGGTAGTTCTTAACGGTCAATATTCACTCATCATGATAAACATATGGATCACAATGGAAATACAACGTCAAACTCTGTCCATACTGATCACTATAGAAATACAACATCATTCTATGCCCATACTGATCACTATAGAAATACAGCATCATTCTATGTCCATACTGATCACTATAGAAATACAACGTCATACTATGCCCATACTGATCACTATAGAAATACAACGTCAAACTATGTCCATACTGATCACTATAGAAATACAACGTCATTCTATGTCCATACTGATCACTATAGAAATACAACGTCATACTATGCCCATACTGATCACTATAGAAATACAACATCATTCTATGTCCATACTGATCACTATAGAAATACAACGTCGTTCTATGTCCATACTGATCACTTGTCATACAATAAGTTGTACTCATCCTTAAAAATGTCGTACTGGAGAGAAGAGGACCAAAACGCAGCAGGTATGTGCAGGCTCATCTTGACTTTTATTAACTATCAAAATGAATGCCAAAATAACAAACCATGAGAATGAATGAACGAACAACCAACAAACAGTCTGGCTAGCATAGGCTAAGCACAGAACAATCACCCACCAATCACACACACAAACACACCCTAATATATGGGACTCTCAATCAAAGGCAGATAGACAACACCTGCCTTCAACTGAGAGTCCCAACCCCAATCAACCAAACATAGAAACACACACACTAGACTAACCATAGAATTAACTAAACATAAACCAAAACCCGGAAATACTAAATCAAACACCCTTTACACAAACACACCACCCCGAACCACATAAAACAAATACCCCCTGCCACGCCCTGACCAAACTACAAAACAATGAACCTTATATACTGGCCAGGACGTGACAGTACCCCCCCCTTAAAGGTGCTACCCCAGAAGCACCTTAACAAAAAATAACCCCAAGCAACACCAACAAAAAGTCCCCTTTTCTAAAGGGAGGGAAGGGAGGGTGGCTGCCGTCAACGACGGCACTGTGCGACACCCCCCCTCCCCAACCCACCTATTTCTGGAGGTGGCTCTGGTTCCGGCCGTTCCAGGCTGTCGGGCCACTCTGGCATCGCCGAAGGGCAGTCGGGCATCGCCGGGGGACAGTCTGGCAGTTCGGCAATTCGGCAAAGTCTGGCCACTCGGGCCACTCCGGCAGTTCAGGGCAGTCTGGCCGCTCCGGCAGTTCAGCGCAGTCTGGCCGCTCCGGCAGTTCAGCGCAGTCTGGCCGCTCCGGCAGTTCAGCGCAGTCTGGCCGCTCCGGCAGTTCAGCGCAGTCTGGCCGCTCCGGCAGTTCAGCGCAGTCTGGCCGCTCCGGCAGTTCAGCGCAGTCTGGCCGCTCTGGCGACTGTTGACTGGCGGGCAGCTCTGACGATGACTGTTGACTGGCGGGCAGCTCTGACGATGACTGTTGACTGGCGGGCAGCTCTGACGATGACTGTTGACTGGCGGGCAGCTCTGACGATGACTGTTGACTGGCGGGCAGCTCTGACGATGACTGTTGACTGGCGGGCAGCTCTGACGATGACTGTTGACTGGCGGGCAGCTCTGACGATGACTGTTGACTGGCGGGCAGCTCTGACGATGACTGTTGACTGGCGGGCAGCTCTGACGATGACTGTTGACTGGCGGGCAGCTCTGACGATGACTGTTGACTGGCGGGCAGTTCTGACGATGACTGTTGACTGGCGGGCAGTTCTGACGATGACTGTTGACTGGCGGGCAGCTCTGACGATGACTGTTGACTGGCGGGCAGCTCTGACGATGACTGTTGACTGGCGGGCAGCTCTGACGATGACTGTTGACTGGCGGGCAGCTCTGACGATGACTGTTGACTGGCGGGCAGCTCTGACGATGACTGTTGACTGGCGGGCAGCTCTGACGATGACTGTTGACTGGCGGGCAGCTCTGACGATGACTGTTGACTGGCGGGCAGCTCTGACGATGACTGTTGACTGGCGGGCAGCTCTGACGATGACTGTTGACTGGCGGGCAGCTCTGACGATGACTGTTGACTGGCGGGCAGCTCTGACGAAGACTGTTGACTGGCGGGCAGCTTTGATGAAGACTGTTGACTGGCGGGCTGACGCACTATAATCCTGGTGCGTGGTGCTGGTACCGGATATACCAGTTTATGAATACGCACCTCCAGGCTAGAGCGGGAACAGGACGAGTCGGACTGGGTGGACGCACTTCCGGGTCCGCACGAGAGACAGGAGCTGGAAACCCAGGGCTATGGAGGCGCACAGTCGGTCTAGATCTTACCTCCTGCACAACCCGCCTTGGCTGGATGGAACTAGTAGCCCTGTACGAGCGGGGTGCTCGTACAGGGCAGACTGGGCTGTGTAGGGGCCTGATGGTAGCCGTGCGTAGAGCGGGAGTTGGGTAGCCTGGTCCTCGGAGGCGTACCGGCGACCAGATGCGCTGCGCAGGCATCCTCCTACCAGGCTGGATGCCCGCTCTAGCACAGCACCTGCGAGGGGCTGGAATAACACGCACCGGACTGTGCGTGCGTATGGGTGAGAGTGCGCTCCTCAGCGAAACATAGCGCTCTCCACCCCATACGCTCCTCCATATAACCACGGGTAGCTGGCTTCCGGCTCTTCTTACGCCTAGCCAAACTACCCGTGTGCCCCCCCAAAAAATTTTCTTGGGGGTGCCTCTCGTGCTTCTCCTTCAGCGTGTCCATGGCCTCGTACCACCACCTCTCTGCCTTGGCTGCCTCAATTTCCCATTGCGGGCGGCGATAATCCCCAGCCTGATGCCAGGGTCCGGCCCCGTCCAGAACTTCCTCCCAAGTCCACTTCTCCCGCCAGTCCAACTCGAACTCCGTCTGCTCCTTCCTCTGCTGCTTGGTCCTTTGGTGGTGGGTGATTCTGTCACAGTTGTCGTCGGTGAATGAGGACCAAAACGCAGCAGGTATGTGCAGGCTCATCTTGACTTTTATTAACTATCAAAATGAATGCCAAAATAACAAACCATGAGAATGAATGAACGAACAACCAACAAACAGTCTGGCTAGCATAGGCTAAGCACAGAACAATCACCCACCAATCACACACACAAACACACCCTAATATATGGGACTCTCAATCAAAGGCAGATAGACAACACCTGCCTTCAACTGAGAGTCCCAACCCCAATCAACCAAACATAGAAACACACACACTAGACTAACCATAGAATTAACTAAACATAAACCAAAACCCGGAAATACTAAATCAAACACCCTTTACACAAACACACCACCCCGAACCACATAAAACAAATACCCCCTGCCACGCCCTGACCAAACTACAAAACAATGAACCTTATATACTGGCCAGGACGTGACATCACTATAGAAATGCAACGTCAAACTATGTCCATACTGATCACTATAGAAATACAACGTCATTCTATGTCCATACTGATCACTATAGAAATACAACGTCAAACTATGTCCATACTGATCACTATAGAAATACAACGTCAAACTATGTCCATACTGATCACTATAGAAATACAACATCAAACTATGCCCATACTGATCACTATAGAAATACAACGTCAAACTATGTCCATACTGATCACTATAGAAATACAACGTCAAACTATGTCCATACTGATCACTGTAGAAATACAACGTCAAACTATGTCCATACTGATCACTATAGAAATACGTCAAACTATGTCCATACTGATCACTATAGAAATACAACGTCAAACTATGTCCATACTGATCACTGTAGAAATACAACGTCAAACTATGTCCATACTGATCACTATAGAAATACAACGTCATACTATGTCCATACTGATCACTATAGAAATACAACGTCAAACTATGTCCATACTGATCACTATAGAAATACAACGTCAAACTATGTCCATACTGATCACTATAGAAATACAACGTCAAACTTTGTCCATACTGATCACTATAGAAATACAACGTCAAACTATGTCCATACTGATCACTATAGAAATACAACGTCAAACTATGTCCATACTGATCACTATAGAAATACAACGTCATACTAGAATCATAGTTAATCACAATATTTGACCAATACATTTTGTTTGGGTGTCTTGTCTGTCTACCATGCACTCTGACCGGTAACTAATGACTACAGACTGAATGACCTGAGCCAGTCTGACTGGTAACTAATGACTACAGACTGAATGACCTGAGCCAGTCTGACCGGTAACTAATGACTACAGACTGAATGACCTGAGCCAGTCTGACCGGTAACTAATGACTACAGACTGAATGACCTGAGCCAGTCTGACCGGTAACTAATGACTACAGACTGAATGACCTGAGCCAGTCTGACCTGTAACTAATGACTACAGACTGAATGACCTGAGCCAGTCTGACCGGTAACTAATGACTACAGACTGAATGACCTGAGCCAGTCTGACCGGTAACTAATGACTACAGACTGAATGACCTGAGCCAGTCTGACCGGTAACTAATGACTACAGACTGAATGACCTGAGCCAGTCTGACCGGTAACTAATGACTACAGACTGAATGACCTGAGCCAGTCTGACCGGTAACTAATGACTACAGACTGAATGACCTGAGCCAGTCTGACCGGTAAATAATGACTACAGACTACAGACTGACCTGAGCCAGTCTGACCGGTAACTAATGACTACAGACTACAGACTGACCTGAACCAGTCTGACCGGTAACTAATGACTACAGACTGAATGACCTGAGCCAGTCTGACCGGTAACTAATGACTACAGACTGAATGACCTGAGCCAGTCTGACTGGTAACTAATGACTACAGACTGAATGACCTGAGCCAGTCTGACCGGTAACTAATGACTACAGACTGAATGACCTGAGCCAGTCTGACCGGTAACTAATGACTACAGACTGAATGACCTGAGCCAGTCTGACCGGTAACTAATGACTACAGACTGAATGACCTGAGCCGGTCTGACCGGTAACTAATGACTACAGACTGAATGACCTGAGCCGGTCTGACCGGTAACTAATGACTACAGACTGAATGACCTGAGCCGGTCTGACCGGTAACTAATGACTACAGACTGAATGACCTGAGCCAGTCTGACCGGTAACTAATGACTACAGACTGAATGACCTGAGCCAGTCTGACCGGTAACTAATGACTACAGACTGAATGACCTGAGCCAGTCTGACCGGTAACTAATGACTACAGACTGAATGACCTGAGCCAGTCTGACCGGTAACTAATGACTACAGACTGAATGACCTGAGCCAGTCTGACCGGTAACTAATGACTACAGACTGAATGACCTGAGCCAGTCTGACCGGTAACTAATGACTACAGACTGAATGACCTGAGCCAGTCTGACCGGTAAATAATGAATACAGACTGAATGACCTGAGCCGGTCTGACCGGTAACTAATGACTACAGACTGAATGACCTGAGCCAGTCTGACCGGTAACTAATGACTACAGACTGAATGACCTGAGCCAGTCTGACCGGTAACTAATGACTACAGACTGAATGACCTGAGCCGGTCTGACCGGTAACTAATGACTACAGACTGAATGACCTGAGCCAGTCTGACCGGTAACTAATGACTACAGACTACAGACTGACCTGAGCCAGTCTGACCGGTAACTAATGACTACAGACTACAGACTGACCTGAACCAGTCTGACCGGTAACTAATGACTACAGACTACAGACTGACCTGAACCAGTCTGACCGGTAACTAATGACTACAGACTACAGACTGACCTGAACCAGTCTGACCGGTAACTAATGACTACAGACTACAGACTGACCTGAACCAGTCTGACCGGTAACTAATGACTACAGACTACAGACTGACCTGAACCAGTCTGACCGGTAACTAATGACTACAGACTAAATGACCTGAGCCAGTCTGACCGGTAACTAATGACTACAGACTGAATGACCTGAGCCAGTCTGACCGGTAACTAATGACTACAGACTAAATGACCTGAGCCAGTCTGACCGGTAACTAATGACTACAGACTGAATGACCTGAGCCAGTCTGACCGGTAACTAATGACTACAGACTGAATGACCTGAGCCAGTCTGACCGGTAACTAATGACTACAGACTGAATGACCTGAGCCAGTCTGACCGGTAACTAATGACTACAGACTGAATGACCTGAGCCAGTCTGACCGGTAACTAATGACTACAGACTGAATGACCTGAGCCAGTCTGACCGGTAACTAATGACTACAGACTGAATGACCTGAGCCAGTCTGACCGGTAACTAATGACTACAGACTGAATGACCTGAACCAGTCTGACCGGTAACTAATGACTACAGACTACAGACTGACCTGAGCCAGTCTGACCGGTAACTAATGACTACAGACTACAGACTGACCTGAACCAGTCTGACCGGTAACTAATGACTACAGACTGAATGACCTGAGCCAGTCTGACCGGTAACTAATGACTACAGACTGAATGACCTGAGCCAGTCTGACCGGTAACTAATGACTACAGACTGAATGACCTGAGCCAGTCTGACCGGTAACTAATGACTACAGACTGAATGACCTGAGCCAGTCTGACCGGTAACTAATGACTACAGACTGAATGACCTGAGCCAGTCTGACCGGTAACTAATGACTACAGACTGAATGACCTGAGCCAGTCTGACCGGTAACTAATGACTACAGACTACAGACTGACCTGAACCAGTCTGACCGGTAACTAATGACTACAGACTGAATGACCTGAGCCAGTCTGACCGGTAACTAATGACTACAGACTGAATGACCTGAGCCAGTCTGACCGGTAACTAATGACTACAGACTGAATGACCTGAGCCAGTCTGACCGGTAACTAATGACTACAGACTGAATGACCTGAGCCAGTCTGACCGGTAACTAATGACTACAGACTACAGACTGACCTGAACCAGTCTGATAGAGAAACACACAGAGGACCAGACTGGACCAGACTGGACCAGACTGGACCAGGCTCTACACTGCAGGTGAAGCAGGCGAGTGTGCCTTTCTTCCAGGCTTTTCTCTGGTCCTCTTTGATTTGAAGTGAGCTGTGTGAGCCGAGGACAGGGGAGTAGGATGATTATAGGATTATGATGATTCTGCTATCAGAGTATTTATCCTGCGGTGAGATGTGATGAGATCTTTATCAGTATGCAAAGTCATCTCTGAGCCACTTACTGCCCTCAAATACTTTGACTGCGTCCCAAATAGCACCCTATTCCCTATATAGTGCACTACCTTAGACTAGGGTTTAGACTAGGGCTCATAGGAATCTTCCTGGTCAAAAGTAGTGCACTATATAGGGAATAGGGTTCCATTTGGGACACAAATTTTGAGCACGTAACAACAATTTGCCAGAAGTATGATGCCAGCGATGGTTGTTGTTGAGATGGTTTGTTATGTAGAATGTGAGTATGAAAGACACCAGGCCAACCCAGGTACATTATATAACTCTGTAGTCTGTAGAGAGACACCAGGCCAACCCAGGTACATTATATAACTCTGTAGTCTGTAGAGAGACACCAGGCCAACCCAGGTACATTATATAACTCTGTAGTCTGTAGAGAGACACCAGGCCAACCCAGGTACATTATATAACTCTGTAGTCTGTAGAGAGACACCAGGCCAACCCAGGTACATTATATAACTCTGTAGTCTGTAGAGAGACACCAGGCCAACCCAGGTACATTATATAACTCTGTAGTCTGTAGAGACACCAGGCCAACCCAGGTACATTATATAACTCTGTAGTCTGTAGAGACACCAGGCCAACCCAGATACATTATATAACTCTGTAGTCAGTAGAGAGACACCAGGCCAACCCAGATACATTATATAACTCTGTAGTCTGTAGAGAGACACCAGGCCAACCCAGATACATTATATAACTCTGTAGTCTGTAGAGAGACACCAGGCCAACCCAGGTACATTATATAACTCTGTAGTCTGTAGAGAGACACCAGGCCAACCCAGGTACATTATATAACTCTGTAGTCTGTAGAGAGACACCAGGCCAACCCAGATACATTATATAACTCTGTAGTCTGTAGAGAGACACCAGGCCAACCCAGATACATTATATAACTCTGTAGTCTGTAGAGAGACACCAGGCCAACCCAGATACATTATATAACTCTGTAGTCTGTAGAGAGACACCAGGCCAACCCAGGTACATTATATAACTCTGTAGTCTGTAGAGAGACACCAGGCCAACCCAGGTACATTATATAACTCTGTAGTCTGTAGAGAGACACCAGGCCAACCCAGGTACATTATATAACTCTGTAGTCTGTAGAGAGACCAGGCCAACCCAGGTACATTATATAACTCTGTAGTCTGTAGAGAGACACCAGGCCAACCCAGGTACATTATATAACTCTGTAGTCTGTAGAGAGACACCAGGCCAACCCAGGTACATTATATAACTCTGTAGTCTGTAGAGAGACACCAGGCCAACCCAGGTACATTATATAACTCTGAAGTCTGTAGAGAGACACCAGGCCAACCCAGGTACATTATATAACTCTGTAGTCTGTAGAGAGACACCAGGCCAACCCAGGTACATTATATAACTCTGTAGTCTGTAGAGAGACACCAGGCCAACCCAGGTACATTATATAACTCTGTAGTCTGTAGAGAGACCAGGCCAACCCAGGTACATTATATAACTCTGTAGTCTGTAGAGAGACACCAGGCCAACCCAGGTACATTATATAACTCTGTAGTCTGTAGAGAGACACCAGGCCAACCCAGGTACATTATATAACTCTGTAGTCTGTAGAGACACCAGGCCAACCCAGGTACATTATATAACTCTGTAGTCTGTAGAGAGACACCAGGCCAACCCAGGTACATTATATAACTCTGAAGTCTGTAGAGAGACACCAGGCCAACCCAGGTACATTATATAACTCTGTAGTCTGTAGAGAGACACCAGGCCAACCCAGGTACATTATATAACTCTGTAGTCTGTAGAGAGACACCAGGCCAACCCAGGTACATTATATAACTCTGTAGTCTGTAGAGAGACACCAGGCCAACCCAGGTACATTATATAACTCTGTAGTCTGTAGAGAGACACCAGGCCAACCCAGGTACATTATATAACTCTGTAGTCTGTAGAGAGACACCAGGCCAACCCAGGTACATTATATAACTCTGTAGTCTGTAGAGACACCAGGCCAACCCAGGTACATTATATAACTCTGTAGTCTGTAGAGAGACACCAGGCCAACCCAGATACATTATATAACTCTGTAGTCTGTAGAGACACCAGGCCAACCCAGGTACATTATATAACTCTGTAGTATGTAGAGAGACACCAGGCCAACCCAGGTACATGATATAACTCTGTAGTCTGTAGAGAGACACCAGGCCAACCCAGATACCTTATATAACTCTGTAGTCTGTAGAGAGACACCAGGCCAACCCAGGTACATTATATAACTCTGTAGTCTGTAGAGACACCAGGCCAACCCAGGTACATTATATAACTCTGTAGTCTGTAGAGAGACACCAGGCCAACCCAGATACATTATATAACTCTGTAGTCTGTAGAGAGACACCAGGCCAACCCAGGTACATTATATAACTCTGTAGTCTGTAGAGAGACACCAGGCCAACCCAGGTACATTATATAACTCTGTAGTCTGTAGAGAGACACCAGGCCAACCCAGGTACATTATATAACTCTGTAGTCTGTAGAGAGACCAGGCCAACCCAGGTACATTATATAACTCTGTAGTCTGTAGAGAGACACCAGGCCAACCCAGGTACATTATATAACTCTGTAGTCTGTAGAGAGACACCAGGCCAACCCAGGTACATTATATAACTCTGTAGTCTGTAGAGAGACACCAGGCCAACCCAGGTACATTATATAACTCTGTAGTCTGTAGAGAGACACCAGGCCAACCCAGGTACATTATATAACTCTGTAGTCTGTAGAGACACCAGGCCAACCCAGGTACATTATATAACTCTGTAGTCTGTAGAGAGACACCAGGCCAACCCAGATACATTATATAACTCTGTAGTCTGTAGAGACACCAGGCCAACCCAGGTACATTATATAACTCTGTAGTATGTAGAGAGACACCAGGCCAACCCAGGTACATGATATAACTCTGTAGTCTGTAGAGAGACACCAGGCCAACCCAGATACCTTATATAACTCTGTAGTCTGTAGAGAGACACCAGGCCAACCCAGGTACATTATATAACTCTGTAGTCTGTAGAGACACCAGGCCAACCCAGGTACATTATATAACTCTGTAGTCTGTAGAGAGACACCAGGCCAACCCAGGTACATTATATAACTCTGTAGTCTGTAGAGAGACACCAGGCCAACCCAGGTACATTATATAACTCTGTAGTCTGTAGAGAGACACCAGGCCAACCCAGGTACATTATATAACTCTGTAGTCTGTAGAGAGACACCAGGCCAACCCAGGTACATTATATAACTCTGTAGTCTGTAGAGAGACACCAGGCCAACCCAGGTACATTATATAACTCTGTAGTCTGTAGAGAGACACCAGGCCAACCCAGGTACATTATATAACTCTGTAGTCTGTAGAGACACCAGGCCAACCCAGGTACATTATATAACTCTGTAGTCTGTAGAGACACCAGGCCAACCCAGATACATTATATAACTCTGTAGTCTGTAGAGAGACACCAGGCCAACCCAGATACATTATATAACTCTGTAGTCTGTAGAGAGACACCAGGCCAACCCAGATACATTATATAACTCTGTAGTCTGTAGAGAGACACCAGGCCAACCCAGGTACATTATATAACTCTGTAGTCTGTAGAGAGACACCAGGCCAACCCAGGTACATTATATAACTCTGTAGTCTGTAGAGAGACACCAGGCCAACCCAGATACATTATATAACTCTGTAGTCTGTAGAGAGACACCAGGCCAACCCAGATACATTATATAACTCTGTAGTCTGTAGAGAGACACCAGGCCAACCCAGATACATTATATAACTCTGTAGTCTGTAGAGAGACACCAGGCCAACCCAGGTACATTATATAACTCTGTAGTCTGTAGAGAGACACCAGGCCAACCCAGGTACATTATATAACTCTGTAGTCTGTAGAGAGACACCAGGCCAACCCAGGTACATTATATAACTCTGTAGTCTGTAGAGAGACCAGGCCAACCCAGGTACATTATATAACTCTGTAGTCTGTAGAGAGACACCAGGCCAACCCAGGTACATTATATAACTCTGTAGTCTGTAGAGAGACACCAGGCCAACCCAGGTACATTATATAACTCTGTAGTCTGTAGAGAGACACCAGGCCAACCCAGGTACATTATATAACTCTGAAGTCTGTAGAGAGACACCAGGCCAACCCAGGTACATTATATAACTCTGTAGTCTGTAGAGAGACACCAGGCCAACCCAGGTACATTATATAACTCTGTAGTCTGTAGAGAGACACCAGGCCAACCCAGGTACATTATATAACTCTGTAGTCTGTAGAGAGACCAGGCCAACCCAGGTACATTATATAACTCTGTAGTCTGTAGAGAGACACCAGGCCAACCCAGGTACATTATATAACTCTGTAGTCTGTAGAGAGACACCAGGCCAACCCAGGTACATTATATAACTCTGTAGTCTGTAGAGACACCAGGCCAACCCAGGTACATTATATAACTCTGTAGTCTGTAGAGAGACACCAGGCCAACCCAGGTACATTATATAACTCTGAAGTCTGTAGAGAGACACCAGGCCAACCCAGGTACCTTATATAACTCTGTAGCCTGTAGAGAGACACCAGGCCAACCCAGGTACATTATATAACTCTGTAGTCTGTAGAGAGACACCAGGCCAACCCAGGTACATTATATAACTCTGTAGTCTGTAGAGAGACACCAGGCCAACCCAGGTACATTATATAACTCTGTAGTCTGTAGAGAGACACCAGGCCAACCCAGGTACATTATATAACTCTGTAGTCTGTAGAGAGACACCAGGCCAACCCAGGTACATTATATAACTCTGTAGTCTGTAGAGAGACACCAGGCCAACCCAGGTACATTATATAACTCTGTAGTCTGTAGAGACACCAGGCCAACCCAGGTACATTATATAACTCTGTAGTCTGTAGAGAGACACCAGGCCAACCCAGATACATTATATAACTCTGTAGTCTGTAGAGACACCAGGCCAACCCAGGTACATTATATAACTCTGTAGTATGTAGAGAGACACCAGGCCAACCCAGGTACATGATATAACTCTGTAGTCTGTAGAGAGACACCAGGCCAACCCAGATACATTATATAACTCTGTAGTCTGTAGAGAGACACCAGGCCATCCCAGGTACATTATATAACTCTGTAGTCTGTAGAGACACCAGGCCAACCCAGGTACATTATATAACTCTGTAGTCTGTAGAGAGACACCAGGCCAACCCAGGTACATTATATAACTCTGTAGTCTGTAGAGAGACACCAGGCCAACCCAGGTACATTATATAACTCTGTAGTCTGTAGAGAGACACCAGGCCAACCCAGGTACATTATATAACTCTGTAGTCTGTAGAGAGACCAGGCCAACCCAGTTACATTATATAACTCTGTAGTCTGTAGAGAGACCAGGCCAACCCAGTTACATTATATAACTCTGTAGTCTGTAGAGAGACACACCAGGCCAACCCAGATACATTATATAACTCTGTAGTCTGTAGAGAGACACCAGGCCAACCCAGGTACATTATATAACTCTGTAGTCTGTAGAGACACCAGGCCAACCCAGGTACATTATATAACTCTGTAGTCTGTAGAGAGACACCAGGCCAACCCAGGTGCATTATATAACTCTGTAGTCTGTAGAGAGACACCAGGCCAACCCAGGTACATTATATAACTCTGTAGTCTGTAGAGAGACACCAGGCCAACCCAGGTACATTATATAACTCTGTAGTCTGTAGAGAGACCAGGCCAACCCAGTTACATTATATAACTCTGTAGTCTGTAGAGACACCAGGCCAACCCAGATACATTATATAACTCTGTAGTCTGTAGAGACACCAGGCCAACCCAGGTACATTATATAACTCTGTAGTCTGTAGAGACACCAGGCCAACCCAGGTACATTATATAACTCTGTAGTCTGTAGAGAGACACCAGGCCAACCCAGGTACATTATATAACTCTGTAGTCTGTAGAGAGACCAGGCCAACCCAGGTGCATTATATAACTCTGTAGTCTGTAGAGAGACACCAGGCCAACCCAGGTACATTATATAACTCTGTAGTCTGTAGAGAGACACCAGGCCAACCCAGGTACATTATATAACTCTGTAGTCTGTAGAGAGACACCAGGCCAACCCAGATACATTATATAACTCTGTAGTCTGTAGAGAGACACCAGGCCAACCCAGGTACATTATATAACTCTATAGTCTGTAGAGAGACACCAGGCCAACCCAGGTACATTATATAACTCTGTAGTCTGTAGAGAGACACCAGGCCAACCCAGGTACATTATATAACTCTGTAGTCTGTAGAGAGACCAGGCCAACCCAGGTACATTATATAACTCTGTAGTCTGTAGAGAGACACCAGGCCAACCCAGGTGCATTATATAACTCTGTAGTCTGTAGAGAGACACCAGGCCAACCCAGGTACATTATATAACTCTGTAGTCTGTAGAGAGACACCAGGCCAACCCAGGTACATTATATAACTCTGTAGTCTGTAGAGACACCAGGCCAACCCAGTTACATTATATAACTCTGTAGTCTGTAGAGACACCAGGCCAACCCAGATACATTATATAACTCTGTAGTCTGTAGAGACACCAGGCCAACCCAGGTACATTATATAACTCTGTAGTCTGTAGAGACACCAGGCCAACCCAGGTACATTATATAACTCTGTAGTCTGTAGAGAGACACCAGGCCAACCCAGGTACATTATATAACTCTGTAGTCTGTAGAGAGACCAGGCCAACCCAGGTGCATTATATAACTCTGTAGTCTGTAGAGAGACACCAGGCCAACCCAGGTACATTATATAACTCTGTAGTCTGTAGAGAGACACCAGGCCAACCCAGGTACATTATATAACTCTGTAGTCTGTAGAGAGACACCAGGCCAACCCAGGTACATTATATAACTCTGTAGTCTGTAGAGACACCAGGCCAACCCAGGTACATTATATAACTCTGTAGTCTGTAGAGACACCAGGCCAACCCAGATACATTATATAACTCTGTAGTCTGTAGAGAGACACCAGGCCAACCCAGATACATTATATAACTCTGTAGTCTGTAGAGAGACACCAGGCCAACCCAGATACATTATATAACTCTGTAGTCTGTAGAGAGACACCAGGCCAACCCAGGTACATTATATAACTCTGTAGTCTGTAGAGAGACACCAGGCCAACCCAGGTACATTATATAACTCTGTAGTCTGTAGAGAGACACCAGGCCAACCCAGATACATTATATAACTCTGTAGTCTGTAGAGAGACACCAGGCCAACCCAGATACATTATATAACTCTGTAGTCTGTAGAGAGACACCAGGCCAACCCAGATACATTATATAACTCTGTAGTCTGTAGAGAGACACCAGGCCAACCCAGGTACATTATATAACTCTGTAGTCTGTAGAGAGACACCAGGCCAACCCAGGTACATTATATAACTCTGTAGTCTGTAGAGAGACACCAGGCCAACCCAGGTACATTATATAACTCTGTAGTCTGTAGAGAGACCAGGCCAACCCAGGTACATTATATAACTCTGTAGTCTGTAGAGAGACACCAGGCCAACCCAGGTACATTATATAACTCTGTAGTCTGTAGAGAGACACCAGGCCAACCCAGGTACATTATATAACTCTGTAGTCTGTAGAGAGACACCAGGCCAACCCAGGTACATTATATAACTCTGAAGTCTGTAGAGAGACACCAGGCCAACCCAGGTACATTATATAACTCTGTAGTCTGTAGAGAGACACCAGGCCAACCCAGGTACATTATATAACTCTGTAGTCTGTAGAGAGACACCAGGCCAACCCAGGTACATTATATAACTCTGTAGTCTGTAGAGAGACCAGGCCAACCCAGGTACATTATATAACTCTGTAGTCTGTAGAGAGACACCAGGCCAACCCAGGTACATTATATAACTCTGTAGTCTGTAGAGAGACACCAGGCCAACCCAGGTACATTATATAACTCTGTAGTCTGTAGAGACACCAGGCCAACCCAGGTACATTATATAACTCTGTAGTCTGTAGAGAGACACCAGGCCAACCCAGGTACATTATATAACTCTGAAGTCTGTAGAGAGACACCAGGCCAACCCAGGTACCTTATATAACTCTGTAGTCTGTAGAGAGACACCAGGCCAACCCAGGTACATTATATAACTCTGTAGTCTGTAGAGAGACACCAGGCCAACCCAGGTACATTATATAACTCTGTAGTCTGTAGAGAGACACCAGGCCAACCCAGGTACATTATATAACTCTGTAGTCTGTAGAGAGACACCAGGCCAACCCAGGTACATTATATAACTCTGTAGTCTGTAGAGAGACACCAGGCCAACCCAGGTACATTATATAACTCTGTAGTCTGTAGAGAGACACCAGGCCAACCCAGGTACATTATATAACTCTGTAGTCTGTAGAGACACCAGGCCAACCCAGGTACATTATATAACTCTGTAGTCTGTAGAGAGACACCAGGCCAACCCAGATACATTATATAACTCTGTAGTCTGTAGAGACACCAGGCCAACCCAGGTACATTATATAACTCTGTAGTATGTAGAGAGACACCAGGCCAACCCAGGTACATGATATAACTCTGTAGTCTGTAGAGAGACACCAGGCCAACCCAGATACATTATATAACTCTGTAGTCTGTAGAGAGACACCAGGCCAACCCAGGTACATTATATAACTCTGTAGTCTGTAGAGACACCAGGCCAACCCAGGTACATTATATAACTCTGTAGTCTGTAGAGAGACACCAGGCCAACCCAGGTACATTATATAACTCTGTAGTCTGTAGAGAGACACCAGGCCAACCCAGGTACATTATATAACTCTGTAGTCTGTAGAGAGACACCAGGCCAACCCAGGTACATTATATAACTCTGTAGTCTGTAGAGAGACCAGGCCAACCCAGTTACATTATATAACTCTGTAGTCTGTAGAGAGACCAGGCCAACCCAGTTACATTATATAACTCTGTAGTCTGTAGAGAGACACCAGGCCAACCCAGATACATTATATAACTCTGTAGTCTGTAGAGAGACACCAGGCCAACCCAGGTACATTATATAACTCTGTAGTCTGTAGAGACACCAGGCCAACCCAGGTACATTATATAACTCTGTAGTCTGTAGAGAGACACCAGGCCAACCCAGGTGCATTATATAACTCTGTAGTCTGTAGAGAGACACCAGGCCAACCCAGGTACATTATATAACTCTGTAGTCTGTAGAGAGACACCAGGCCAACCCAGGTACATTATATAACTCTGTAGTCTGTAGAGAGACCAGGCCAACCCAGTTACATTATATAACTCTGTAGTCTGTAGAGACACCAGGCCAACCCAGATACATTATATAACTCTGTAGTCTGTAGAGACACCAGGCCAACCCAGGTACATTATATAACTCTGTAGTCTGTAGAGACACCATGCCAACCCAGGTACATTATATAACTCTGTAGTCTGTAGAGAGACACCAGGCCAACCCAGGTACATTATATAACTCTGTAGTCTGTAGAGAGACCAGGCCAACCCAGGTGCATTATATAACTCTGTAGTCTGTAGAGAGACACCAGGCCAACCCAGGTACATTATATAACTCTGTAGTCTGTAGAGAGACACCAGGCCAACCCAGGTACATTATATAACTCTGTAGTCTGTAGAGAGACACCAGGCCAACCCAGATACATTATATAACTCTGTAGTCTGTAGAGAGACACCAGGCCAACCCAGGTACATTATATAACTCTGTAGTCTGTAGAGAGACACCAGGCCAACCCAGGTACATTATATAACTCTGTAGTCTGTAGAGAGACACCAGGCCAACCCAGGTACATTATATAACTCTGTAGTCTGTAGAGAGACCAGGCCAACCCAGGTACATTATATAACTCTGTAGTCTGTAGAGAGACACCAGGCCAACCCAGGTGCATTATATAACTCTGTAGTCTGTAGAGAGACACCAGGCCAACCCAGGTACATTATATAACTCTGTAGTCTGTAGAGAGACACCAGGCCAACCCAGGTACATTATATAACTCTGTAGTCTGTAGAGAGACCAGGCCAACCCAGTTACATTATATAACTCTGTAGTCTGTAGAGACACCAGGCCAACCCAGATACATTATATAACTCTGTAGTCTGTAGAGACACCAGGCCAACCCAGGTACATTATATAACTCTGTAGTCTGTAGAGACACCAGGCCAACCCAGGTACATTATATAACTCTGTAGTCTGTAGAGAGACACCAGGCCAACCCAGGTACATTATATAACTCTGT